>NC_135760.1:16530-163357 GCF_052425735.1 Oculina patagonica
GCACAAACCTCGCCCCAGTCTTTTTCTTCAATACAATGCGTTGCGTTACGCGCGTTACCCAGAAGGCGCATGAAAGATTGTGTTACATAACGTTTTCTGCTTGTGTTGTTGTTGTTTTATTGCAATTCTAACATAACTTACAAACACACAAAAAAATACTTTTAATACTCAAGATTACTTAAAATACTAACGCTACTCACAATAACTAGTAATACGTGACTCGCAGGGCCTCGCGAAGCTCTGGGTTGGGGAGGGAGGGGGGGTCTTATTCCTCGCGAAGCGAGGCCGAAAGCCGAGCGTAGCGGAGTGTATAATTTTGTCTCTCAAAGGGCTCAGGCGGGATGAAATCTCGTGTGGAGTTTACGGTCATATATATATATATATATATATATATATATATATATATTTGTGAGCTTGGTGTATGGCGGAAATGACGTCACTCGGCCGCGCGCTGGTGGCCTAACGGTGTGAGCATCGGACTTCAAATCAGATCTTCGGGACTATAGGGCAGGGGTTCGAATCCGGCTAAACTTTTTTTTTTCTTTTTTTTTTTTTTGTGGGTTTGAATCCTGAGCCTTTCATTTTTATCGTTTTTCTTTTCGGATTAAACTGTACCACTGATTTCCACATAATACTCCCTCAACGCCTATTCAAGCTATAAACCTTTCATGGCCATCAGAGGCGCGCGGGCGGAGGGTTCGAATCCTCCTGCCGTTCGTTCTTCTTCTTTTTTTAATGCCCTGAAATAAATGTCCAAAATGCGAATATCCAATAATTTGTCGATGATTTTGAAAATAGCCTGCGCTTCCCAACGCTTTATACCTCTTTACGAACCAGAAAGAGCCGCCATTTTTAAAGCGGAGTAGACCCTGGGAACGAGGGTGTCGCAGCCATGTCCGTTTCTAGGCAACAATAACAAATCACCTGGTTAAAACCGGTTATCACTCCTTATTTATTATTGGATATTCGCATTTTGGACATTTATTTCAGGGCATTAAAAAAAAAGAAGAACGAACGGCAGGAGGATTCGAACCCTCCGCCCGCGCGCCTCTGATGGCCATGAAAGGTTTATAGCGAATAGGCGTTGAGGGAGTACTATGTGGAAATCAGTGGTACAGTTTAATCCGAAAAGAAAAACGATAAAAATGAAAGGCTCAGGATTCAAACTCACAAAAAAAAATAAAATAAAAAATAAAAAATAAAAAACTTTAGCCCGATTCGAACCCCTGCCCTCAGTCCCGAAGATCTGATTTGAAGTCCGATGCTCACACCATTAGGTCACCAGCGCGCGGCCGTGTGACGTCATTTCCGCCATACACCAAGCTCACAAATATATATATATATATATATGACCGTAAACTCCAAACGAGATTTCATCCCGCCTGAGCCCTTTGAGGGACAAAATTATACACCCCGCTACGCTCGGCCTTCGGCCTCGCTTCGAATTCGCAAGGAATTAACCTTACTTACAATACTAAAATTACTAGACAGAGACAGGCATCTATGTACATTTATTGATGTATAATAATCAAGGAATAAAATATACATCGTTTTCTCCTTCTTTTGGATGCACGGTTTATCGTCATAAAGATTTTGTTATTGTTCCTTATTTGTTTTCTTGTTTTGTTTTCCGTTTTTTACAGTTCGGAGCGATTCGGGATTATACTTATAAATAGATCTATTTACAAAAACGTTATGATTAAAAAGACAAATGTAGAAGAATACTGCGCATCACACATCTGCAAAATATAACTTACCATTCCAAGATTATTGCGCATCACACACCTGCAAAATATAACATACCATTCCATGAATATTGCACAGCATACACATGCAAAATATAACTTACCATACCAAGAATATTGCGCATTATACACCTGCAAAATATATATTACCATTCCAAGAATATTGCGCATCACACACCTGCAATATATAACTTACCCTTCCAAGGATATTGCGCATCACACACCTGCAAAATATAACTTACCAGTCCAAGAATACTGCACATCACACACCTGAAAAATATAACTTACCAGTCCAAGCATATTGCGCATCACACACCAGCAAAATATACCTTAGCATCCCAAGAATACTGCGCATCAAACACCTGCAAAATATAACTTACCATTCCAAGGATATTGCGCATCACACACCTGCAAAATATAACTTACCAGTCCAAGAATACTGCGCACCATACACCTGCAAAATATAACTTACCATTCCAAGAGTACTGCGCATCTCACAGCCGCAAAAGAAAACTTACCATTCCAAGAATACTGCGAATCTCACAACTGCAAAATATAACTTACCAGTACAAGAATATTGCGCACAATACAGCTGCAAAATATAAATTACCAGTCCAAGAGTATTGCGCACCATACACCTGCAAAATATAACTTACCAGTCCAAGAATATTGCGCATCACACACTTGCAAAATAAAACTTACCATTCCAAGAGTACTGCGCATCACACACCTGCAAAATATAACTTACCATTCCAAGAGTATTGCGCATCACACACCTGCAAAATATAACTTACCATTCCAGGAATACTGCGCATCACACACCTGCAAGATATAACTTACCAGTCCAAGAATACTGCGCATCATACACCTGCAAAATATAACTTACCATTCCAGGAATACTGCGCATCTCACACCTGCAAAATATAACTTACCATTCCAAGAGTACTGCGCCTCTCACACCTGCAAAATATAACTTACAAGTCCAAGAATACTGCGCATCACACACCTACAAAATCTAACTTACCAGTCCAAGAGTATTGCGCATCACACACCTGCAAAATATAACTTACCATTCCAAGAGTATTGCGCAAGACACACATGCAAAATATAACTTACCATTCCAAGAGTACTGCGCATTACACATCTGCAAGATATAACTTACCAGTCCAAGAATATTGCACAGCATACACCTGCAAAATATAACTTACCAGTCCAAGAATACTGCGCACCATACACCTACAAAATATAACTTACCATTCCAAGAGTACTGCGCATCACACACCTGCAAAATATAACTTACCATTCCAAGAGTACTGCGCGTCACACACCTGCAAAATATAACTTACCATTCCAAGAGTACTGCGCACCATACATCTGCAAGATATAACTTACCAGTCCAAGAATACTGCGCATCATACACCTGCAAAATATAACTTACTATTCAAGGAATACTGCGCATCATACACCTGCAAAATATAACTTACCATTCCAGGAATACTGCGCATCTCACACCTGCAAAATATAACTTACCAGTCCAAGAGTATTGCGCATCACACACCTGCAAAATATAACTTACCATTCCAAGAGTACTGCGCCTCTCACACCTGCAAAATATAACTTACAGGTCCAAGAATACTGCGCATCACACACGTACAAAATATAACTTACCAGTCCAACAGTATTGCGCATCACACACCTGCAAAATATAACTTACCATTCCAAGAGTATTGCGCAAGACACACATGCAAAATATAACTTACCATTCCAAGAGTACTGCGCATTACACATCTGCAAGATATTACTTACCAGTCCAAGAATATTGCACAGCATACACCTGCAAAATATAACTTACCAGTCCAAGAATACTGCGCACCATACACCTACAAAATATAACTTACCATTCCAAGAGTACTGCGCATCACACACCTGCAAAATATAACTTACCATTCCAAGAGTACTGCGCATCACACACCTGCAAAATATAACATACCATTCCAAGAGTACTGCGCACCATACATCTGCAAGATATAACTTACCAGTCCAAGAATACTGCGCACCATACACCTGCAAAATATAATTTACCATTCCAAGAGTACTGCGCATCATACATCTGCAAAATATAACTTACCAGTCCAAGAATATTGCGCATCACACTCCTGCAAACTATAACTTACCATTCCAAAATTACTGCGCATCACACACCTGCAAAATATAACGTACCATTCCAAGAATACTGCGCATCATACACCTCCAAAATATAACTTACTATTCAAGGAATACTGCGCATCACACACCTGCAAAATATAACTTACCATTCCAAGAATACTGCGCATCATACACCTGCAAAATATAACTTACCATTCCAAGAATACTGCGCATCACACACCTGCAAAATATAACTTACCATTCCAAGAGTACTGCGCATCATACACCTGCAAAATATAACTTACCATTCCAAGAGTATTGCGCATTACACACCTGCAAAATATAACTTACCATTCCAAGAATACTGCGCATCACACACCTGCAAAATATAACGTACCATTCCAAGAGTATTGCGCATCACACACCTGCAAAATATAACTTACCATTCCAAGAGTATTGCGCATTACACACCTGCAAAATATAACTTACCATTCCAAGAATACTGCGCATCACACACCTGCAAAATATAACGTACCATTCCAAGAATACTGCGCATCATACACTTGCAAAATATAACTTACTATTCAAGGAATACTGCGCATCTCACACCTGCAAAATATAACTTACCATTTAGAGGATATTGCGCATCATACACCAGCAAAATATAACTTACCATTCCAACAATACTGCGAACCATACACCTGCAAAATATAACTTACCATTCCAAGAGTACTGCGCATCTCACACCTGCAAAATATAACTTTCCATTCCAAGAATACTACGCATCATACACCTGCAAAATATAACTTACCATTCCAAGAGTATTGCGCATCACACACCTACAAAATATAACTTACCATTCCAAGAGTATTGCGCATCACGCACCTACAAAATATAACTTACCATTCCAAGAGTACTTCGCACCGTACACCTGCAAAATATAACTTACCATTCCAAAAGTATTGCGCATCACACACCTGCAAAATATAAATTACCATTCCAAGAGTACTGCGCATCTCAAACCTGCAAAATATAACTTACCAGTCCAAGAATACTGCGCATCACACACGTACAAAATATAACTTACCAGTCCAAGAGTATTGAACATCACACACGTGCAAAATATAACTTACCATTCCAAGAGTATTGCGCATCACACACCTGCAAAATATAACATACCATTCCAAGAGTACTGCGCATTACACATCTGCAAGATATAACTTACCAGTCCAAGAATATTGCACAGCATACACCTGCAAAATATAACTTACCAGTCCAAGAATACTGCGCACCATACACCTGCAAAATAAAACTTACCATTCCAAGAGTACTGCGCCTCTCACACCTGCAAAATATAACTTACAGGTCCAAGAATACTGCGCATCACACACGTACAAAATATAACTAACCAGTCCAAGAGTATTGCGCATCACACACCTGCAAAATATAACTTACCATTCCAAGAGTATTGCGCAAGACACACATGCAAAATATAACTTACCATTCCAAGAGTACTGCGCATTACACATCTGCAAGATATTACTTACCAGTCCAAGAATATTGCACAGCATACACCTGCAAAATATAACTTACCAGTCCAAGAATACTGCGCACCATACACCTACAAAATATAACTTACCATTCCAAGAGTACTGCGCATCACACACCTGCAAAATATAACTTACCATTCCAAGAGTACTGCGCGTCACACACCTGCAAAATATAACATACCATTCCAAAAGTACTGCGCACCATACATCTGCAAGATATAACTTACCAGTCCAAGAATACTGCGCATCATACACCTGCAAAATATAACTTACTATTCAAGGAATACTGCGCATCATACACCTGCAAAATATAACTTACCATTCCAGGAATACTGCGCATCTCACACCTGCAAAATATAACTTACGAGTCCAAGAGTATTGCGCATCACACACCTGCAAAATATAACTTACCATTCCAAGAGTACTGCGCCTCTCACATTTGCAAAATATAACTTACAGGTCCAAGAATACTGCGCATCACACACGTACAAAATATAACTTACCAGTCCAAGAGTATTGCGCATCACACACCTGCAAAATATAACTTACCATTCCAAGAGTATTGCGCAAGACACACATGCAAAATATAACTTACCATTCCAAGAGTACTGCGCATTACACATCTGCAAGATATTACTTACCAGTCCAAGAATATTGCACAGCATACACCTGCAAAATATAACTTACCAGTCCAAGAATACTGCGCACCATACACCTGCAAAATATAATTTACCATTCCAAGAGTACTGCGCATCATACATCTGCAAAATATAACTTACCATTCCAAGAATACTGCGCATCATAGACCTGCAAAATATAACTTACCAGTCCAAGAATATTGCGCATCACACACCTGCAAACTATAACTTACCATTCCAAAATTACTGTGCATCACACACCTGCAAAATATAACGTACCATTCCAAGAATACTGCGCATCATACACCTGCAAAATATAACTTACTATTCAAGGAATACTGCGCATCACACACCTGCAAAATATAACTTACCATTCCAAGAATACTGCGCATCATAGACCTGCAAAATATAACTTACCAGTCCAAGAATATTGCGCATCACACACCTGCAAACTATAACTTACCATTCCAAAATTACTGTGCATCACACACCTGCAAAATATAACGTACCATTCCAAGAATACTGCGCATCATACACCTGCAAAATATAACTTACTATTCAAGGAATACTGCGCATCACACACCTGCAAAATATAACTTACCATTCCAAGAATACTGCGCATCATACACCTTCAAAATATAACTTACCATTCCAAGAATACTGCGCATCACACACCTGCAAAATATAACTTACCATTCCAAGAGTACTGCGCATCATACACCTGCAAAATATAACTTACCATTCCAAGAATACTGCGCATCACACACCTGCAAAATATAACGTACCATTCCAAGAGTATTGCGCATCACACACCTGCAAAATATAACTTACTATTCCAAGAGTAATGCACATTACACACCTGCAAAATATAACTTACCATTCCAAGAATACTGCGCATCACACACCTGCAAAATATAACGTACCATTCCAAGAATACTGCGCATCATACACCTGCAAAATATAACTTACTATTCAAGGAATACTGCGCATCTCACACCTGCAAAATATACCTTTCCATTCCAAGAATACTACGCATCATACACCTGCAAAATATAACTTACCATTCCAAGAGTATTGCGCATCACACACCTGCAAACTATAACTTACCATTCCAAGAGTATTGCGCATCACACACCTACAAAATATAACTTACCATTCCAAGAGTACTTCGCACCGTACACCTGCAAAATATAACTTACCATTCCAAAAGTATTGCGCATCACACACCTGCAAAATATAAATTACCATTCCAAGAGTACTGCGCATCTCAAACCTGCAAAATATAACTTACCAGTCCAAGAATACTGCGCATCACACACGTACAAAATATAACTTACCAGTCCAAGAGAATTGCGCATCACACACCTGCAAAATATAACTTACCATTCCAAGAGTATTGCGCATCACACACCTGCAAAATATAACATACCATTCCAAGAGTACTGCGCATTGCACATCTGCAAGATATAACTTACCAGTCCAAGAATATTGCACAGCATACACCTGCAAAATATAACTTACCAGTCCAAGAATACTGCGCACCATACACCTGCAAAATATAACTTACCATTCCAAGAGTACTGCGCATCACACACCTGCAAAATATAACTTACCATTCCAAGAGTACTGCGCATCACACACCTGCAAAATATAACATACCATTCCAAGAGTACTGCGCACCATACATCTGCAAGATATAACTTACCAGTCCAAGAATACTGCGCACCATACACCTGCAAAATATAATTTACCATTCCAAGAGTACTGCGCATCATACATCTGCAAAATATAACTTACCATTCCAAGAATACTGCGCATCACACACCTGCAAAATATAACTTACCAGTCCAAGAGTACTGCGCATCATACACCTGCAAAATATAACTTACCATTCCAAGAGTACTGCGCATCACACACCTGCAAAATATTACATACCATTCCAAGAGTACTGCGCACCATACAACTGCAAAATATAACTTACCAGTCCAAGAATACTGCGCATCATACACCTGCAAAATATAACTTACTATTACAAGAATACTGCGCATCTCACACCTGCAAAATATAACTTACCATTCCAAGGATATTGCGCATCACACACCTGCAAAATATAACTTACCAGTCCAAGAATACTGCGCACCATACACCTGCAAAATATAACTTGCCATTCCAAGAGTATTGCGCATCACACACCTGCAAAATATAACTTACCATTCCAGGAATACTGCGCATCACACACCTGCAAGATATAACTTACCAGTCCAAGAATACTGCGCATCATACACCTGCAAAATATAACTTACCATTCCAGGAATACTGCGCATCTCACACCTGCAAAATATAACTTACCAGTCCAAGAGTATTGCGCATCACACACCTGCAAAATATAACTTACCATTCCAGGAGTACTGCGCCTCTCACACCTGCAAAATATAACTTACCAGTCCAAGAATATAGCGCACCATACACCTACAAAATATAACTTACCATTCCAAGAGTACTGCGCATCACACACCTGCAAAATATAACTTACCATTCCAAGAGTACTGCGCGTCACACACCTGCAAAATATAACATACCATTCCAAGAGTACTGCGCACCATACATCTGCAAGATAAAACTTACCAGTCCAAGAATACTGCGCACCATACACCTGCAAAATATAATTTACCATTCCAAGAGTACTGCGCACCATACACCTGCAAAATATAATTTACCATTCCAAGAGTACTGCGCACCATACACCTGCAAAATATAACTTACCAGTCCAAGAATATTGCGCATCATACACCTGCAAAATATAACTTACTATTACAAGAATACTGCGCATCTCACACCTGCAAAATATAACTTACCATTCCAAGGATATTGCGCATCACACACCTGCAAAATATAACTTACCAGTCCAAGAATACTGCGCACCATACACCTGCAAAATATAACTTACCATTCCAAGAGTACTGCGCATCTCACAGCTGCAAAAGAAAACTTACCATTCCAAGAATACTGGGAATCTCACAACTGCAAATCATAACTTACCAGTACAAGAATATTGCGCACCATACAGCTGCAAAATATAAATTACCAGTCCAAGAGTATTGCGCACCATACACCTGCAAAATATAACTTACCATTCCAAGAATACTGCGCATCACACACTTGCAAAATAAAACTTACCATTCCAAGAGTACTGCGCATCACACACCTGCAAAATATAACTTACCATTCCAAGAGTACTGCGCATCATTCACCTGCAAAATATAACTTACCATTCCAGGAATACTGCGCTTCACACACCTGCAAGATATAACTTACCAGTCCAAGAATACTGCGCATCATACACCTGCAAAATATAACTTACCATTCCAGGAATACTGCGCACCACACACCTGCAAGATATAACTTACCAGTCCAAGAATATTGCGCATTACACACCTGCAAAATATTACTTACTATTCCAAGAATACTGCGCATCTAACACCTGCAAAATATAACTTACCATTCCAAGGATATTGCGCATTTCACACCTGCAAAATATAATTTACCAGTCCAGGAATATTGTGCACCATACCCCTGCAAAATATAAATTACTAGTCCAAGAGTGCTTCGCACCATACACCTGCAAAATATAACTTACCATTCCAAGAATACTGCGAACCATACACCTGCAAAATATAACTTACCAGTCCAAGAATACTGCACATCGCACATCTGCAAAATATAACTTACCATTCCAAGAATACTGCACATCACACACCTGCAAAATATAACTTACCATTCCAAGAGTATTGCGCATCACACACCTGCAAAATATAACTTACCAGTCCAAGAGTATTGCGCATCTCACACCTGCAAAGTATAACTTACAGCTCCAAGAATACTGCGCATCACACACGTACAAAATATAACTTACCAGTCCAAGAGTATTGCGCATCACACACCTGCAAAATATAACTTACCAGTCCAAGAGTATTGCGCATCACACACCTGCAAAATATAACTTACCAGTCCAAGAGTACTGCACATCATACACCTGCAAGATATAACTTACCAGTCCAAGAATACTGCGCACCATACACCTGCACATTATAACTTACCAGTCCAAGAATACTGCGCACCATACACCTTCAAAATATATCTTACCATTCCAAGAGTACTGCGCATCACACACCTGCAAAATATAACTTACCATTCCAAGAGTACTGCGCATCACACACCTGCAAAGTATAACATACCATTCCAAGAGTACTGCGCATCATACATCTGCAAGATATAACTTACCAGTCCAAGAATACTGCGCACCATACACCTGCAAAATATAACTTACCAGTCCAGGAATATTGCGCACCATACACCTGCAAAATATAACTTACCAGTCCAAGAGTGCTGCGAACCATATACCTGAAAAATATAACTTACCAGTCCAAGAATACTGCGAACCTTACACCTGCAAAATATAACTTACCATTCCAAGAATACTGCAAATCACACACCTGCAAAATATAACTTACCATTCCAAGAGTATTGCGCATAACACACCTGCAAAATATAACTTACCATTCCAAGAGTTTTGCGCATCACACACCTGCAAAATATAACTTACCAGTCCAAGAATACTGCGCATCACACACCTGCAAAATATAACTTACCAGTCCAAGAATACTGCGCACCATGCACTTGCAAAATATAACTAACCAGTCCAAGAATACTGCGCATCTCACACCTGCAAAATATAACTTACCATTTCAAGAATACTGCGCATCACACACCTGCAAAATATAACTTACCATTCCAAGAGTATTGCGCATTACACACCTGCAAAATATAACACACCATTCCAAAAATACTGCGCATCACACACCTGCAAAATATAACGTACCATTCCAAGAGTATTGCGCATCACACACCTGCAAAATATAACTTACCATTCCAAGAGTATTGCGCATTACACACCTGCAAAATATAACTTACCATTCCAAGAATACTGCGCATCACACACCTGCAAAATATAACGTACCATTCCAAGAATACTGCGCATCACACACCTGCAAAATATAACTTGCCATTCCAAGAGTATTGCGCATCACACACCTGCAAAATATAACTTACCAGTCCAAGAATACTGCGCATCATACACCTGCAAAAAATAACTTACCATTCCAAGAGTACTGCAAATCACACACCTGCAAAATATAACTTACCATTCCAAGAGTACTGCACATCACACACCTGCAAAATATAACTTACCATTCCAAGAGTATTGCGCATCACACACCTGCAAAATATAACTTACCATTCCGAGAGTATTGCGCATCATACACCTGCAAAATATAACTTACCTTTCCAAGAGTATTGCGCATCACACACCTGCAAAATATAACTTACCATTCCAAGAGTATTGCGCATCACACACCTACAAAATATAACTTACCATTCCAAGAATATTGCACAGCATACACCTGCAAAATATAACTTACCAGTCCAAGAATACTGCGCACCATACACCTGCAAAATATAACTTACCATTCCAAGAGTACTGCGCATCTCACACCTGCAAAATATAACTTACAGGTCCAAGAATACTGCGCATCACACACGTACAAAATATAACTTACCATTCCAAGAGTATTGCGCATAAAACACCTGCAAAATATAACTTTCCATTCCAAGAGTATTGCGCATCACACACCTGCAAAATATAACTTACCATTCCAAGAGAACTGCGCATCTCACAACTGCAAAATATAACTTACAGGTCCAAGAATACTGCGCATCACACACGTACAAAATATAACTTACCATTCCAAGAGTATTGCGCATAACACACCTGCAAAATATAACTTACCATTCCAAGAGTATTGCGCATCACACACCTGCAAAATATAACTTACCATTCCAAGAGTATTGCGCAAGACACACCTGCAAAATATAACTTACCATTCCAAGAGTACTGCGCATTACACATCTGCAAGATATTACTTACCAGTCCAAGAATATTGCACAGCATACACCTGCAAAATATAACTTACCAGTCCAAGAATACTGCGCACCATACACCTACAAAATATAACTTACCATTCCAAGAGTACTGCGCATCACACACCTGCAAAATATAACTTACCATTCCAAGAGTACTGCGCATCACACACCTGCAAAATATAACATACCATTCCAAGAGTACTGCGCACCATACATCTGCAAGATATAACTTACTAGTCCAACAATACTGCGCACCATACACCTGCAAAATATAATTTACCATTCCAAGAGTACTGCGCATCATACATCTGCAAAATATAACTTACCATTCCAAGAATACTGCGCATCATAGACCTGCAAAATATAACTTACCAGTCCAAGAATATTGCGCATCACACACCTGCAAACTATAACTTACCATTCCAAAATTACTGTGCATCACACACCTGCAAAATATAACGTACCATTCCAAGAATACTGCGCATCATACACCTGCAAAATATAACTTACTATTCAAGGAATACTGCGCATCACACACCTGCAAAATATAACTTACCATTCCAAGAGTACTGCGCATCATACACCTGCAAAATATAACTTACCATTCCAAGAATACTGCGCATCACACACCTGCAAAATATAACTTACCATTCCAAGAGTACTGCGCATCATACACCTGCAAAATATAACTTACCATTCCAAGAATACTGCGCATCACACACCTGCAAAATATAACTTACCATTCCAAGAGTACTGCGCACCATACACCTGCAAAATATAATTTACCATTCCAAGAGTACTGCGCATCATACATCTGCAAAATATAACTTACCATTCCAAGAATACTGCGCATCATAGACCTGCAAAATATAACTTACCAGTCCAAGAATATTGCGCATCACACACCTGCAAACTATAACTTACCATTCCAAAATTACTGTGCATCACACACCTGCAAAATATAACGTACCATTCCAAGAATACTGCGCATCATACACCTGCAAAATATAACTTACTATTCAAGGAATACTGCGCATCACACACCTCCAAAATATAACTTACCATTCCAAGAGTACTGCGCATCATACACCTGCAAAATATAACTTACCATTCCAAGAATACTGCGCATCACACACCTGCAAAATATAACTTACCATTCCAAGAGTACTGCGCATCATACACCTGCAAAATATAACTTACCATTCCAAGAATACTGCGCATCACACACCTGCAAAATATAACTTACCATTCCAAGAGTATTGCGCATCACACACCTGCAAAATATAACTTACTATTCCAAGAGTAATGCGCATTACACACCTGCAAAATATAACTTACCATTCCAAGAATACTGCGCATCACACACCTGCAAAATATAACGTACCATTCCAAGAATACTGCGCATCATACACCTGCAAAATATAACTTACTATTCAAGGAATACTGCGCATCTCACACCTGCAAAATATACCTTTCCATTCCAAGAATACTACGCATCATACACCTGCAAAATATAACTTACCATTCCAAGAGTATTGCGCATCACACACCTGCAAACTATAACTTACCATTCCAAGAGTATTGCGCATCACACACCTACAAAATATAACTTACCATTCCAAGAGTACTTCGCACCGTACACCTGCAAAATATAACTTACCATTCCAAAAGTATTGCGCATCACACACCTGCAAAATATAAATTACCATTCCAAGAGTACTGCGCATCTCAAACCTGCAAAATATAACTTACCAGTCCAAGAATACTGCGCATCACACACGTACAAAATATAACTTACCAGTCCAAGAGAATTGCGCATCACACACCTGCAAAATATAACTTACCATTCCAAGAGTATTGCGCATCACACACCTGCAAAATATAACATACCATTCCAAGAGTACTGCGCATTGCACATCTGCAAGATATAACTTACCAGTCCAAGAATATTGCACAGCATACACCTGCAAAATATAACTTACCAGTCCAAGAATACTGCGCACCATACACCTGCAAAATATAACTTACCATTCCAAGAGTACTGCGCATCACACACCTGCAAAATATAACTTACCATTCCAAGAGTACTGCGCATCACACACCTGCAAAATATAACATACCATTCCAAGAGTACTGCGCACCATACATCTGCAAGATATAACTTACCAGTCCAAGAATACTGCGCACCATACACCTGCAAAATATAATTTACCATTCCAAGAGTACTGCGCATCATACATCTGCAAAATATAACTTACCATTCCAAGAATACTGCGCATCACACACCTGCAAAATATAACTTACCAGTCCAAGAGTACTGCGCATCATACACCTGCAAAATATAACTTACCATTCCAAGAGTACTGCGCATCACACACCTGCAAAATATAACATACCATTCCAAGAGTACTGCGCACCATACAACTGCAAAATATAACTTACCAGTCCAAGAATACTGCGCATCAAACACCTGCAAAATATAACTTACTATTACAAGAATACTGCGCATCTCACACCTGCAAAATATAACTTACCATTCCAAGGATATTGCGCATCACACACCTGCAAAATATAACTTACCAGTCCAAGAATACTGCGCACCATACACCTGCAAAATATAACTTGCCATTCCAAGAGTATTGCGCATCACACACCTGCAAAATATAATTTACCATTCCAGGAATACTGCGCATCACACACCTGCAAGATATAACTTACCAGTCCAAGAATACTGCGCATCACACACCTGCAAAATATAACTTACCAGTCCAAGAGTACTGCGCATCATACACCTGCAAAATATAACTTACCATTCCAAGAGTACTGCGCATCACACACCTGCAAAATATAACATACCATTCCAAGAGTACTGCGCACCATACAACTGCAAAATATAACTTACCAGTCCAAGAATACTGCGCATCATACACCTGCAAAATATAACTTACTATTACAAGAATACTGCGCATCTCACACCTGCAAAATATAACTTACCATTCCAAGGATATTGCGCATCACACACCTGCAAAATATAACTTACCAGTCCAAGAATACTGCGCACCATACACCTGCAAAATATAACTTGCCATTCCAAGAGTATTGCGCATCACACACCTGCAAAATATAACTTACCATTCCAGGAATACTGCGCATCACACACCTGCAAGATATAACTTACCAGTCCAAGAATACTGCGCATCATACACCTGCAAAATATAACTTACCATTCCAGGAATACTGCGCATCTCACACCTGCAAAATATAACTTACCAGTCCAAGAGTATTGCGCATCACACACCTGCAAAATATAACTTACCATTCCAGGAATACTGCGCATCTCACACCTGCAAAATATAACTTACCAGTCCAAGAGTATTGCGCATCACACACCTGCAAAATATAACTTACCATTCCAGGAGTACTGCGCCTCTCACATCTGCAAAATATAACTTACCAGTCCAAGAATATAGCGCACCATACACCTACAAAATATAACTTACCATTCCAAGAGTACTGCGCATCACACACCTGCAAAATATAACTTACCATTCCAAGAGTACTGCGCATCACACACCTGCAAAATATAACATACCATTCCAAGAGTACTGCGCACCATACATCTGCAAGATATAACTTACCAGTCCAAGAATACTCCGCACCATACACCTGCAAAATATAATTTACCATTCCAAGAGTACTGCGCACCATACACCTGCAAAATATAATTTACCATTCCAAGAGTACTGCGCACCATACACCTGCAAAATATAACTTACCAGTCCAAGAATATTGCGCATCATACACCTGCAAAATATAACTTACTATTACAAGAATACTGCGCATCTCACACCTGCAAAATATAACTTACCATTCCAAGGATATTGCGCATCACACACCTGCAAAATATAACTTACCAGTCCAAGAATACTGCGCACCATACACCTGCAAAATATAACTTACCATTCCAAGAGTACTGCGCATCTCACAGCTGCAAAAGAAAACTTACCATTCCAAGAATACTGGGAATCTCACAACTGCAAATCATAACTTACCAGTACAAGAATATTGCGCACCATACAGCTGCAAAATATAAATTACCAGTCCAAGAGTATTGCGCACCATACACCTGCAAAATATAACTTACCATTCCAAGAATACTGCGCATCACACACTTGCAAAATAAAACTTACCATTCCAAGAGTACTGCGCATCACACACCTGCAAAATAAAACTTACCATTCCAAGAGTACTGCGCATCATTCACCTGCAAAATATAACTTACCATTCCAGGAATACTGCGCTTCACACACCTGCAAGATATAACTTACCAGTCCAAGAATACTGCGCATCATACACCTGCAAAATATAACTTACCATTCCAGGAATACTGCGCACCACACACCTGCAAGATATAACTTACCAGTCCAAGAATATTGCGCATTACACACCTGCAAAATATTACTTACTATTCCAGGAATACTGCGCATCTAACACCTGCAAAATATAACTTACCATTTTAAGGATATTGCGCATTTCACACCTGCAAAATATAATTTACCAGTCCAGGAATATTGTGCACCATACCCCTGCAAAATATAAATTACTAGTCCAAGAGTGCTTCGCACCATACACCTGCAAAATATAACTTACCATTTCAAGAATACTGCGAACCATACACCTGCAAAATATAACTTACCAGTCCAAGAATACTGCACATCGCACATCTGCAAAATATAACTTACCATTCCAAGAATACTGCACATCACACACCTGCAAAATATAACTTACCATTCCAAGAGTATTGCGCATCACACACCTGCAAAATATAACTTACCAGTCCAAGAGTATTGCGCATCTCACACCTGCAAAGTATAACTTACGGCTCCAAGAATACTGCGCATCACACACGTACAAAATATAACTTACCAGTCCAAGAGTATTGCGCATCACACACCTGCAAAATATAACTTACCAGTCCAAGAGTATTGCGCATCACACACCTGCAAAATATAACTTACCAGTCCAAGAATACTGCGCACCATACACCTGCACATTATAACTTACCAGTCCAAGAATACTGCGCACCATACACCTTCAAAATATATCTTACCATTCCAAGAGTACTGCGCATCACACACCTGCAAAATATAACTTACCATTCCAAGAGTACTGCGCATCACACACCTGCAAAGTATAACATACCATTCCAAGAGTACTGCGCATCATACATCTGCAAGATATAACTTACCAGTCCAAGAATACTGCGCACCATACACCTGCAAAATATAACTTACCAGTCCAGGAATATTGCGCACCATACACCTGCAAAATATAACTTACCAGTCCAAGAGTGCTGCGAACCATATACCTGAAAAATATAACTTACCAGTCCAAGAATACTGCGAACCTTACACCTGCAAAATATAACTTACCATTCGAAGAATACTGCAAATCACACACCTGCAAAATATAACTTACCATTCCAAGAGTATTGCGCATAACACACCTGCAAAATAAAACTTACCATTCCAAGAGTTTTGCGCATCACACACGTGCAAAATATAACTTACCAGTCCAAGAATACTGCGCATCACACACCTGCAAAATATAACTTACCAGTCCAAGAATACTGCGCACCATACACTTGCAAAATATAACTAACCAGTCCAAGAATACTGCGCATCTCACACCTGCAAAATATAACTTACCATTTCAAGAATACTGCGCATCACACACCTGCAAAATATAACTTACCATTCCAAGAGTATTGCGCATTACACACCTGCAAAATATAACTTACCATTCCAAGAATACTGCGCATCACACACCTGCAAAATATAACGTACCATTCCAAGAGTATTGCGCATCACACACCTGCAAAATATAACTTACCATTCCAAGAGTATTGCGCATTACACACCTGCAAAATATAACTTACCATTCCAAGAATACTGCGCATCACACACCTGCAAAATATAACGTACTATTCCAAGAATACTGCGCATCACACACCTGCAAAATATAACTTACCATTCCAAGAGTATTGCGCATCACACACCTGCAAAATATAACTTACCAGTCCAAGAATACTGCGCATCATACACCTGCAAAATATAACTTACCATTCCAAGAGTACTGCACATCACACACCTGCAAAATATAACTTACCATTCCAAGAGTACTGCACATCACACACCTGCAAAATATAACTTACCATTCCAAGAGTATTGCGCATCACACACCTGCAAAATATAACTTACCATTCCAAGAGTATTGCGCATCATACACCTGCAAAATATAACTTACCATTCCAAGAGTATTGCGCATCACACACCTGCAAAATATAACTTACCAGTCCAAGAATACTGCGCACCATACACCTGCAAAATATAACTTACCATTCCAAGAGTACTGCGCATCTCACAGCTGCAAAAGAAAACTTACCATTCCAAGAATACTGGGAATCTCACAACTGCAAATCATAACTTACCAGTACAAGAATATTGCGCACCATACAGCTGCAAAATATAAATTACCAGTCCAAGAGTATTGCGCACCATACACCTGCAAAATATAACTTACCATTCCAAGAATACTGCGCATCACACACTTGCAAAATAAAACTTACCATTCCAAGAGTACTGCGCATCACACACCTGCAAAATATAACTTACCATTCCAAGAGTACTGCGCATCATTCACCTGCAAAATATAACTTACCATTCCAGGAATACTGCGCTTCACACACCTGCAAGATATAACTTACCAGTCCAAGAATACTGCGCATCATACACCTGCAAAATATAACTTACCATTCCAGGAATACTGCGCACCACACACCTGCAAGATATAACTTACCAGTCCAAGAATATTGCGCATTACACACCTGCAAAATATTACTTACTATTCCAAGAATACTGCGCATCTAACACCTGCAAAATATAACTTACCATTCCAAGGATATTGCGCATTTCACACCTGCAAAATATAATTTACCAGTCCAGGAATATTGTGCACCATACCCCTGCAAAATATAAATTACTAGTCCAAGAGTGCTTCGCACCATACACCTGCAAAATATAACTTACCATTCCAAGAATACTGCGAACCATACACCTGCAAAATATAACTTACCAGTCCAAGAATACTGCACATCGCACATCTGCAAAATATAACTTACCATTCCAAGAATACTGCACATCACACACCTGCAAAATATAACTTACCATTCCAAGAGTATTGCGCATCACACACCTGCAAAATATAACTTACCAGTCCAAGAGTATTGCGCATCTCACACCTGCAAAGTATAACTTACAGCTCCAAGAATACTGCGCATCACACACGTACAAAATATAACTTACCAGTCCAAGAGTATTGCGCATCACACACCTGCAAAATATAACTTACCAGTCCAAGAGTATTGCGCATCACACACCTGCAAAATATAACTTACCAGTCCAAGAGTACTGCACATCATACACCTGCAAGATATAACTTACCAGTCCAAGAATACTGCGCACCATACACCTGCACATTATAACTTACCAGTCCAAGAATACTGCGCACCATACACCTTCAAAATATATCTTACCATTCCAAGAGTACTGCGCATCACACACCTGCAAAAAATAACTTACCATTCCAAGAGTACTGCGCATCACACACCTGCAAAGTATAACATACCATTCCAAGAGTACTGCGCATCATACATCTGCAAGATATAACTTACCAGTCCAAGAATACTGCGCACCATACACCTGCAAAATATAACTTACCAGTCCAGGAATATTGCGCACCATACACCTGCAAAATATAACTTACCAGTCCAAGAGTGCTGCGAACCATATACCTGAAAAATATAACTTACCAGTCCAAGAATACTGCGAACCTTACACCTGCAAAATATAACTTACCATTCCAAGAATACTGCAAATCACACACCTGCAAAATATAACTTACCATTCCAAGAGTATTGCGCATAACACACCTGCAAAATATAACTTACCATTCCAAGAGTTTTGCGCATCACACACCTGCAAAATATAACTTACCAGTCCAAGAATACTGCGCATCACACACCTGCAAAATATAACTTACCAGTCCAAGAATACTGCGCACCATGCACTTGCAAAATATAACTAACCAGTCCAAGAATACTGCGCATCTCACACCTGCAAAATATAACTTACCATTTCAAGAATACTGCGCATCACACACCTGCAAAATATAACTTACCATTCCAAGAGTATTGCGCATTACACACCTGCAAAATATAACACACCATTCCAAAAATACTGCGCATCACACACCTGCAAAATATAACGTACCATTCCAAGAGTATTGCGCATCACACACCTGCAAAATATAACTTACCATTCCAAGAGTATTGCGCATTACACACCTGCAAAATATAACTTACCATTCCAAGAATACTGCGCATCACACACCTGCAAAATATAACGTACCATTCCAAGAATACTGCGCATCACACACCTGCAAAATATAACTTGCCATTCCAAGAGTATTGCGCATCACACACCTGCAAAATATAACTTACCAGTCCAAGAATACTGCGCATCATACACCTGCAAAAAATAACTTACCATTCCAAGAGTACTGCAAATCACACACCTGCAAAATATAACTTACCATTCCAAGAGTACTGCACATCACACACCTGCAAAATATAACTTACCATTCCGAGAGTATTGCGCATCATACACCTGCAAAATATAACTTACCTTTCCAAGAGTATTGCGCATCACACACCTGCAAAATATAACTTACCATTCCAAGAGTATTGCGCATCACACACCTACAAAATATAACTTACCATTCCAAGAATATTGCACAGCATACACCTGCAAAATATAACTTACCAGTCCAAGAATACTGCGCACCATACACCTGCAAAATATAACTTACCATTCCAAGAGTACTGCGCATCTCACACCTGCAAAATATAACTTACAAGTCCAAGAATACTGCGCATCACACACGTACAAAATATAACTTACCATTCCAAGAGTATTGCGCATAAAACACCTGCAAAATATAACTTTCCATTCCAAGAGTATTGCGCATCACACACCTGCAAAATATAACTTACCATTCCAAGAGAACTGCGCATCTCACAACTGCAAAATATAACTTACAGGTCCAAGAATACTGCGCATCACACACGTACAAAATATAACTTACCATTCCAAGAGTATTGCGCATAACACACCTGCAAAATATAACTTACCATTCCAAGAGTATTGCGCATCACACACCTGCAAAATATAACTTACCATTCCAAGAGTATTGCGCAAGACACACCTGCAAAATATAACTTACCATTCCAAGAGTACTGCGCATTACACATCTGCAAGATATTACTTACCAGTCCAAGAATATTGCACAGCATACACCTGCAAAATATAACTTACCAGTCCAAGAATACTGCGCACCATACACCTACAAAATATAACTTACCATTCCAAGAGTACTGCGCATCACACACCTGCAAAATATAACTTACCATTCCAAGAGTACTGCGCGTCACACACCTGCAAAATATAACATACCATTCCAAGAGTACTGCGCACCATACATCTGCAAGATATAACTTACTAGTCCAACAATACTGCGCACCATACACCTGCAAAATATAATTTACCATTCCAAGAGTACTGCGCATCATACATCTGCAAAATATAACTTACCATTCCAAGAATACTGCGCATCATAGACCTGCAAAATATAACTTACCAGTCCAAGAATATTGCGCATCACACACCTGCAAACTATAACTTACCATTCCAAAATTACTGTGCATCACACACCTGCAAAATATAACGTACCATTCCAAGAATACTGCGCATCATACACCTGCAAAATATAACTTACTATTCAAGGAATACTGCGCATCACACACCTCCAAAATATAACTTACCATTCCAAGAGTACTGCGCATCATACACCTGCAAAATATAACTTACCATTCCAAGAATACTGCGCATCACACACCTGCAAAATATAACTTACCATTCCAAGAGTACTGCGCATCATACACCTGCAAAATATAACTTACCATTCCAAGAATACTGCGCATCACACACCTGCAAAATATAACTTACCATTCCAAGAGTACTGCGCACCATACACCTGCAAAATATAATTTACCATTCCAAGAGTACTGCGCATCATACATCTGCAAAATATAACTTACCATTCCAAGAATACTGCGCATCATAGACCTGCAAAATATAACTTACCAGTCCAAGAATATTGCGCATCACACACCTGCAAACTATAACTTACCATTCCAAAATTACTGTGCATCACACACCTGCAAAATATAACGTACCATTCCAAGAATACTGCGCATCATACACCTGCAAAATATAACTTACTATTCAAGGAATACTGCGCATCACACACCTCCAAAATATAACTTACCATTCCAAGAGTACTGCGCATCATACACCTGCAAAATATAACTTACCATTCCAAGAATACTGCGCATCACACACCTGCAAAATATAACTTACCATTCCAAGAGTACTGCGCATCATACACCTGCAAAATATAACTTACCATTCCAAGAATACTGCGCATCACACACCTGCAAAATATAACTTACCATTCCAAGAGTATTGCGCATCACACACCTGCAAAATATAACTTACTATTCCAAGAGTAATGCGCATTACACACCTGCAAAATATAACTTACCATTCCAAGAATACTGCGCATCACACACCTGCAAAATATAACGTACCATTCCAAGAATACTGCGCATCATACACCTGCAAAATATAACTTACTATTCAAGGAATACTGCGCATCTCACACCTGCAAAATATACCTTTCCATTCCAAGAATACTACGCATCATACACCTGCAAAATATAACTTACCATTCCAAGAGTATTGCGCATCACACACCTGCAAACTATAACTTACCATTCCAAGAGTATTGCGCATCACACACCTACAAAATATAACTTACCATTCCAAGAGTACTTCGCACCGTACACCTGCAAAATATAACTTACCATTCCAAAAGTATTGCGCATCACACACCTGCAAAATATAAATTACCATTCCAAGAGTACTGCGCATCTCAAACCTGCAAAATATAACTTACCAGTCCAAGAATACTGCGCATCACACACGTACAAAATATAACTTACCAGTCCAAGAGAATTGCGCATCACACACCTGCAAAATATAACTTACCATTCCAAGAGTATTGCGCATCACACACCTGCAAAATATAACATACCATTCCAAGAGTACTGCGCATTGCACATCTGCAAGATATAACTTACCAGTCCAAGAATATTGCACAGCATACACCTGCAAAATATAACTTACCAGTCCAAGAATACTGCGCACCATACACCTGCAAAATATAACTTACCATTCCAAGAGTACTGCGCATCACACACCTGCAAAATATAACTTACCATTCCAAGAGTACTGCGCATCACACACCTGCAAAATATAACATACCATTCCAAGAGTACTGCGCACCATACATCTGCAAGATATAACTTACCAGTCTAAGAATACTGCGCACCATACACCTGCAAAATATAATTTACCATTCCAAGAGTACTGCGCATCATACATCTGCAAAATATAACTTACCATTCCAAGAATACTGCGCATCACACACCTGCAAAATATAACTTACCAGTCCAAGAGTACTGCGCATCATACACCTGCAAAATATAACTTACCATTCCAAGAGTACTGCGCATCACACACCTGCAAAATATAACATACCATTCCAAGAGTACTGCGCACCATACAACTGCAAAATATAACTTACCAGTCCAAGAATACTGCGCATCAAACACCTGCAAAATATAACTTACTATTACAAGAATACTGCGCATCTCACACCTGCAAAATATAACTTACCATTCCAAGGATATTGCGCATCACACACCTGCAAAATATAACTTACCAGTCCAAGAATACTGCGCACCATACACCTGCAAAATATAACTTGCCATTCCAAGAGTATTGCGCATCACACACCTGCAAAATATAACTTACCATTCCAGGAATACTGCGCATCACACACCTGCAAGATATAACTTACCAGTCCAAGAATACTGCGCATCACACACCTGCAAAATATAACTTACCAGTCCAAGAGTACTGCGCATCATACACCTGCAAAATATAACTTACCATTCCAAGAGTACTGCGCATCACACACCTGCAAAATATAACATACCATTCCAAGAGTACTGCGCACCATACAACTGCAAAATATAACTTACCAGTCCAAGAATACTGCGCATCATACACCTGCAAAATATAACTTACTATTACAAGAATACTGCGCATCTCACACCTGCAAAATATAACTTACCATTCCAAGGATATTGCGCATCACACACCTGCAAAATATAACTTACCAGTCCAAGAATACTGCGCACCATACACCTGCAAAATATAACTTGCCATTCCAAGAGTATTGCGCATCACACACCTGCAAAATATAACTTACCATTCCAGGAATACTGCGCATCACACACCTGCAAGATATAACTTACCAGTCCAAGAATACTGCGCATCATACACCTGCAAAATATAACTTACCATTCCAGGAATACTGCGCATCTCACACCTGCAAAATATAACTTACCAGTCCAAGAGTATTGCGCATCACACACCTGCAAAATATAACTTACCATTCCAGGAATACTGCGCATCTCACACCTGCAAAATATAACTTACCAGTCCAAGAGTATTGCGCATCACACACCTGCAAAATATAACTTACCATTCCAGGAGTACTGCGCCTCTCACATCTGCAAAATATAACTTACCAGTCCAAGAATATAGCGCACCATACACCTACAAAATATAACTTACCATTCCAAGAGTACTGCGCATCACACACCTGCAAAATATAACTTACCATTCCAAGAGTACTGCGCGTCACACACCTGCAAAATATAACATACCATTCCAAGAGTACTGCGCACCATACATCTGCAAGATATAACTTACCAGTCCAAGAATACTCCGCACCATACACCTGCAAAATATAATTTACCATTCCAAGAGTACTGCGCACCATACACCTGCAAAATATAATTTACCATTCCAAGAGTACTGCGCACCATACACCTGCAAAATATAACTTACCAGTCCAAGAATATTGCGCATCATACACCTGCAAAATATAACTTACTATTACAAGAATACTGCGCATCTCACACCTGCAAAATATAACTTACCATTCCAAGGATATTGCGCATCACACACCTGCAAAATATAACTTACCAGTCCAAGAATACTGCGCACCATACACCTGCAAAATATAACTTACCATTCCAAGAGTACTGCGCATCTCACAGCTGCAAAAGAAAACTTACCATTCCAAGAATACTGGGAATCTCACAACTGCAAATCATAACTTACCAGTACAAGAATATTGCGCACCATACAGCTGCAAAATATAAATTACCAGTCCAAGAGTATTGCGCACCATACACCTGCAAAATATAACTTACCATTCCAAGAATACTGCGCATCACACACTTGCAAAATAAAACTTACCATTCCAAGAGTACTGCGCATCACACACCTGCAAAATAAAACTTACCATTCCAAGAGTACTGCGCATCATTCACCTGCAAAATATAACTTACCATTCCAGGAATACTGCGCTTCACACACCTGCAAGATATAACTTACCAGTCCAAGAATACTGCGCATCATACACCTGCAAAATATAACTTACCATTCCAGGAATACTGCGCACCACACACCTGCAAGATATAACTTACCAGTCCAAGAATATTGCGCATTACACACCTGCAAAATATTACTTACTATTCCAGGAATACTGCGCATCTAACACCTGCAAAATATAACTTACCATTTTAAGGATATTGCGCATTTCACACCTGCAAAATATAATTTACCAGTCCAGGAATATTGTGCACCATACCCCTGCAAAATATAAATTACTAGTCCAAGAGTGCTTCGCACCATACACCTGCAAAATATAACTTACCATTTCAAGAATACTGCGAACCATACACCTGCAAAATATAACTTACCAGTCCAAGAATACTGCACATCGCACATCTGCAAAATATAACTTACCATTCCAAGAATACTGCACATCACACACCTGCAAAATATAACTTACCATTCCAAGAGTATTGCGCATCACACACCTGCAAAATATAACTTACCAGTCCAAGAGTATTGCGCATCTCACACCTGCAAAGTATAACTTACGGCTCCAAGAATACTGCGCATCACACACGTACAAAATATAACTTACCAGTCCAAGAGTATTGCGCATCACACACCTGCAAAATATAACTTACCAGTCCAAGAGTATTGCGCATCACACACCTGCAAAATATAACTTACCAGTCCAAGAATACTGCGCACCATACACCTGCACATTATAACTTACCAGTCCAAGAATACTGCGCACCATACACCTTCAAAATATATCTTACCATTCCAAGAGTACTGCGCATCACACACCTGCAAAATATAACTTACCATTCCAAGAGTACTGCGCATCACACACCTGCAAAGTATAACATACCATTCCAAGAGTACTGCGCATCATACATCTGCAAGATATAACTTACCAGTCCAAGAATACTGCGCACCATACACCTGCAAAATATAACTTACCAGTCCAGGAATATTGCGCACCATACACCTGCAAAATATAACTTACCAGTCCAAGAGTGCTGCGAACCATATACCTGAAAAATATAACTTACCAGTCCAAGAATACTGCGAACCTTACACCTGCAAAATATAACTTACCATTCGAAGAATACTGCAAATCACACACCTGCAAAATATAACTTACCATTCCAAGAGTATTGCGCATAACACACCTGCAAAATAAAACTTACCATTCCAAGAGTTTTGCGCATCACACACGTGCAAAATATAACTTACCAGTCCAAGAATACTGCGCATCACACACCTGCAAAATATAACTTACCAGTCCAAGAATACTGCGCACCATACACTTGCAAAATATAACTAACCAGTCCAAGAATACTGCGCATCTCACACCTGCAAAATATAACTTACCATTTCAAGAATACTGCGCATCACACACCTGCAAAATATAACTTACCATTCCAAGAGTATTGCGCATTACACACCTGCAAAATATAACTTACCATTCCAAGAATACTGCGCATCACACACCTGCAAAATATAACGTACCATTCCAAGAGTATTGCGCATCACACACCTGCAAAATATAACTTACCATTCCAAGAGTATTGCGCATTACACACCTGCAAAATATAACTTACCATTCCAAGAATACTGCGCATCACACACCTGCAAAATATAACGTACTATTCCAAGAATACTGCGCATCACACACCTGCAAAATATAACTTACCATTCCAAGAGTATTGCGCATCACACACCTGCAAAATATAACTTACCAGTCCAAGAATACTGCGCATCATACACCTGCAAAATATAACTTACCATTCCAAGAGTACTGCACATCACACACCTGCAAAATATAACTTACCATTCCAAGAGTACTGCACATCACACACCTGCAAAATATAACTTACCATTCCAAGAGTATTGCGCATCACACACCTGCAAAATATAACTTACCATTCCAAGAGTATTGCGCATCATACACCTGCAAAATATAACTTACCATTCCAAGAGTATTGCGCATCACACACCTGCAAAATATAACTTACCATTCCAAGAGTATTGCGCATCACACACCTACAAAATATAACTTATTATTCCAAGACTATTGCACAGCATACACCTGCAAAATATAACTTACCAGTCCAAGAATACTGCGCACCATACACCTGCAAAATATAACTTACCATTCCAAGAGTACTGCGCATCTCACACCTGCAAAATATAACTTACAGGTCCAAGAATACTGCGCATCACACACGTACAAAATATAACTTACCATTCCAAGAGTATTGCGCATAACACACCTGCAAAATATAACTTTCCATTCCAAGAGTATTGCGCATCACACACCTGCAAAATATAACTTACCATTCCAAGAGAACTGCGCATCTCACAACTGCAAAATATATCTTACAGGTCCAAGAATACTGCGCATCACACACGTACAAAATATAACTTACCATTCCAAGAGTATTGCGCATAACACACCTGCAAAATATAACTTACCATTCCAAGAGTATTGCGCATCACACACCTGCAAAATATAACTTACCATTCCAAGAGTATTGCGCAAGACACACCTGCAAAATATAACTTACCATTCCAAGAGTACTGCGCATTACACATCTGCAAGATATTACTTACCAGTCCAAGAATATTGCACAGCATACACCTGCAAAATATAACTTACCAGTCCAAGAATACTGCGCACCATACACCTACAAAATATAACTTACCATTCCAAGAGTACTGCGCATCACACACCTGCAAAATATAACTTACCATTCCAAGAGTACTGCGCGTCACACACCTGCAAAATATAACATACCATTCCAAGAGTACTGCGCACCATACATCTGCAAGATATAACTTACTAGTCCAACAATACTGCGCACCATACACCTGCAAAATATAATTTACCATTCCAAGAGTACTGCGCATCATACATCTGCAAAATATAACTTACCATTCCAAGAATACTGCGCATCATAGACCTGCAAAATATAACGTACCATTCCAAGAATACTGCGCATCATACACCTGCAAAATAAAACTTATTATTCAAGGAATACTGCGCATCACACACCTGCAAAATATAACTTACCATTCCAAGAATACTGCGCATCATACACCTGCAAAATATAACTTACCATTCCAAGAATACTGCGCATCACACACCTGCAAAATATAACTTACCATTCCAAGAGTACTGCGCATCATACACCTGCAAAATATAACTTACCATTCCAAGAATACTGCGCATCACACACCTGCAAAATATAACGTACCATTCCAAGAGTATTGCGCATCACACACCTGCAAAATATAACTTACTATTCCAAGAGTAATGCGCATTACACACCCTCAAAATATAACTTACCATTCCAAGAATACTGCGCATCACACACCTGCAAAATATAACGTACCATTCCAAGAATACTGCGCATCATACACCTGCAAAATATAACTTACTATTCAAGGAATACTGCGCATCTTACACCTGCAAAATATACCTTTCCATTCCAAGAATACTACGCATCATACACCTGCAAAATATAACTTACCATTCCAAGAGTATTGCGCATCACACACCTGCAAACTATAACTTACCATTCCAAGAGTATTGCGCATCACACACCTACAAAATATAACTTAACATTCCAAGAGTACTTCGCACCGCACACCTGCAAAATATAACTTACCATTCCAAAAGTATTGCGCATCACACACCTGCAAAACATAAATTACCATTCCAAGAGTACTGCGCATCTCAAACCTGCAAAATATAACTTACCAGTCCAAGAATACTGCGCATCACACACGTACAAAATATAACTTACCAGTCCAAGAGAATTGCGCATCACACACCTGCAAAATATAACTTACCATTCCAAGAGTATTGCGCATCACACACCTGCAAAATATAACATACCATTCCAAGAGTACTGCGCAGTGCACATCTGCAAGATATAACTTACCAGTCCAAGAATATTGCACAGCATACACCTGCAAAATATAACTTACCAGTCCAAGAATACTGCGCACCATACACCTGCAAAATATAACTTACCATTCCAAGAGTACTGCGCATCACACACCTGCAAAATATAACTTACCATTCCAAGAGTACTGCGCATCACACACCTGCAAAATATAACATACCATTCCAAGAGTACTGCGCACCATACATCTGCAAGATATAACTTACCAGTCCAAGAATACTGCGCACCATACACCTGCAAAATATAATTTACCATTCCAAGAGTACTGCGCATCATACATCTGCAAAATATAACTTACCATTCCAAGAATACTGCGCATCACACACCTGCAAAATATAACTTACCAGTCCAAGAGTACTGCGCATCATACACCTGCAAAATATAACTTACCATTCCAAAAGTACTGCGCATCACACACCTGCAAAATATAACATACCATTCCAAGAGTACTGCGCACCATACAACTGCAAAATATAACTTACCAGTCCAAGAATACTGCGCATCATACACCTGCAAAATATAACTTACTATTACAAGAATACTGCGCATCTCACACCTGCAAAATATAACTTACCATTCCAAGGATATTGCGCAACACACACCTGCAAAATATAACTTACCAGTCCAAGAATACTGCGCACCATACACCTGCAAAATATAACTTGCCATTCCAAGAGTATTGCGCATCACACACCTGCAAAATATAACTTACCATTCCAGGAATACTGCGCATTACACACCTGCAAGATATAACTTACCAGTCCAAGAATACTGCGCATCATACACCTGCAAAATATAACTTACCATTCCAGGAATACTGCGCATCTCACACCTGCAAAATATAACTTACCAGTCCAAGAGTATTGCGCATCACACACCTGCAAAATATAACTTACCATTCCAGGAGTACTGCGCCTCTCACACCTGCAAAATATAACTTACCAGTCCAAGAATATAGCGCACCATACACCTACAAAATATAACTTACCATTCGAAGAGTACTGCGCATCACACACCTGCAAAATACAACTTACCATTCCAAGAGTACTGCGCGTCACACACCTGCAAAATATAACATACCATTCCAAGAGTACTGCGCACCATATATCTGCAAGATATAACTTACCAGTCCAAGAATACTGCGCACCATACACCTGCAAAATATAATTTACCATTCCAAGAGTACTGCGCACCATACACCTGCAAAATATAATTTACCATTCCAAGAGTACTGCGCACCATACACCTACAAAATATAACTTACCAGTCCAAGAATATTGCGCATCATACACCTGCAAAATATAACTTACTATTACAAGAATACTGCACATCTCACACCTGCAAAATATAACTTACCATTCCAAGGATATTGCGCATCACACACCTGCAAAATATAACTTACCAGTCCAAGAATACTGCGCACCATACACCTGCAAAATATAACTTACCATTCCAAGAGTACTGCGCATCTCACAGCTGCAAAAGAAAACTTACCATTCCAAGAATACTGGGAATCTCACAAATTCAAATCATAACTTACCAGTACAAGAATATTGCGCACCATACAGCTGCAAAATATAAATTACCAGTCCAAGAGTATTGCGCACCATACACCTGCAAAATATAACTTACCATTCCAAGAATACTGCGCATCACACACTTGCAAAATAAAACTTACCATTCCAAGAGTACTGCGCATCACACACCTGCAAAATATAACTTACCATTCCAAGAGTACTGCGCATCATTCACCTGCAAAATATAACTTACCATTCCAGGAATACTGCGCTTCACACACCTGCAAGATATAACTTACCAGTCCAAGAATACTGCGCATCATACACCTGCAAAATATAACTTACCATTCCAGGAATACTGCGCACCACACACCTGCAAGATATAACTTACCAGTCCAAGAATATTGCGCATTACACACCTGCAAAATATTACTTACTATTCCAAGAATACTGCGCATCTAACACCTGCAAAATATAACTTACCATTCCAAGGATATTGCGCATTTCACACCTGCAAAATATAATTTACCAGTCCAGGAATATTGTGCACCATACCCCTGCAAAATATAAATTACTAGTCCAAGAGTGCTTCGCACCATACACCTGCAAAATATAACTTACCATTTCAAGAATACTGCGAACCATACACCTGCAAAATATAACTTACCAGTCCAAGAATACTGCACATCGCACATCTGCAAAATATAACTTACCATTCCAAGAATACTGCACATCACACACCTGCAAAATATAACTTACCATTCCAAGAGTATTGCGCATCACACACCTGCAAAATATAACTTACCAGTCCAAGAGTATTGCGCATCTCACACCTGCAAAGTATAACTTACAGCTCCAAGAATACTGCGCATCACACACGTACAAAATATAACTTACCAGTCCAAGAGTATTGCGCATCACACACCTGCAAAATATAACTTACCAGTCCAAGAGTATTGCGCATCACACACCTGCAAAATATAACTTACCAGTCCAAGAGTACTGCACATCATACACCTGCAAGATATAACTTACCAGTCCAAGAATACTGCGCACCATACACCTGCACATTATAACTTACCAGTCCAAGAATACTGCGCACCATACACCTTCAAAATATATCTTACCATTCCAAGAGTACTGCGCATCACACACCTGCAAAATATAACTTACCATTCCAAGAGTACTGCGCATCACACACCTGCAAAGTATAACATACCATTCCAAGAGTACTGCGCATCATACATCTGCAAAATATAACTTACCAGTCCAAGAATACTGCGCACCATACACCTGCAAAATATAACTTACCAGTCCAGGAATATTGCGCACCATACACCTGCAAAATATAACTTACCAGTCCAAGAGTGCTGCGAACCATATACCTGAAAAATATAACTTACCAGTCCAAGAATACTGCGAACCTTACACCTGCAAAATATAACTTACCATTCCAAGAATGCTGCAAATCACACACCTGCAAAATATAACTTACCATTCCAAGAGTATTGCGCATAACACACCTGCAAAATATAACTTACCATTCCAAGAGTTTTGCGCATCACACACCTGCAAAATATAACTTACCAGTCCAAGAATACTGCGCATCACACACCTGCAAAATATAACTTACCAGTCCAAGAATACTGCGCACCATACACTTGCAAAATATAACTAACCAGTACAAGAATACTGCGCATCTCACACCTGCAAAATATAACTTACCATTTCAAGAATACTGCGCATCACACACCTGCAAAATATAACTTACCATTCCAAGAGTATTGCGCATTACACACCTGCAAAATATAACTTACCATTCCAAAAATACTGCGCATCACACACCTGCAAAATATAACGTACCATTCCAAGAGTATTGCGCATCACACACCTGCAAAATATAACTTACCATTCCAAGAGTATTGCGCATTACACACCTGCAAAATATAACTTACAATTCCAAGAATACTGCGCATCACACACCTGCAAAATATAACGTACCATTCCAAGAATACTGCGCATCACACACCTGCAAAATATAACTTACCATTCCAAGAGTATTGCGCATCACACACCTGCAAAATATAAATTACCAGTCCAAGAATACTGCGCATCATACACCTGCAAAATATAACTTACCATTCCAAGAGTACTGCACATCACACACCTGCAAAATATAACTTACCATTCCAAGAGTACTGCACATCACACACCTGCAAAATATAACTTACCATTCCAAGAGTATTGCGCATCACACACCTGCAAAATATAACTTACCATTCCAAGAGTATTGCGCATCATAAACCTGCAAAATATAACTTACCATTCCAAGAGTATTGCGCATCACACACCTGCAAAATATAACTTACCATTCCAAGAGTATTGCGCATCACACACCTACAAAATATAACTTACCATACCAAGAATATTGCACAGCATACACCTGCAAAATATAACTTACCAGTCCAAGAATACTGCGCACCATACACCTGCAAAATATAACTTACCATTCCAAGACTACTGCGCATCTCACACCTGCAAAATATAACTTACAGGTCCAAGAATACTGCGCATCACACACGTACAAAATATAACTTACCATTCCAAGAGTATTGCGCATAACACACCTGCAAAATATAACTTTCCATTCCAAGAGTATTGCGCATCACACACCTGCAAAATATAACTTACCATTCCAAGAGAACTGCGCATCTCACAACTGCAAAATATAACTTACAGGTCCAAGAATACTGCGCATCACACACGTACAAAATATAACTTACCATTGCAAGAGTATTGCGCATAACACACCTGCAAAATATAACTTACCATTCCAAGAGTATTGCGCATCACACACCTGCAAAATATAACTTACCATTCCAAGAGTATTGCGCATCACACACCTGCAAATTATAACTTACCAGTCCAAGAGTATTGCGCATCACAAACCTGCAAAATATAACTTACCATTCCAAGAGTACTGCGCATCTCACACCTGCAAAGTATAACATACCATTCCAAGAGTACTGCGCATTACACATCTGCAAGATATAACTTACCAGTCCAAGAATATTGCACAGCATACACCTGCAAAATATAACTTACCAGTCCAACAATACTGCGCACCATACACCTGCAAAATATAACTTACCATTCCAAGAGTACTGCGCATCTCACACCTGCAAAATATAACTTACAGGTCCAAGAATACTGCGCATCACACACGTACAAAATATAACTTACCATTCCAAGAGTATTGCGCATAACACACCTGCAAAATATAACTTACCATTCCAAGAGTATTGCGCATCACACACCTGCAAAATATAACTTACCATTCCAAGAGTACTGCGCATCTCACACCTGCAAAATATAACTTACAGGTCCAAGAATACTGCGCATCACACACGTACAAAATATAACTTACCAGTCCAAGAGTATTGCGCATAACACACCTGCAAAATATAACTTACCATTCCAAGAGTATTGCGCATCACACACCTGCAAAATATAACTTACCATTCCAAGAGTATTGCGCATCACACACCTGCAAAATATAACTTACCAGTCCAAGAGTATTGCGCATCACACACCTGCAAAATATAACTTACCATTCCAAGAGTACTGCGCATCTCACACCTGCAAAGTATAACTTACAGGTCCAAGAATACTGCGCATCACACACGTACAAAACATAAGTTACCAGTCCAAGAGTATTGCGCATCACACACCTGCAAAATATAACTTACCAGTCAGAGAGTATTGCGCATCACACACCTGCAAAATATAACTTACCAGTGCAAGAGTACTGCGCATCATACACCTGCAAGATATAACTTACCAGTCCAAGAATACTGCGCACCATACACCTTTAAAATATAACTTACCAGTCCAAGAATACTGCGCATCTCACACCTGCAAAGTATAACTTACAGGTCCAAGAATACTGCGCATCACACACGTACAAAATATAAGTTACCAGTCCAAGACTATTGCGCATCACACACCTGCAAAATATAACTTACCATTCCATGAATATTACACAGCATACACCTGCCAAATATAACTTACCATCACAAGAATATTGCGCATTATACACCTTCAAAATATAACTTACCATTCCAAGAGTATTGCGCATCACACACCTGCAAAATATAACTTACCATTCCAAGAGTATTGCTTATCACACACCTGCCAAATATTTCTTACTAGTCTAAGAATGCTGCGCATCATTCACCTGCAAAATATAACTTACAATTCCATGAATATTGCATATCATACACCTGCAAAATATAACTTACCATGCCATAAATATTGCGCATCACACACTTGCAAAATATAACTCACCATTCCAAGTTTATTGCGCATCACACACCTGCAAAAAATAACTTACCATTCCAAGTGTATTGCGCATCACACACCTGCAAAATATAACTTACCAGTCCAAGAATACTGCGCATCTCACACTTGCAAAATATAACTTACCAGTTCAAGAGTATCGCGCATCCCACACCTGCAAAATATAACTTACTAGTCTAAGAATACTGCGCATCATACACCTGCAAAATATAACTTACCATTCCATGAATATTGCATATCATACACCTGCAAAATATAACTTACCATTCCAAGAGTATTGCGCATCACACACTTGCAAAATATAACTTACCAGTTCAAGAGTATTGCGCATCACACACCTGCAAAATATATCTTACGATTCCAAGAGTATTGCATATCATACACCTGCAAAATATAACTTACCATTCCATGAATATTGCATCTCACACCTGGAAAATATAACTTACTATTCCAAGAATACTGCGTATCACACACTTGCAAAATATAACTTACCAGTTCAAGAGTATTGCGCATCACACACCTGCAAAATATAACTTACGATTCCAAGAGTATTGCATATCATACACCTGCAAAATATAACTTACCATTCCAAGAGTATTGCGCATTACACACCTGCAAAATATAACTTACTAGTCTAAGAATACTGCGCATCATACACCTGCAAAATATAACTTACCATGCCATGAATATTGCATATCATACACCTGCAAAATATAACTTACCATTCCATGAATATTGCATATCATACACCTGCAAAATATAACTTACCAGTCCAAGAATACTGCGCATCATACACCTGCAAAATATAACTAAACATTTCAAGAGTATTGCGCATCACAAACCTGCAAAATATAACTTACCATTCCAAGAGTATTGCGCATTACACACCTGCAAAATATAACTTACCATTCTAAGTGTATTGCGCATCACACACCTGCAAAATATAACTTACCAGTCCAAGAATACTGCGCATCACACACCTGCAAAATATAACTTACCATTCCATGAATATTACACAGCATACACCTGCCAAATATAACTTACCATCACAAGAATATTGCGCATTATACACCTTCAAAATATAACTTACCATTCCAAGAGTATTGCGCATCACACACCTGCCAAATATTTCTTACTAGTCTAAGAATGCTGCGCATCATTCACCTGCAAAATATAACTTACCATTCCATGAATATTGCATATCATACACCTGCAAAATATAACTTACCATGCCATAAATATTGCGCATCACACACCTGCAAAATATAACTCACCATTCCAAGTGTACTGCGCATCACTCACCTGCAAAAAATAACTTACCATTCCAAGTGTATTGCGCATCACACACCTGCAAAATATAACTTACCAGTCCAAAAATACTGCGCATCATACACTTGCAAAATATAACTTATCATTCCAAGAGTACTGCACATCACACACCTGCAAAATATAACTTACCATTCCAAGAGTATTGCGCACCACACACCTGCAAAATATAACTTACCATTCCAAGGGTATTGCGCATCACACACCAGCAAAATATAACTTACCAGTCCAAGAATACTGCCCACCATACACCTGCAAAATATAACTTACCATTCCATGAATATTGCACAGCATACACCTGACAAATATAACTTACCATCACAAGAATATTGCGCATTATACACCTTCAAAATATAACTTACCATTCCAAGAGTATTGCGCATCACACACCTGCAAAATATAACTTACCATTCCAAGAGTATTGCGCATTACACACCTGCCAAATATTTCTTACTAGTCTAAGAATGCTGCGCATCATTCACCTGTAAAATATAACTTACCATTCCATAAATATTGCATATCATACACCTGCAAAATATAACTTACCATGCCATGAATATTGCGCATCACACACTTGCAAAATATAACTCACCATTCCAAGAGAATCGCGCATCACACACCTGCAAAATATAACTTACCAGTCCAAGAATACTGCGCACCATACACCTGCAAAATATAACTAACCATTCCAAGAGTATATAACTTACCATTCCAAGAATACTGCGCATCACACACTTGCAAAATATAACTTACCAGTTCAAGAGTATTTCGCATCACAAACCTGCAAAATATAACTTATCAGTCCAAGAATACTGCGCATCATACACCTGCAAAATATAACTTACCATTCCATGAATATTGCGCATCACACACCTGCAAAATATAACTTACTAGTCTAAGAATACTGCGCATCATACACCTGCAAAATATAACTTACCATTCCATGAATATTGCATATCATACACCTGCAAAATATATCTTACCATGCCATGATTATTGCATCACACACCTGCAAAATATAACTCACCATTACAAGAGAATCGCGCATCACACACCTGCAAAATATAACTTACCATTCCAAGAGTATTGCGCATCGCGCACCTGCAAAATATAACTTACCAGTCCAAGAATACTGCACATCATACACCTGCAAAATATAACTTACCATTCCAAGAATACTGCGCATCACACACTTGCAAAATATAACTTACCAGTTCAAGAGTATTGTTCATCACACACCTGCAAAATATAACTTACGATTCCAAGAGTGGTGCGCATCGCGCACCTGCAAAATATAACTTAGTAGTCCAAGAGTACTGCACATCACACACCTGCAAAATATTACTTACTAGTCTAAGAATATTGCGCATCATACATTTGCAAAATATAACTTACCATTCTGTTAATATTGCATATCATACACCTGCAAAATATAACTTACCATGCCATGAATATTGCGCATCACACACCTGCAAAATATAACTTACCATTCCAAGAGTATTGCGCATCACACACATGCAAAATATAACTTACCATCACAAGAATATTGCGCATTATACACCTTCAAAATATAACTTACCAGTCCAAGAGTATTGCGCATCACACGCCTGCAAAATATAACTTATCATTCCAAGAGTATTGCGCATCACACACCTGCAAAATATTTCTTACTAGTCTGAGAATGCTGCGCATCATTCACCTGCAAAATATAACTTACCATTCCATGAATATTGCATATCACACACCTGCAAAATATAACTCACCATTCCAAGAGAATCGCGCATCACACACCTGCAAAATATAACTTACCAGTCCAAGAATACTGCGCACCATACACCATCAAAATATAACTAACCATTCCAGGAGTATTGCGCATCACACACCTGCAAAATATAACTTACCATTTTAAGAGTATTGCGCATCACACACTTGCAAAATATAACTTACCATTCCAAGAGTATTGCGCATCACATACCTGCAAAATATAACTTACCATTCCAAGAGTATTGCGCATCACACACCTGCAAAATGTAGCTTACTAGTCTAAGAATACTGCGCATCACACACCTGCAAAATATAACTTACCATTCCAAGAGTATTGCGCATCACACACCTGCAACATGTAGCTTACTAGTCGAAGAATACTGCGCATCGCACACCTGCAAAATATAACTTACTAGTCTAAGAATACTGCACATCACACTCCTGCAAAATATAACTTACTAGTCTAAGAATACTGCGCATCATACACCTGCAAAATATAACTAACCATTCCAAGAGTATTGCGCATCACACACCTGCAAAATATAACTTACCATTCCAAGAGTATTGCGCATCACACACCTGCAAAATATAACTTACCATTCCAAGAGTATTGCGCATCACACACCTGCAAAATGTAGCTTACTAGTCTAAGGATACTGCGCACCATACACCTGCAAAATATAACTAACCATTCCAAGAGTATTGCGCATCACACACCTGCAAAATATAACTTACCATTCCATGAATATTGCATATCATACACCTGCAAAATATAACTTACCAGTCCAAGAATACTGCGCATCATACACCTGCAAAATATAACTAAACATTTCAAGAGTATTGCGCATCACACACCTGCAAAATATAACTTACCATTCCAAGAGTATTGCGCATTACACACCTGCAAAATATAACTTACCATTGTAAGTGTATTGCGCATCACACACCTGCAAAATATAACTTACCAGTCCAAGAATACTGCGCATCACACACCTGCAAAATATAACTTACCATTCCATGAATATTACACAGCATACACCTGCCAAATATAACTTACCATCACAAGAATATTGCGCATTATACACCTTCAAAATATAACTTACCATTCCAAGAGTATTGCGCATCACACACCTGCCAAATATTTCTTACTAGTCTAAGAATGCTGCGCATCATTCACCTGCAAAATATAACTTACCATTCCATGAATATTGCATATCATACACCTGCAAAATATAACTTACCATGCCATAAATATTGCGCATCACACACCTGCAAAATATAACTCACCATTCCAAGTGTACTGCGCATCACTCACCTGCAAAAAATAACTTACCATTCCAAGTGTATTGCGCATCACACACCTGCAAAATATAACTTACCAGTCCAAAAATACTGCGCATCATACACTTGCAAAATATAACTTATCATTCCAAGAGTACTGCACATCACACACCTGCAAAATATAACTTACCATTCCAAGAGTATTGCGCACCACACACCTGCAAAATATAACTTACCATTCCAAGGGTATTGCGCATCACACACCAGCAAAATATAACTTACCAGTCCAAGAATACTGCCCACCATACACCTGCAAAATATAACTTACCATTCCATGAATATTGCACAGCATACACCTGACAAATATAACTTACCATCACAAGAATATTGCGCATTATACACCTTCAAAATATAACTTACCATTCCAAGAGTATTGCGCATCACACACCTGCAAAATATAACTTACCATTCCAAGAGTATTGCGCATTACACACCTGCCAAATATTTCTTACTAGTCTAAGAATGCTGCGCATCATTCACCTGCAAAATATAACTTACCATTCCATGAATATTGCATATCATACACCTGCAAAATATAACTTACCATGCCATGAATATTGCGCATCACACACCTGCAAAATATAACTCACCATTCCAAGAGTATTGCGCATCACACACCTGCAAAATATAACTTACCATTCCAAGTGTATTGCGCATCACACACCTGCAAAATATAACTTACCAGTCCAAGAATACTGCGCATCATACACCTGCAAAATATAACTTACCTTTCCAAGAATACTGCACATCACACACCTGCAAAATATAACTTACCATTCCAAGAGTATTGCGCATCACACACCTGCAAAATATAACTTACCATTCCAAGGGAATTGCGCATCACACACCAGCAAAATATAACTTACCAGTCCAAGAATACTGCCCACCATACACCTGCAAAATATAACTTACCATTCCATAAATATTGCACAGCATACACCTGCCAAATATAACTTACCATCACAAGAATATTGCGCATTATACACCTTCAAAATATAACTTACCATTCCAAGAGTATTGCGCATCACACACCTGCAAAATATACCTTACCATTCCAAGAGTATTGCGCATCACACACCTGCCAAATATTTCTTGCTAGTCTAAGAATGCTGCGCATCATTCACCTGTAAAATATAACTTACCATTCCATAAATATTGCATATCATACACCTGCAAAATATAACTTACCATGCCATGAATATTGCGCATCACACACTTGCAAAATATAACTCACCATTCCAAGAGAATCGCGCATCACACACCTGCAAAATATAACTTACCAGTCCAAGAATACTGCGCACCATACACCTGCAAAATATAACTAACCATTCCAAGAGTATATAACTTACCATTCCAAGAATACTGCGCATCACACACTTGCAAAATATAACTTACCAGTTCAAGAGTATTTCGCATCACAAACCTGCAAAATATAACTTATCAGTCCAAGAATACTGCGCATCATACACCTGCAAAATATAACTTACCATTCCATGAATATTGCGCATCACACACCTGCAAAATATAACTTACTAGTCTAAGAATACTGCGCATCATACACCTGCAAAATATAACTTACCATTCCATGAATATTGCATATCATACACCTGCAAAATATATCTTACCATGCCATGATTATTGCATCACACACCTGCAAAATATAACTCACCATTACAAGAGAATCGCGCATCACACACCTGCAAAATATAACTTACCATTCCAAGAGTATTGCGCATCGCGCACCTGCAAAATATAACTTACCAGTCCAAGAATACTGCACATCATACACCTGCAAAATATAACTTACCATTCCAAGAATACTGCGCATCACACACTTGCAAAATATAACTTACCAGTTCAAGAGTATTGTTCATCACACACCTGCAAAATATAACTTACGATTCCAAGAGTGGTGCGCATCGCGCACCTGCAAAATATAACTTAGTAGTCCAAGAGTACTGCACATCACACACCTGCAAAATATTACTTACTAGTCTAAGAATATTGCGCATCATACATTTGCAAAATATAACTTACCATTCTGTTAATATTGCATATCATACACCTGCAAAATATAACTTACCATGCCATGAATATTGCGCATCACACACCTGCAAAATATAACTTACCATTCCAAGAGTATTGCGCATCACACACATGCAAAATATAACTTACCATCACAAGAATATTGCGCATTATACACCTTCAAAATATAACTTACCAGTCCAAGAGTATTGCGCATCACACGCCTGCAAAATATAACTTATCATTCCAAGAGTATTGCGCATCACACACCTGCAAAATATTTCTTACTAGTCTGAGAATGCTGCGCATCATTCACCTGCAAAATATAACTTACCATTCCATGAATATTGCATATCACACACCTGCAAAATATAACTCACCATTCCAAGAGAATCGCGCATCACACACCTGCAAAATATAACTTACCAGTCCAAGAATACTGCGCACCATACACCATCAAAATATAACTAACCATTCCAGGAGTATTGCGCATCACACACCTGCAAAATATAACTTACCATTTTAAGAGTATTGCGCATCACACACTTGCAAAATATAACTTACCATTCCAAGAGTATTGCGCATCACATACCTGCAAAATATAACTTACCATTCCAAGAGTATTGCGCATCACACACCTGCAAAATGTAGCTTACTAGTCTAAGAATACTGCGCATCACACACCTGCAAAATATAACTTACCATTCCAAGAGTATTGCGCATCACACACCTGCAACATGTAGCTTACTAGTCGAAGAATACTGCGCATCGCACACCTGCAAAATATAACTTACTAGTCTAAGAATACTGCACATCACACTCCTGCAAAATATAACTTACTAGTCTAAGAATACTGCGCATCATACACCTGCAAAATATAACTAACCATTCCAAGAGTATTGCGCATCACACACCTGCAAAATATAACTTACCATTCCAAGAGTATTGCGCATCACACACCTGCAAAATATAACTTACCATTCCAAGAGTATTGCGCATCACACACCTGCAAAATGTAGCTTACTAGTCTAAGGATACTGCGCACCATACACCTGCAAAATATAACTAACCATTCCAAGAGTATTGCGCATCACACACCTGCAAAATATAACTTACCATTCCAAGAGTATTGCGCATCACACACTTGCAAAATATAACTTACCATTCCATGAGTATTGCGCATCACACACCTGCAAAATATAACTTACCATTCCAAGAGTATTGCGCATCACACACCTGCAATATGTAGCTTACTAGTCTAAGAATACTGCGCATCACACACCTGCAAAATATAACTTACTAGTCTAAGAATACTGCGCATCACACACCTGCAAAATATAACTTACTAGTCTAAGAATACTGCGCATCATACACCTGCAAAATATAACTAACCATTCCAAGAGTATTGCGCATCACACACTTGCAAAATATAACTTACCATTCCAAGAGTATTGCGCATCACACACCTGCAAAAAATAACTTACCATTCCAAGAGTATTGCGCATCACACACCTGCAAAATGTAGCTTACTAGTCTAAGAATACTGCGCACCATACACCTGCAAAATATAACTAACCATTCCAAGAGTATTGCGCATCACACACCTGCAAAATATAACTTACCATTCCAAGAGTATTGCGCATCACACACTTGCAAAATATAACTTACCATTCCATGAGTATTGCGCATCACACACCTGCAAAATATAACTTACCATTCCAAGAGTATTGCGCATCACACACCTGCAAAATGTAGCTTACTAGTCTAAGAATACTGCGCATCACACACCTGCAAAATATAACTTACTAGTCTAAGAATACTGCGCATCACACACCTGCAAAATATAACTTACTAGTCTAAGAATACTGCGCATCATACACCTGCAAAATATAACTAACCATTCCAAGAGTATTGCGCATCACACACTTGCAAAATATAACTTACCATTCCAAGAGTATTGCGCATCACACACCTGCAAAATATAACTTACCATTCCAAGAGTATTGCGCATCACACACTTGCAAAAAAAAACTTACCATTCCATGAGTATTGCGCATCACACACCTGCAAAATATAACTTACCATTCCAAAATATAACTTACCATTCCATTATAACTTACCATTCCAAGAGCATCACACACCTGCAAAATGTAGCTTACTAGTCTAAGAATACTGCGCATCACACACCTGCAAGATATAACTTACTAGTCTAAGAATACTGCGCATCACACACCTGCAAAATATAACTTACTAGTCTAAGAATACTGCGCATCATACACCTGCAAAATATAACTTACCATTCCATGAATATTGCATATCATACACCTGCAAAATATAACTTACCATTCCAAGAGTAATGCCCATCACACACGTGCAAAATATAACTTACCATTCCAAGAGTATTGCGCATCACACACCTGCAAAATATAACTTACCATTCCAAGTGTATTGCGCATCACACACCTGCAAAATATAACTTACCAGTCCAAAAATACTGCGCATCATACACCTGCAAAATATAACTTACCATTCCAAGAGTACTGCACATCACACATCTGCAAAATATAACTTACCATTCCAAGAGTATTGCGCATCACACACCTGCAAAATATAACTTACCATTCCAAGGGTATTGCGCATCACACACCAGCAAAATATAACTTACCAGTCCAAGAATACTGCCCACCATACACCTGCAAAATATAACTTACCATTCCATGAATATTGCACAGCATACACCTGACAAATATAACTTACCATCACAAGAATATTGCGCATTATACACCTTCAAAATATAACTTACCATTCCAAGAGTATTGCGCATCACACACCTGCAAAATATAACTTACCATTCCAAGAGTATTGCGCATTACACACCTGCCAAATATTTCTTACTAGTCTAAGAATGCTGCGCATCATTCACCTGCAAAATATAACTTACCATTCCATGAATATTGCATATCATACACCTGCAAAATATAACTTACCATGCCATGAATATTGCGCATCACACACCTGCAAAATATAACTCACCATTCCAAGAGTATTGCGCATCACACACCTGCAAAATATAACTTACCATTCCAAGTGTATTGCGCATCACACACCTGCAAAATATAACTTACCAGTCCAAGAATACTGCGCATCATACACCTGCAAAATATAACTTACCATTCCAAGAGTACTGCATATCACACACCTGCAAAATATAACTTACCATTCCAAGAGTATTGCGCATCACACACCTGCAAAATATAACTTACCATTCCAAGGGAATTGCGCATCACACACCAGCAAAATATAACTTACCAGTCCAAGAATACTGCCCACCATACACCTGCAAAATATAACTTACCATTCCATAAATATTGCACAGCATACACCTGCCAAATATAACTTACCATCACAAGAATATTGCGCATTATACACCTTCAAAATATAACTTAGCATTCCAAGAGTATTGCGCATCACACACCTGCAAAATATAACTTACCATTCCAAGAGTATTGCGCATCACACACCTGCCAAATATTTCTTGCTAGTCTAAGAATGCTGCGCATCATTCACCTGCAAAATATAACTTACCGGTCCATAAATATTGCATATCATACACCTGCAAAATATAACTTACTATGCCATGAATATTGCGCATCACACACTTGCAAAATATAACTCACCATTCCAAGAGAATCGCGCATCACACACCTGCAAAATATAACTTACCAGTCCAAGAATACTGCGCACCATACACCTGCAAAATATAACTAACCATTCCAAGAGTATATAACTTACCATTCCAAGAATACTGCGCATCACACACTTGCAAAATATAACTTACCAGTTCAAGAGTATTGCGCATCACAAACCTGCAAAATATAACTTATTAGTCCAAGAATACTGCGCATCATACACCTGCAAAATATAACTTACCATGCCATGAATATTGCGCATCACACACCTGCAAAATATAACTTACTAGTCTAAGAATACTGCGCATCATACACCTGCAAAATATAACTTACCATTCCATGAATATTGCATATCATACACCTGCAAAATATATCTTACCATGCCATGAATATTGCATCACACACCTGCAAAATATAACTCACCATTACAAGAGAATCGCGCATTACACACCTGCAAAATATAACTTACCATTCCAAGAGTATTGCGCATCGCGCACCTGCAAAATATAACTTACCAGTCCAAGAATACTGCACATCATACACCTGCAAAATATAACTTACCATTCCAAGAATACTGCGCATCACACACTTGCAAAATATAACTTACCAGTTCAAGAGTATTGCGCATCACACACCTGCAAAATATAACTTACGATTCCAAGAGTGGTGCGCATCGCGCACCTGCAAAATATAACTTAGTAGTCCAAGAGTACTGCACATCACACACCTGCAAAATATTACTTACTAGTCTAAGAATATTGCGCATCATACATTTGCAAAATATAACTTACCATTCCGTGAATATTGCATATCATACACCTGCAAAATATAACTTACCATGCCATGAATATTGCGCATCACACACCTGCAAAATATAACTTTCCATTCCAAGAGTATTGCGCATCACACACATGCAAAATATAACTTACCATCACAAGAATATTGCGCATTATACACCTTCAAAATATAACTTACCAGTCCAAGAGTATTGCGCATCACACGCCTGCAAAATATAACTTATCATTCCAAGAGTATTGCGCATCACACACCTGCAAAATATTTCTTACTAGTCTGAGAATGCTGCGCATCATTCACCTGCAAAATATAACTTACCATTCCATGAATATTACATATCACACACCTGCAAAATATAACTCACCATTCCAAGAGAATCGCGCATCACACACCTGCAAAATATAACTTACCAGTCCAAGAATACTGCGCACCATACACCTGCAAAATATAACTAACCATTCCAGGAGTATTGCGCATCACACACCTGCAAAATATAACTTACCATTCCAAGAGTATTGCGCATCACACACTTGCAAAATATAACTTACCATTCCAAGAGTATTGCGCATCACATACCTGCAAAATATAACTTACCATTCCAAGAGTATTGCGCATCACACACCTGCAAAATATAACTTACCATTCCAAGAGTATTGCGCATCACACACCTGCAACATGTAGCTTACTAGTCTAAGAATACTGCGCATCACACACCTGCAAAATATAACTTACTAGTCTAAGAATACTGCACATCACACTCCTGCAAAATATAACTTACTAGTCTAAGAATACTGCGCATCATACACCTGCAAAATATAACTAACCATTCTAAGAGTATTGCGCATCACACACTTGCAAAATATAACTTACCATTCCAAGAGTATTGCGCATCACACACCTGCAAAATATAACTTACCATTCCAAGAGTATTGCGCATCACACACCTGCAAAATGTAGCTTACTAGTCTAAGAATACTGCGCACCATACACCTGCAAAATATAACTAACCATTCCAAGAGTATTGCGCATCACACACTTGCAAAATATAACTTACCATTCCAAGAGTATTGCGCATCACACACTTGCAAAATATAACTTACCATTCCATGAGTATTGCGCATCACACACCTGCAAAATATAACTTACCATTCCAAGAGTATTGCGCATCACACACCTGCAAAATGTAGCTTACTAGTCTAAGAATACTGCGCATCACACACCTGCAAAATATAACTTACTAGTCTAAGAATACTGCGTATCACACACCTGCAAAATATAACTTACTAGTCTAAGAATACTGCGCATCATACACCTGCAAAATATAACTAACCATTTTAAGAGTATTGCGCATCACACACTTGCAAAATATAACTTACCATTCCAAGAGTATTGCGCATCACACACCTGCAAAATATAACTTACCATTCCAAGAGTATTGCGCATCACACACTTGCAAAATATAACTTACCATTCCATGAGTATTGCGCATCACACACCTGCAAAATATAACTTACCATTCCAAGAGTATTGCGCATCACACACCTGCAATATGTAGCTTACTAGTCTAAGAATACTGCGCATCACACACCTGCAAAATATAACTTACTAGTCTAAGAATACTGCGCATCACACACCTGCAAAATATAACTTACTAGTCTAAGAATACTGCGCATCATACACCTGCAAAATATAACTAACCATTCCAAGAGTATTGCGCATCACACACTTGCAAAATATAACTTACCATTCCAAGAGTATTGCGCATCACACACCTGCAAAATATAACTTACTAGTCTAAGAATACTGCGCATCATACACCTGCAAAATATAACTAACCATTCCAAGAGTATTGCGCATCACACACTTGCAAAATATAACTTACCATTCCAAGAGTATTGCGCATCACACACCTGCAAAATATAACTTACCATTCCAAGAGTATTGCGCATCACACACCTGCAAAATGTAGCTTACTAGTCTAAGAATACTGCGCATCACACACCTGCAAAATATAACTTACCATTCCAAGAGTATTGCGCATCACACACCTGTAAAATGTAGCTTACTAGTCTAAGAATACTGCGCATCACACACCTGCAAAATAAAACTTACTAGTCTAAGAATACTGCGCATCACACACCTGCAAAATATAACTTACTAGTCTAAGAATACTGCGCATCATACACCTGCAAAATATAACTAACCATTCCAAGAGTATTGCGCATCACACACCTGCAAAATATAACTTACCATTCCAAGAGTATTGCGCATCACACACCTGCAAAATATAACTTACCATTCCAAGGGTATTGCGCATCACACACCTGCAAAATGTAGCTTACTAGTCTAAGAATACTGCGCACCATACACCTGCAAAATATAATTAACCATTCCAAGAGTATTGCGCATCACACACCTGCAAAATATAACTTACCATTCCATGAGTATTGCGCATCACACACCTGCAAAATATAACTTACCATTCCAAGAGTATTGCGCATCACACACCTGCAAAATATAACTTACCATTCCAAGGGTATTGCGCATCACACACCTGCAAAATGTAGCTTACTAGTCTAAGAATACTGCGCACCATACACCTGCAAAATATAACTAACCATTCCAAGAGTATTGCGCATCACACACCTGCAAAATATAACTTACCATTCCATGAGTATTGCGCATCACACACCTAGAAAATATAACTTACCATTCCAAGAGTATTGCGCATCACACACCTGCAAAATGTAGCTTACTAGTCTAAGAATACTGCGCATCACACACCTGCAAAATATAACTTACTAGTCTAAGAATACTGCGCATCACACACCTGCAAAATATAACTTACTAGTCTAAGAATACTGCGCATCATACACCTGCAAAATATAACTTACCATTCCATGAATATTGCATATCATAAACCTGCAAAATATAACTTACCATGCCATGAATATTGCGCATCACACACGTGCAAAATATAACTTACCATTCCAAGAGTACTGCGCATCATACACCTGCAAAATATAACTTACCATTCCAAGAGTATTGCGCATGACACACCTGCAAAATATAACTTCCCTTCCAAGAATACTGCGCATCATACACCGGTTAAATATAACATACCATATCAAGAATATTTCGCATCATACACTTTGAAAATATAACATACCATAATCGTACGCGCTCACTAACCGTGAAATAACCTATAATTATACGATATTTATAGAAGGTGAAAAAACGAACAAGCTCTGAAAAAAGTCATGACTCATTTACCTTGTTGCCTGTTGTTTTGTTATCCGTTCTGTTTCTTTCTTTTCAAGTACGTTCAAACCTGAGAAATGAATACAAAGTGATTAAACAGCCACAGTTGCCGAAACAGTGAAAGTTCAAAACCTTTTTGTCTACTTTAATTCGGCGTTGTACCTACCTCATCTCCCTGCCTTCCAAAGCTGTCAGTCTCAATCCAGGTACTCGTAAAGTTGGCTTGCCGCTAGCTTCTTTGTCACCAAGGTAGACGCTCAACTCATGCACGTTTTGGTTGCTAGTGTATTTGGTGCAGCTATTTTGAATAAAAAAAATTGTTAAAAAAAGATTAGTATAAACGAGCATGTCAGCTCCAATCAAGTGACCGTGCCTATAGCAACGCACGAGAAACATTCGCAAGATGGAGAAAAAAGCATTCATTGCATAGCATGTCCATTTTGGTTTTTCCGGGTATCTTTTAATAACTCTCCGCCGGGAATTATTCACTGATTGCCAAGCACTGGAGTTACCAAGGTTACTCCATTTTACTAAAAGGTGAGTTACAAACGAAAGCTCGAATGATCATCTGGACACCTGATTTCCATGTGGATGGTTAGCTGTCTTATTCTGGCATAAATGATCATTACAAGACACAAGTTTTTATTTACTGATTTTACATAACCGTTTTTACTTACCAGAAGTGTCTTTCTATGTCTTGAATGCTAAGTGGGTCTTGCCGTATGATCAACCTGTAAAGTGAACATACCATGACAAGATTAGTAACTTATTTAAGTTGGACAAAAATCGAGTGCCAGAATAATTTTAATCATATTGCGTTATTTTCTACCCTTAATAAAAGGGAAATATGTAAGTAATAATCCCAAGATGGCGGCGTTCAGTTGTCAAGTTTTGGGAAAGATTTCGTAGGTTCATAGCGAACGTTGGAGACTGAAATTTTAGTGAATAACATACTTTTGTGTAAACTTTTTATTGGCGTAAAGAAAATAAATGGCCATTCTGGAGTGAACTTCTCCTTTAAATATAATTGTCCACTTTTATTAACAGTATACAGGAAACTAAGTTGACTGAAACTGTTAACAAGCGCCTTTGGCTGCGGCCAGATGGCTAGGATGGAAATAGATTGCAGCTAGAAAAGTTGAGGCTAAATCTCAAGTTGTTTCCGCGCATCTTAAAAAAAATCCATATTTATAGCCGTAGTTTGATTACCATCCGCAAATTAAGGTTGTATTTTCCTTTGAGATGTTCAAGGATAAAAGTTATTCATGAGCTCAGTTGGCTACCAATAATTTCAGAGCAGTTTGGACCAAATATCTGCGAATTCCTCGTGACGAATACACTACATAGGATATTCAGAGAAAATGGAAAAACGAACAAGCTCTGAAAAAGCCATAGCTTATTTACCTTGTTGCCTGTGGTTTTGTTCCGCAGTTTTCGTGGCCCGTTTGATTACTCCCTTCTGTTCCTTTTTTTTTTCAAGTACGCTCAAACCTGAGAAATGAAGAGAAAGATATTAGCATAAAAAACTAGCATAAAAAATTAGCATAAACGAGCATGTCTGCTCCAATCAAGTGACTGTTCCCATAGCAACACAGGAGAAAAATTCGCAAGATGGATCGAAAGCATTCATGGCATAGCATGCTCATTTTGGTTTTTTCAGGGGGTTTTTTAATAACTCTCTGCCGGGAATTATTTACTGATTTAGAGTGCCAAGCACTGGAGTTACCAAGGTTTCTCCATTTTACCAAAAGTTCAGTTACAAACTAAAGCTCGCATGATCATCTGGACACTTGATTTTCATATTTAGAAGTGGATGGTTAGCTGTCTTTTTCTCGCATAAATGATCATTACTAGACACAAATTTTACTGATTTTACATAACCGTTTTTACTTACCAGATGTGTCTTTCTAGTTCTTGAATGCTAAGTTGGTCTTGTCGCATAATCAACCTGTGTAGGGAACAAACCATAACAAGATTAGTAACTCACCACGCACCTTTATAATAATTAAGATCTAGACAGAATCCACCAGGAATTAACGTGATATTTATTTAAGATGGACAAAAATCGAGTGCGAGAATAATTTAAATCATATTTGTGTCCACTTTTATTAATTGCTATGTTTGTTCACTGAAACTGCTAGCAAGCGCCTTTGGCTGCGGCCAGATGGCTAGGATGGAATTGGATTGCAGCTAGAAAAGTTGAGGCTAAATCTCAAGTTGTTCATTTGCAAATTAAGGTTGTATCTTCCTTTTAGATATTCAAGGATAAAAGTTATTCATGAGTTCAGATGGCTACCAATAATTTCAAAACAGTTTGGACCAAAAGGCTGCAAATTTCCTCGTGACGACTACATTACATAAGATATTCAGAGAAGCTGGAAAAACGAACAAGCTCTAAAAAAAGTCATGGCTTATTTACCTTGTTGCCTGTGGTCTGTTCTGTACTGAGTTTTCGTTGCCTGTTTGCCGTCTCCCTTCCGTTTCTTTCTTTTCAAGTACGCTCAAACCTGAAATATGAATACTCAGTTATTAAATAGCCACAGTTGCCCAAACAGTTAAGCGGCCTTCACACAACAAACTATTGGCCAACTCGTGTTGGCAAACTCGAGTTGGTGTGTGTGAACGACGCAACAACGGCGAACAAGTTGGCCAACTGTTGACGACAAAATAGAACTTGTCTCTATTCTCACCAACAGTTGCCCAACTTCACAAATCGCGTGTGAAAGCTTTGATTTTTTAACTGATGAAGGCTTAAGCAATAGCCGAAACGTCTTGAAAAATAACATCAAAAACACAGCCAGCGACAAACCTTCAACAAACTAGTTGGCCAACTTGTTTGCTAACTGTTGTTGTGTCGTTCACACACACCAACTTGAGTTTGCCAACATGAGTTTGCCAACTTAGTTTGTCGTGTGAAGGCCGCTTTAAAGTTCAAAACATTTTTGTCTACTTTAATTCGGCGTTGTACCTACCTCGTCTCCCTGCCTTAAAAAGCCACCAGTCTCAATCCAGGTACTCATAAAGTTGGCTTGCCACTAGCTTCTTTGTCACCAAGATGGACGCTCAATTCATGCACGTTTTCGACTCCTGGCGCAACTAATTCGAATAAACAAATTGTGAAAAAAAAAAAAATTAGCATAAACGAGCATGTCTGCTCCAATCTGGTAACCGTGCCTATAGCAACGCACGAGAAAAATTCGCAAGATAGAGAAAAGACCTTCATCATATAGCACGCTCATTTTGGAATTTCCGAGTATTTTTTATTAACTCTCCGCCGGGAATTAATGACTAATCTTTTCAATGTCATGTACTAAGGTGGCCAACTGTTGACGACAAGTTGGCCAACTGTTGACGGGTAGTTATGAGGCTGACAGTTCCTTTTTAAAGCGCGTTTTAAAACGGAAAAACGTGAAGCGATTGCTTAGATTTTTGAGAATCTGAAAGAATAATGCTTAAAGTATATAAAATGATAAATCTTATGGCGATCAAACGCGATTTGTTTAAATTATGATCGATTTTCGGAACCTTCGTTTTTGATAAAATGCGATTATTTTAAAAATGCCACGGTGAATTTTTTTTTGTAATTACCCCAAAACGCTGCCAGACATTTGAAGTTTACTCACAACAACTTACAGGAAAATCCGCTCCATAGATTTCCTGAACGAGCGACATCTTTATTTTGCCTTTAAAAACTGTTGTGTTATGCGTCTGACTTGACGTCGCATAAATGTGATACTTATAATAACCCAGTACCAGCCGGTTTTGAGGCTGATCATCACCTAAATCTTGTGTGTTAAAGTTAAGAAGTTCGTGTATATACAACAAATGTTAGCAGTCAAAAAAAGGTGGATAGTTTTCAGCCGAATTTCTCCTTCGTAAATGACGTGAGACTTGTGAAGGTTTTTGTCATTGAGACTGAATAGACTTTTAATATGTCTAATTTGCCGAGAAAAATATGAAAATATATTTAAAATTAGTGAAAGCGTTCTCTTTTTAAATAAATTTATTGCTTCAAATTACTATACGTTGTCAATATATGGCTGTCTATTTAAGCATTTGTGCCTTAGAAATTCATTTGACCAGATGATAGGAGACTAAGCTGTTTATGGTGGAAGTGCTTGAAGAGTTTCTGACACTTACTGTCATTATTCATGATCCAGTTAGAAAACTGCGCAAAACTCGTGCGACTCTGAAAGATGTTACGTAACTCCTATAAAGAATAAGTTATGCAGGGATCAATTTAGGTTTCTGGGAAACTGCTCACCTACCTCTCCCCAAACCTAACATTAACCCTTACTTATCGCTTTGGGCAAAATGTTAGGTTTGGGGAGGGGTAGGTGAACAGTTTCCCAGAAACCTAAATTGATCTATGCAGTTTAGTATGAAGCTTGTATGATTTCAGGGGCACCCAACATACCGTTTCTACATTGTGCATCTCTAGTTCTTATAAGGTTTCTTAACGGCTTGGCTTGCGAGAGATGTAAATCGTCACTTTCTCGTAAACGAGTATAGTGACCTATCAATTCGGTCTCTTTTTCTGAGTCTAGCAATTACCTTCTTTCTATAAAACAAATATTTATTGTAGTAAAGTGAATAATTAACGGAAACGTTACCTTGTACTAGAAACAAGTGAAATCCGTATAGATTAAAAATGCACTGCTTTATCATGAGACATAAATAAAAGTCGATGCAGTACATCTATTGCTATATGTCACGCTTTGCTTTGTCCCTGTTTATTTTTTTCTACTTCCACAATACATGAATTGTACGGTATATTTAATAACATTTCTGGGATAATAGAGTATACACAAGGTCATCCAGCTCCTGAACGAATGTGGGAACAACCAATAGTTTGAATGAAAATCCATTGTAAGTTAGACATTGTCAGTTCAATGAAATCACCTTGACGCCTCCACTCGAATAAGCGACCCCTTTGAACAAGCGCCCCTGCTATCGACCAAAATTTAAAATAAACGTCCCCTCCCCTGAAATAAGTACTCCCTTTCCCCTCCCCCCGTTTTTGTGGACGGGTACTGTCTCTATCAAAAATCACATCCAAAGACGCGCTATTGTTTATTTATTCGGCTCGCTCAACCCCCACATCAGCCTCTGGCTGCCTTTCATTTAACCTATATCAAATTTTCGTCTTATACCCCACGAAACGTTTGAATACAGAAAACCATACAACGCAGAGTAAAACCCAGTACTTCTTGATGCCAGTTCTCTTTTTGTAGAAATACTCTTACCAGACGTCACTGTAAAGCTCGGGCCAAACAAGGATGATAGTTGACGAGAGTTCAAACACTCGCGTTTGGCCTGAAACGCATGCGCTGTTATCTTCTTTGAACGTGCTCAAATTTTTATGAGAGTCGACGAGAGTTTGACGAACTCTCGTTCTCATTTGGCCCGAGTTGATGATAGTCGATGAGAGTTGACGAAACCTCGCATGAGAGTCAATTCTCATCAACTCTGATCCTCTCAGCTTAACGTGTAGAAAAACTAATTAAAATGCATAGCTGGCACGGCGGCAAAGGACACTAATAATAGGCCAATATTTGGCCCAGTGTCCTTTGCCGTATTGCCAGCTATGCATTTTAATTACTTATTGAAATCAAGTTCCCGTGACGAGCTCTCCGGAGATAGATGGGAGCCGCCCTTGACCAGCGGTCGGGAAATCAACGGCTCTGGACGAATCCAAAACCGGAACCAGTAAATCCTGGTTTGATTGTGCACGTGCGCTGGAGATTGTGGTGAAACGAATAAGTTTGTTAATAGCCGATCACATTCGGCCGTCTTTTGGCCGGCTTTCAGACTAGCCCAAAGATCCCGATCCCTGGCGCAGACCAGAACGATCGCGGCATCTGGGGCAATCTCGTCCCCAGAGGCCGCGATCCTTCTGGTCCGCCACAAAGGCGTCTGAATCTAATTGGCTGTTGAAAACTTGTTCGTTTTATCACAATCTCCGGTGCACGCGCACAATCAAACCGGAACTAGGATTTCCTGGTTCCGGTTTTGGATTCGTCCAGAGCAGTTGAGTTTCCCGACCGCTGGTCAAGAGAACGCGACTCTGGGAACGAGATTGCCCCTGTGGGGACGAGATTGAAGAGTCGCTCGTTTCGTTAAGTTTGCGCAGTAAGGAACGAAGACTCGATGTACGAGGTTGACCAAGTGATACATACAATAATCTACCCAGTCAACAATATTGGATCAAGTTTCTTTTTTGAATATCGGACTCTTCCGCAGCAGAGTGAAAGTTTAAAAGTGTGAAGGAAATTAGTAATAGACGTTTCTATTTTCTATACCCTACAGTATTTGGAAGCACGCACTCGGTTTCTTTAGTTTGTGTTAAGTTTCTAAAGTGGAATCTCGATTTCTCGAATCTCCAAGGGAAACGAAAATTGATTCCTGAAATCAAGGGCTGGAAATATAGGCGTAAAACTGCAATGTTTGATTGAATGAGGCAAATCCAAAGAAAACGACGTTTGGTTTGAGTTACTGGGATATTCAAGAAACCAAGATATCGGGATCCCAATGTATAATAAATAGATCAAAGACAACACAAGATATTTCTTTTGTTAAAATGGTTTAATAATAATTCAAGAAAAAGAATTGATTGTTACAACATTGAAAACATAGAATTATAAAAGAGAATTCGTGCCAATTGTTCACCAGTTCGTGAATTGCACAGGTAAAAAATCAGAACATTAAACGCGATTTAAAAGAGTTTTATTCGTAACAGTGTGAATCAATGACATGAAGGAAGAATTTTCAGTAATGTGACTTCAGAACAAGATTTCAACTAAAATAGATTGATCTATATTTGATAGTTCTAGTTGAAAAAAAGAGAGCTGTAATTTTTTGATAAACTTCAAAACTTACAGGCTTACCAATTCCATAGTTAAACTTTGCTACAAATTACAGTTTACATTCTTAGATAAGCATCATACATTACATATTTAAGGTGAATTATTTAGATAAACGTCATAAATTACAGACAGCATCCTTAGATTAACGTCATAAACTACATAAATTACGTTTCATCCTTACATAAACTTCATAAATTACATGTACATCCTAAGATAAATTTCATAAATTACATGTTACTAAGGGCGATGACAAAAGGATTTTACACAAGTTGCAGTCGGTGTTACGGTACAAAGTCAGCTTTTGTTATAATGTAATCGAAATATTTACACTAGCATCTTATTACTTGTTTAATTTTATTAAACAATATTAGGCATAATTTTAAATTTAAGTTTAATTTAAAGGAAGTTTGACGTCTCCAGGGAATCCTAAAAGAAAAAAGAAACAGCAATTAAAGTTGAAACGTGACAAACAAAATTAATTCATCATTAAGAAATAAAAACGTTACTCTGGTTAAAAATTTGTTGTAAAATGTTTGTAAAATATCCGCAATGTCCCAACGTTTCGGCTTAAACTAAAGCCTTCATCAGGGGAAAGTGATAAGTGAATAACAAAAGGCACGTTCTTATATAATATGCAAATCGATAGCTAATGTTTGTCCCTAAAGGCTAAATTTAGAAATTCGTGCGGTAAAAACATGCCAACAAAAACAAAATTAATGTCTCAATGCAAAGTCTACAACTCGTATTATCTAGATACTAAACAATTGGTGACAACTATGTGTTTTGTCAAACACTCTTCGTTTTTCTAAAGAGTTGCAGCGGCAGAGCCCGCGATTTTAAATGCTGACCCGTTTTGACGTCAAGAACACGTCAGTGTCCGTGCTATTCTGTGATTGGATGAGACCTGTTTAACTTGTCATTGTTATTCGAGCAAGAAAAATGGCTTAAAATAATGGTTACCTGTCCACTTTGCTAGTTCATTGGGCTTTTGAATAAATCTGATCCTGTCCATCGTCGGGAAGCTAAAAGAAAAAGAAAAAGCAATGATAAAAAGTTATTAGTTTAATTTTATAGGTTTGTTTGCACGATCATTGGGAGAATTCTTCATGAAATAGACAAAACTGCGACGAGCTGAGAAAAGCAGACTTATGATATCAACGCACTATTATATGGATTTGTATAACGATCATGAATAAGGATAATATATAAATCAGAGTGAATTACAGATTACGATTGCAGCGCGGAATAAAGTTGCATTCTGGGCTTACATACGACTAGCAATTTAACCCTTTTTTGTTTAAAACTGTTTTCCAGGGATATTAATAAGGCCTTATAAACCTTCCGGATTCTGATAAGCCTGGTTTTTACTACCGACACAACCACAGACGCAATTTTAACAGCTCTTATTGCATCGTGAAAACGGCTTACGCAAGCATAAGCACCGGCGCAAACACAAGCACAAGGAACAAAAGTTGTCCTTTTCTTGTGCTTGCTCTTGTGCTTGTGCTTGTGTTCACGTTATGCCGTGTGAAAACGCAGCACTGCATGCATAAGCACATGGAAATTTACGACGTCTGGCCGCGTCTGCTCAATTGAAACACTCGTTCCAGATTCCCCCGCGTCTGAGCATGCGAACCTTGTAACTAATAAACATGATTATGTTTGTGCCTGTGCTTATGTCGACGTTCGTTGTCACTTTCCACCAACTACTTATACTTGCCCTTGTGCTTGCGTCGCTAGTGAAAACCATGCTTTATAACTGCATGCAAAGTACTGCTCGTTGCACTTTTTGGATATGTTAGATATCGGGACTATTAGACACTCACCTGAATAACTCCGGTCGGCGGGTATGTCTTTGTTCCTCGAGGCACGTCCTCACATACCAGGATGGGTTGTAGAATATGATGAGCAATAGTTGCGGGCCAAACCTGATAGACATGCCAAAAAATATTCAATTATTTTGAGTGCTACACAGTAAAAACTTTTTTTTGTGACATTAGACATTTCATTCCCAGACAACACAAGATCAAGAGGAAATGCGGTAAACGACTAAAAAAGGATAAAAACAGCATCGAAGATTTTAACTTTTATTATTGAATCTTGATGTACTCTTAATTTAAAGATTGTTTAAAAATTAGTGTCGTTTTACAGTGGTAGACGTTTTTTAAAAGGAATAAATATGAAATAACCTGTAAACTGAAAAGTCTTAACAATGTTAATTGTAAACCTACCGGGTACATAGGGTGTCAAAAAGTTCCCCGGCATGAGCCAATTGGTGAGGGAGGTAGGCCGTGCCACCATGGTGTTCTCGGTACACGATCTTAAATAATCTCCCTCCAACCACGCTACTAATTGCCTCTGATATGTGGCTGTGGAGCGAGAAAAAATAAATAAATTTTATACTGATTACCGCAGAAGACACTTTATTAAACTAGTAATACGTGACTCGCAGGGCCTCGCGAAGCTCTGGGTTATTGTTGCCTAGTAACGGACAAAATACAGCAGACAGAATAGAAACAGAAACTGAACGACAACGAACTGCACGATTACAGAGACTTCGACAAAATACAGCAGACAGAATACAAACAGAAACTGAACAACAATGAACTGCCCGATTACAGAGACTTCGACAAAATACAGCAGACAATGAACAGTTTTCAACACCAGCAGTTTATAGCCTGAATAGGAGTTGAGGGAGTATTATGTGGAAATCAGTGTTATTTTAATCCGAAAAGAAAAACGATAAAAATGAAAGGCTCAGGATTCGAACCCACAAAAAAAATAATAGTAGAAAAAAAAAAAAAAAAAAAAAAAAAAAAAAAAAACCTAGCCAGATTCGAACCCCTGCCCTCAGTCCCGAAGATCTGATTTCAAGCCAGCGCGTCACACCATTAGGCCACCAGCGCGCGGCCGTGTGACGTCATTTCCGCCAGACACCAAGCTCACAAATATGACCGTAAACTCCACACGAGATTTCATCCCGCCTGAGCCCTTTGAGGGACAAAATTATACACCCCGCTACGCTCGGCCTTCGGCCTCGCTTCGCGAGGAACAAGCTAGAAATGTATTTGATTTGAACGCTGCGCTTTAATACATAACATTCCTTGATTATGTCCTAACAAAATTATATACTACTTATTAACCGAGAGTGAGATCATTACAGGGGGATCTCAGACCGAGGCCTTGATGTATTGACCGAGCGATAGCGAGGTCAATACATCAAGGTCGAGGTCTGAGATTGCCCTGTAATGACCGAACGGATGAGGTTAATAAGTTATTTATTATATGGCCTTTTAGCGCTATTCTAAACTGAAATATCTAAAAAACACCGAGGTGAAACTCGCTCTCGCTGTTTGTGATTCTCTTCGTCTCTCACACTAAAGAAGTATCGGTATGCTAATATTTTTCTTTCAGTTGTTGAAAAGATAGTTACATTTTGTCGGTATTTATTGTCGTTCTCGCAATTGCGCTAGTGGCTTTTACTCACAACTCAAAAAACCATGTAAAAACCGCCGAGCCGAGAAAATATTTCATAATGCTCGGTCATTACAAGAAAATAATGCCCGCTCAGCAGCCAATCAGAGCGCGCGTACTATTGTAGCCATATAATAATGTTTCATATCGGCTGTTTGTAAACTAATAACTGTGATGTAACGTAGCGGCAATTATAATATATTCAATAAATTCATCAACTCCATTTTAAATTCTTAAGGGCAATAAGAAAAGATTAAAAGAAAAACTTACGCAGTGCTCTCCAAGGAGCGGCAGTATGTTGCTGATTCAAGCCAGAGCAGATGGTAACCATTGTCGTGAATGCCTGAAAAAATAATTAGTGTTCGCCTTGAAATTAAATTATTACTTTCACATTACAAATACAGTTCGGTATTTTTTTCCTTTTATGTCTTAAGCAGAACACTTTACTTTCACAATGCCTCCCAAATACGGGGGGGGGGGTGGGGTTAGGGGGGAGGGGTATACTGCAATAGAATAACAAACCATCGACGGGGAAAGGGGGTAGAAATACTTATGTCGGTTCTTTGCTGCCGACCCGGGGTGGGGGATAATCACCAGCCTCATGGCTTAAACGCAAGTTTTGCCTTTTACTCATATTTACCTTGATAGCTAAGACAGTCCGGTAAATTCACGGTGGTAACGGTGGTGCGGATTGTCTTAGCGGCAACTTCACGAATAGCTGACAAGGGTAAAAAAAGAAGAACATAATAGGTTAGTATCCGTCTATTGAACTACACAAACTCTAACATATATACAATAAACACTGGTAGTTACAAGCTTAAAATGTGTGTAAGACTTGACACAATTAATGAACCAAAAAACTTAAATGTCAGCCAACTGATAAGTTTGATGCGATCTGATTTAAATGTGAAAGGAGTGAGAAACAATTCCTGTATCGTCAATTTCACTTGCATGTGAGAAAACTTACCTTCATGGCTTGAGACAGCAGCTGGTAAAGAGACGGGGGTGTCAATTTGTGGAGGAGGAACTTTAATACTGTCTAAAAACAGGTACAATATATAAACACTATTAGTATCGCGTTTTTTCGAGCGAGAAAAATTTTAACGGATAGACTCGGATACACATTACATGTAACAGGCTATGTGCATGTGGAACGCTACAGAAATGCTGTTATATTATATTATAGCAGTCAGAGCAGTAGTAACAGGTTCTCTCAGTAGGAGACGAACCCGTAACCTCCCTTACACCGGCCAGACGCTCAATGACTACAGCAGAGTCTCGAGAGCAAATACCCCGCACACTCATCCCGTGTAAATGAAACTTACATGTTGTTCGAGTGTCTGACCGCGAGTGAGCAAAACGTCATATGCTCGACACTGACTCGTCCCCAGTCGTCTTCATACAACACAGGGTACCAACCCTGCTTCCTATCATGCCCCCTCGCCTAGCCTCACACCTGCGTGGGAGGCTACCCCTGCTCACCTCGCGCGCATCTCTCCAGTTGATGCGTGTTGTATGAAGACGAGTCGGGGTTTGAGACCTATAGCTATTGCTATTGCGGTATATAAATAGCTGACATAGATTTGTCGATCAAATTACAAGCGCTAGTCGCCAACCCCATATTGGAAAATATTATTTGACGGCACTTGCAGAGTAAATTAGTCTAGCCTACTTGTTTCTCGTGCTCCAGGCTTACCCGGCTAAGATGGACGAGCGGTTCTGGGGACGGGAATGGCTAGAATAAAAGGCAATACCTTGTAATGCTGGTTTTCTTTCCTGTCTCTCCTTGAAAACCAGTTCCCCGTCAGGAAAGTTCCTCCCTCCTATCAAGAAGCCCAAGGTTGAGTATTCCTGAAGAATACCCTCGTATATGAATGAGATGTTGTTTTGTGCGCCCTTTGATGGTATAGGGCGACTTTCAGGCTCCTTGACGGGGTGAACGCTTTGTAAAGATGTTGAAAAGCGTTCATGGCCATGGTGTATCTTGTCTATCTTTGCAGTCTAAAGGAAAACAGATTTATAAATTTCAGTTGTTTTTAAAGTAAATGGAATTGGACCCGAGTCAAACGTCGAACTCTACATTAGCCGAACCTATACAAATGAAGGAAAGCTATTTGTTTGTAAAAACACGATGTTTGCCCGTTAGTCGCGTTGTTTTCAAATTTTGCGCTTAGTTGGATATTACTTTTCAGAATTAAACTGCGATCAGGCGTTCTTTTTTGTGGAGGAAGGAAAAATAGAACGCCTGATCGCTGGTTATTTCAGGATATTAGCGGCAAAAATGACCCATCATTCACCGATGATTCAAACATCTTTTGTGGTCTTAATCCGGTTTGTTTTTGTACACTGGTGTAATATGGGTCGATCATTAAAGACGACGGTTACTCCTGGCAACTTTTTGTAAAACTTCTCAATTTTAATTGCTGTGACACCGTTTGCAAAAAAAAATGCCGCATGTAACACTCGCTGACCTAGACATGTCTCTCAACGTTTCGGCATTTTAACAAGCGTTTGCGCAACTTGAACGCTGCAATGGACTTTTTTCTGCGCGCACGTGCCGTGGTTATCGGAGTGTTTTTGTTTATCTCCTAACGGCGCAACAAAAAACTGAGCGGAGCAAATCGCATCTAACATCGCCATGTATACTGAGAGCGCCTTAAATGACTCTTTTCAATTTTCTTTTTAATAGGAAATGATGTTTTGCCCTTGCTTAACGAAAATGTTGAAAAAAGAAAGGAGATCAAAGTAGTAAAGTGCACAGTTTTTATTTGACAAAATTGCAAACTCGAAGATGGTCAGAACCTGAAATGGTCTTAGGCAGATATATAAACTACGGAAGGAGCTACCCGTAACTACTATGTATTCGGTTAAGACAAAATACAGGCTGTTGGTTTTGTTTAGTGGAAATCAACTTTATTTTCGAGTGTTTATAAGTTCTACGCAGGCGTGACCGTTATATCTAACTTTGTTTTAGTATCCAGGTTCCCCGCAGCACAAGTTTCGTCCCAGATCTCGCGCAAATTTTGAATTTGGATGGCGTGTGCATTGACGTCACAAAGTTTAACGGTTTGCAAAAAACCGTTTGAACAAGCAGTCGCGCAAAATCGATGCAAAAGCATCTTTTTTAACGATTTCTGAGAAAAGTTCACAACCTTTTGAACTTTGCTCACCTTTTTCTTCTTTCTAAAGCTCAAGGCTTCATTTCTGCTGAATATGCAACCCATTATATCTCGATTCTTTATGGAAACGTATTAAAGCTATCTGAACAAATTTCAACTGTCAACTGATAATTTTTGTCGACGCGAGTCCCTTTTATACCTTAATCCATTGTGACGTAATAGCGCGTGATGTAGCTGACGACAACCCAGGTTTAAACTAAAATAAAAGGCGGTGATTGGTGGAGAAAATTCGTTCACATGCCTAACACGTGAGGCCACGGTGTTAACCCGTGCCCGGTTACACAGCATTTTACACAGATTTTGAATCTTACTTTAAAAACTCTAAATTTTCGGTGGCCTCTGTCCACCTTCATCAGAGTAAAATGAGTTCGTTAAATGCTGATGAAGGTGGACAGAGGCCACCGAAAATTTAGTGTTTTTAAAAGTAAGATCGGATGAGTCATTCTAGTAAAATTAAGTCTACCGATCGCCACAGACAAAGTGTATTTACAATTTTGAATATTGTTTTAGCCTTATAAAAAAAAGCGCATTTTTGTTTTTCTTTCTTTGTTTTTCTTCCAAGTTATTACTCCAAACAGTCTCAACCTAAATTGAAATAATTGTGTATCATGTGTGGCAAGGATCTGTTTCGGGTTTTTTCTCGGGAGAGTTTCCTTTTTGCTGAGCGGCAGTTGTAGTTCAGAGTAATCGTGATTTCTCGAACCCTCGATTTCTCGAGCCTTCTGGTTTCTCGAACCAAAAGTGGTTTCCCTTGGATAGTCAAACACTGCAATTTTACAATTTTTTGCAATTTTGAGAAGTGGGGATTCTGATTCTCAGTACTGCATACTAGGACCGTTATCGGCTTTAGATTTTTACCACAAGTATAAACACAAAAGCAATTTGGTTGACAGATTATTGATTGGGCAATGCACAGCTAGCTTCGCAAGTGAGCAAACACATTAAACGTCTTTTCACATCACCTACGCAGTTACGGCGCGATATTTACGTGATGGGACATTGAGGTCCATCACACTTACGGTACATACCGTACCAATAGAAATGTTCCTTACCATCTTTACTCGAATAAGCGCCGCGGCACTTATAAAATTTTTTCGCCCCCAATGGGGGGCTTTTTTAGGGCGCGGCTATTTAAAAATTGGACGCCACAAACAATCAAATATAGACGAAACTTCTACAGTAACAAAAAGAAGGGAATTTTGATTGTCAGTATTCGTCTCTTACGGAAGAGAGTTTTCGCGCTTGCTGTCCCGACAAAGTTCGCGGCCTTCACAACGTTAACAGAACTGCGCATTGTAAGAATTTTGGATAGAAAAAATAATGGGCAAGCGGTAAAATGTAATAACTTTGAACTGCGAAACATCGCTTTTGACGAAAAGGAATTTCCAAGGCTGTTTTAGAGATGCTTTGTAGTGCTATTTTTTTAGTACTACACGGAATTCCTGGAATAAGCGCCTCATCTTGACTGCGGCGCTTATTCGGGGGCGGCGCTTATTAACTTCTTGGTCCCAAATGTGGCGCTTATTCAAGGGCGGCCCTTATTCGGGGACGTCGTTTATTCGAGTAAATACGGTATATCATGCCATTCAGGGCAGGTAATAAGCGTTACTATTTTTGAACCAACCGGGTCCTGTTATGGCCCTGGTAACCAGTTTATTTTCTGTCGTTCCCAGTGCCCTGACCGTTGATAAGAAATTGGCGGCCTGGTTGAGTTCTCGAATATCCTCGGGAGTATTTTGGGAGAGTTTTCGTTGCTAGAAAACGTGGTTTGAAGGAGGGTTATTAAATGCTTATTTGACATGATAATTGGATAAACGATGAGCGCCCCAGCACTCGGACTTACAAGGAAACCAAGCTTAACTCAAGAAAGAGAAAAGCTAGAGAAAGATCAGGTATATTTGCTACACTTGTCACATATATTGGTTGTTTATCTTAGCTTGTCGTGATTCATTCGTAATTCAGCATTTTATGGCAGTAATATTTCTAATTTCCCTGTTGGATTCCTTTAACATTAGCTCTATCTCTTTTGCTTTAGGTTTATAAATTTGATTCGACGTAAACACTCGCAAAATGTTGCTATTGAAATAATGTTATGACTGATATATTTCATTTTCATGCCGAAGTGCATTCACCCAGTTATTTTTAGTTCTTACTGAATAGCGTTGCAGACTGTCGTTAAATATACTTTATGGATGGCTTAAAAATGTATTTTTTTCCGTACAACAATTTACGAGTATAGTAAACACTGTGCACTGATTCGATTGAGTTTGAAATTGACTTGACACATTCTATAAAACCTTAATTTTTCTTCAGGGATTTGTTTCTTCCATGGCCTTTCGGTGGGGGAGCTTGTTTTAAATAATAACTCAATTAACTCTCATTAAAATAGATAAAAGAGATGCTAATTGCTAATGACATATTATGTTACCAGATGCATGATAAATTTGACTTAGTTTTTGTCTTCAATTTTTAAGTTTTCTTTGAATTGATTATTGTTAATCAAGCGTAAGGGCTATTCCGGGAAAATATCAGCCTTAGTCCTCAACAGTAAGGCCTTGTTCACAGTAGCGACATAACAACATAATGGCAAGGTCACGCAAATGCAAAAGACACCTCGCGTTGATGTTATTATGTCACCAGTGTGAACAACATAACATAACGGCACGGTTGGAACATAATGATATAAACATAACTGACATAAGAAGAAAAGTGGTCTTTTCTTTATCTCGTTATGTCCATGTCATTATGTTGTTATGTCGCTAGTGTGAACAAGGCCTAATGATCAAGTGTGGTGATGATGTGGTCTGTAGAAAAAGGCTGACAGCTAATATACATATACTGCTGTTCTCTGAAACACGCTGTCCATGTTAGAGCCAGGGTTGGTGTCGTTGTGCCATTGTCACTGTGTCATTCTTGGGCAAGACACTTAACACTGTACCCATGAATGGTTTGCAAATCTGTACTCGTCTGGCAAACTGTTAGTATAACCTTATAAAATGCCATGGGGTAGCTTTGAACTGCAGTGGACTAGTATGATCCCATCTTTATTTGAGCATATGACGCTATCATGCAACCACAACATGCGATCTCTGAAATTCAAAATCCAACTAACAATTGCGTTTTCTGCTGCTGTCAATCTTAATTGTTATAACTGATGTGACAGCCAAGGAACAATGAAAACACCAATATGCTAAATGGATCCAAATCTACCAATCGCAACTGGGCATGACGGACATGACCTTTTGACCTAATTGATGTAAACTTCTGTTACTTGAGAGGCCTCCTAAGAAAGCGTAAACTGTTGTGGTTGAGGATTGAGTTTCAAAGTTAATAAGCACCCCTGGTCTAAGACTATTTCAATTGTGGATATGTGTGCATTTGGGTATGTTTGCTACCATATCATCCTGGCTCATACTAAAAGCACCCATTGTCTGCCCAAGCCCCATTTACTGCTTGAAATGGTCCAGTTGTGTCTTGACCTCATTAACATTTTACAAATAAAGTTAAATAGTTGTGGACAAGTTATTTATTTGTAATAACTGACTTTGCAATGATAAAAAGACAAGTTTTATAAATTTGTTGGTAATATTTTAATGATTTCCTTGAAATTCAGAATAGCTTGAACTATATTAATTATCATAACGATTGATGTGTTTTTGTTTGTAATACAGCAAGAAGCTATAGCAAAAGCTGTCAACAATGTGGAATCTGCTGTGAAAGAGAAGCACATAAGAAATATCCTTTCACACCCATCAGATGACAATTACTTTTTTGTCTTGAATCATCCCCCACCCCTCTGAAAAGTTTAGTTAAGCCCCATTAACGGAGTCTTAAAAGAAGTGCAGGGTCTGGGCATGTGTTAACAACAAGAAGGAATTATGACAAAATGAGGTACACATGATATAACTGCCAACTTTTTCTGGGTCAAAGGCATGAGATTTTTATCCTGGGAGTGTCAGGATTTTCGAAGAGATACAACAATGTCCGAAGCCTCCCTAAGGCGTCCGAGGTACTCCGAAGATGTTCCGAACATATCCCAATCCTAGTGCGTGGACGTGTTTTGCTAAACATGACCCTGCTCATAAATGCTTTTCTCGTCAAAACTCTGAGATTTCGGAGAAAGTATCGTCATTTTACATGGAGTTTTCGTTTCTCGCATTGTTTTGAGTTTACAGTTTTTTGGAACGTGTGTCCCTTTTGGTTGTAAAAACTTACATTTTTCAACCAGGTGTGAGAAATCGGTTCGTAAGCGTGAGTTGGCATGAGATCAAAGTTTTCAATTGCAGGTGTGAGACTCTCACCCAAGGCACGAGAGTTAGCAGTTATAACATGATTTGCATTCTTGCTCTACACTCATAGGATGTTTTTGTCGTTAAATATACTTTATGGATGGCTTAAAAATGTATTTTTTTTTCCGTACAACAATTTACGAGTATAGTAAACACTGTGCACTGATTCGATTGAGTTTGAAATTGACTTGACACATTCTATTAAAAAACCTTAATTTTTCTTCAGGGATTTGTTTCTTCCATGGCCTTTCGGTGGGGGAGCTTATTTTAAATAATAACTCAATTAATTAATGTTTAGGGTAATTGGGGACACGCAGTAAGAAGTTTTACTGATTTTTAGATTAAGATCAACACAATTTTACTTTAATTCAAATGTATCATGCATCGATCTTTAACTTTGCCCAAGTGCAATTATTGGAACATGGCACGAGAAAGGAGCGTCCATTTTCTGGAACTCTTTAGGACGCATGCCTCTTCCATCCCAAGTCATTATGTGCTGGAAGGCAATGCTGGTTATACACAAACTGTTAAGAGAAGGACATCCCAATGTAAGTACCGTTATCATTGTCATCAGGCCTGCATAAAAACACCTTTTCTATTTCGTGCATTTTTACCTCCAGTGAGTAATAAGGTGAGTAATAAAGTAAAAGTTTTTTGACATTGCTAGCTAGTTTCTTTTAATTTTTGTTTTTATGTTCACTGGTTTAAGGTGATCACTGGATTTCTTTAAACTTTTTATTTACAATGTAAAGAGGACACAACCCTTACGTAGATGGGGCCTCTATTAATAAGTCAGATTGTCCATCTAGCTAGCACTAGGAGTGTTAAGAGATGACTTGTAGTTGTCAGTGCTGTGGCCAAATGATGACCATGAAAATAGCCTCCTTTTTTGTTTCTCTAAACAGGCTTTGAAGGAATCCCATAAATACAAGCAGATGCTGAAGGATATGAAAGAATTCTGGGTAAATTGAGACAAGTTTACATTACACATTTAATCTTATTATTAATACATCTGCAGGTGCAAGCCTTCCCTTGGAGGAAAAACTTTTAGGGATCCAATTTGTTTCTTAGAAGTTTTTAGCTCTGTGGAAAGAAGGAGGAGGCAGTCCGACTCCTCCCCAATTCCCTCGCGGCTCGCTCCAAATTCCTCGCGGCTCCACGGCTCCCTCTCTTTGCTGTTCGCCGGCCCGTCTCAAAGCAAGCACTCGCACTCGAATCCCGCCAGCTATGCAGGCTATCCCTTTTATAGTGCTCCTTTGTGTGTTTAAGCTCTGAAGAGCCCTAAAGTCCTAAATTTTGAGTTCTAAATTTCTGTTGGAAAAAGTTGGAAAAAAATTTACACATTTTAAGTAAGCTTACCATGGCTTTTAGATGAATGGTAGCACTTCAGGAGTTATCCTCAAAATTAAACGTTACAGCCCCATAATAATATTGTTCAATTTATTTGAACAAGAGAAAGGAATTTTTTATTAATATTTAATTTATTGGAAATTTGTATTTTCTGTACAGAAACATTCAACCAAGGGAGGATATGGCTGGCTAATTCATACTTACCTTGCTGTACTGATAGCAAAGCTGGACTTCCATCAGAAGGTAAAATACTTTAAACCTATTGCACTGCATGTTTCACTTTTTTATTACTGCACATGTCATGGAAAAAGAGAAGGAAGCTCCCAGAAAAATCTGTCAACCATTTGCCAGCTGACAGTTGGCCAAAACTAAGCATGAGTGAATGGGAAGATCGACGAATGGCAGACAGCAGCATGAACAGCTCTGCCATTCATTATGTTTTCCAACTATCTGCACACAAATGTCAAATAGATGAACTCTATAATTATGACTTTGACATGTATTTAATATTAATAGTAATTAACAGTTCATTACAGACTAAAATCTGTAAGGTATACAGTTGCTAACGTGTAGAACTCAATCTCTGACACAATGCGGACGCTGTTGTCAATCAAGGCATTTCAAGAAGGCAGTATGTCAGCTGTCCTTTGATGCACTGCAAGTGGACTAGCGTATTTAATCGCACAGTGGAAAAATACTTAAATATCATTTTTGTTTATATTTTAGAATGACACAGTTCCTGGCACTCTTCGTAACAGTGATGGTGGACCACTTGTCTATTCTGGAACAGACGTTAATGATTAGTGAGTACATGATGTAATTTACTCTTCACTCACATGTTCATGTACATAGTTTTTAACAGTGAAATGCATTACTTAGGCCTTGGATGCAAGAAATATTTAATTAATCAGGGCTCGACACTAACGGTGGTCAACTGGACATTGGCCAGTAAAAATCACGTCTTGGCCTGTAAAAATTTGGAAACACAGGCCATTTTGGCCTGAAGAAAGTCTTGACTTCAGATTAATTGAGAATTATTTGCATATGTCACTTGTAAAACTTTACAATATCCATTACTTGGGCTTTTGAAATGAAAAATCTTTTCAAAATTTGAAGACAGACTCACAAATCAATGCCATTTGCCACGCACGTTACGTGAACAATAAAATCTGCCATGTTGGCCGGGTATTCTGTCTTGAAACTGGTTCTAGCCGTGCTCAGTCCTCCTCGGATGGATGAAATAAACATCTTTAACATGTGACTCCAGCTGTCAGCCATTTTGTTATGTTTTGCCGATCTGTTTTGCCTGTTTTGCTTCGAAAATTATGGCACAGAAGCGGTTGTCTGACTTTTTCTTGAGTGTTTCAAAATGAACAAGAAATGAGAATGAAGATGAAACTGTGGAACAGCTTGAAGAGAAGCAAGATGAGAAAGACAAGCAAGAAGTCGTGAGAAAGGGAAACAGGTTAAAACTATGTTACGGAAATTCAGAGTTGAGTGGAAGCAGTTGTATCCCTGGCTGGACTATAAAGATGGAAAAATGTTTTGTTTGTGGTTTTGTGAGTATGGTAACCTGTCAAATGCTTCGTCTTCCTTTGTTACTGGAGGATGTACAAATTTAAAGATTGATACGCTTCCATCCCACGATATCTCAACTGCCCAAAAAAAACCAAGCGGCAAGCCGTTCAACCATTACTTTAGCTTAATTGTATTTAGCCTAATTATTTGAGTTGCTCCTGCACCTGGCCAGTACAAATTGCATTTTGTCCAGTGAAAATCCAAATGCACTGGACAATGGACCAGTACACCAAAAAGTTAATTTCGAGCCCTGTTTATGACTTTTCATTAGACTTTCTGCACTGAATTGGCTTTGCACATAATTTGCTTTAGTAAAATTTGAAAGTATCTCATTCTTCATATGAATAATTCGACAGTAAAACTGCAATTCAAAATTACCAACTCTACTCATTTCGTGAATACCATCAACCATGAAAGAATACAAGAAAAGGAAATCATGGTATCATTTGACGTAGAATCTTTATTTACGAACGTGCCTATCGAAGACGCCGTAAAGGCCGCACTTCGCAAACTAGAAAACGATCCCAGTCTTGCTGACCGCACAAACCTAACACCTACACAAATTGCCGACCTTTTAAACTTTGTTTTACGATCCACGTATTTTCAATACAATGGATCAATTTACGAACAAAAGGACGGAGCCGCTATGGGGAGCCCTGTCTCCGCGGTTATAGCCAACATCTTCATGGAAGATTTTGAGGAGGGTGCGATAGCAAGTACGATCTACAAACCTAAGATCTGGAAGCGATATGTAGATGACACTTTTACTATATTAGATTGAGACCAAGTCAACGGCTTTTTACAACATCTTAATAGCCAACAGCCCACTATTCGTTTTACCATGGAAACCGAGAAAGATAACAGCATTCCCTTTCTCGACACGTCAGTTATAAGGGACTCAAACGGCCTTCTTACTACCAGTGTATATAGAAAGCCCACACACACTGATCAGTACTTAGCCTATGACTCACACCATCCTCAGTCACTGAAGCGTGGTATTGTTAAGTGTCTATATGATCGAGCCAAACACCTCATAACAAAACCATCAGTTATCTCTCAAGAAAAGAAACATTTATCGTCGGTACTTGTTTCTAACGGTTATCCATCTTCGTTCATACGAAAACTTACTAAGACCACAAGACCAACAGCCAACAAGGAACCCACGCAGGAATTTAAATCTACTGCGGTTTTACCCTATATTAAAGGTGTATCAGAGGTTCTTCGCTGCTGCCTACAAGAACAAGGCGTTCGCACCGTCTTTAAATCTGACACAACTCTTCGGTCTTACTTAGTACGACCGAAAGACGCCCTAGAACCAGGCAAACAAGATGGTGTTGTATACAAAATTCCATGTGAATGCAGCAAAGTATATATAGGGGAAACAGGGAGAGCGATGCAAGACAGGATAAAAGAACACGACAGAGACATAAGGCTTGCTCATACACAAACCTCCGCAGTTTCGGAGCACGCAAACGAAATGGGGCATATTCCTTTATGGAATCAAGTCAAGTTTATTGATCGTGACCCTCACCGATACACACGCAGGGTCAAAGAGGCTATCCAAATAAGACTTCATTCTAATAACATCAATAGAGATAGCGGAATTGAAATTCCTGAAGCATGGATACCTACGATCAGAAAGCATAACAGCCGTTCAACTACAAAGCGGACCTATGAGGGAACATCATCTGTTAGTCGGAATAATAATGAGGATCGAAATGCACCAATCACAGCGAACCAACGTGCATAAATAGCGACGCGTAAACAATCGACCTCATCGCCTGATGAAGACTAGCAGTATTGCAGTCGAAACGTCGCAATCAACATCTCAAAGCGATTCTATCGTGAGACAAACGAATAAACGTTCATTACCTATCTTACACCACGATGAACAATATTCACATCTTTAATGACATAGATTAATGTTGTAATGATTGAATTGAATTTTGCATGTTTAGTTAGCAAATACAACCAAGAAAGAAAGACAGGATATTTTAAACAGATCATTGTTTTAAGCACCTTGTTCCCCTCTACAACAACTTCGAATCATAAACCTTGCATGCTCAGTTTCTGGCCTCACCTTGCAAGGAATTTTGATGTTATAAAGACACTTGGTGTTGACAAGGAATTGCAACAGGTCAACATAATTATATAGAGCTCCACTCAATCGTCAGAGGTTTTCCATTCATTTGGGGGTTCTATCTAGAGCACTGTTGTTTTCTCTGCTTGCATTTGTTGTTAAATATTTCTCATTATTATTCTAGTTTTGAATTGTCAGTGGATATCTTTGATTACCTGGACACATTAGTGGATCTCGAGAAAAGAAGTAAGTTACTTTACTTTTAATTATTATTTTCTGAAGTCTACATATTTCTGAAGACAACTTCTTTGGTTTAACTACAGCTGTAGGTTGCTGTTGAAAACATATAGCACCATTGCTGTGGATTATAATTGTTTAACAATGCACTGATGTACAAGTCATGTACATGTATCAAAGCCAGGAAAGGAAATTCCTTGGCTCTTCATGGTTTACTCAATACATCTTGCCGAGCATCAGTAACTTTAAGGCAAAGATTTTCCTGTCTATCTTGTATATCTTTCAATACTAGATAGTTTCACATTAAAATTTTGTGCATTTTACATAATCCACTGAGATAAACACAGAAGACACAAACATGTGCAATAACGAAGATGCTTTAATTTGTACTGCCTTGTTGTTATTTTAATTAATTTTCTCACTTGTTAGTCTTCAGCACCCTAGATCGATTTCGTGCAAATTCTCAACTTCAGGCTGTGCAGTGTAGGATTTGTCCATTCCCTGTCATAATCCAGGTAAACAATTGATGAAGGATTCCTTTAAGTAACTTCTGCTGTAAGTATAAATTTCTGTTGACAGAATTATGAATGATAATGATCATCGCAGTGAATTCCTTAAGCATTGGAAAAAGAAGATCCGCCACCAACTGAGCTATGTGTGGCTCAATGCTCAGTTGCAGGTCCGGTTCGATCCCGTGAAGCCCGTTTTCAGGCTCTTCGCTTGCCCGATCATTATCACTTTCATCTCCGCATTCATATTGTTTATATTTACTCATTCCCCCGGGTGAACTCACTTGACCTCGCTCCCAATGTGTGGCTCAATAGCCAGTGTAGAGCATCGCACCGGAGAGGGGTCCGTGAAGCCCGTTCAGGCTCATTCCTGCTTTTGTCCTATCATTTATCACTCATCCATCCGCAGTTCTATGATTTCTTACATTACATCATGACAGAATTATATTACGGACAAAAGCTGCATGATACATACATTTATGAAACTTGCAGATTATATATAAAAAAGCAGTATGATGACATACTGGTTTAGAAATGAGGACTAAATACTTCTCTTGTGTACTTAATTCTCAGGAATGCGGTGGTCTCTATGATGTTGTTGTTGACTTAATGTATAAATTACATGCAAGTAAGTGTAGCAGGTTGATTTTATTACTATACATATAGTCAGTGTAGCAGGTTGCTTTTATTACTATACATATAGTCATTACTTCTTCACTACTATAGAAGCTAACAAGCATCATAGACATGCAATGCATGCAAATGGCTATGGCTACATTGCCCTTGGCATGTTGTGGCAAGTTGTCTTTCTGCTAACTACTGAAAAGAAAACCAAGTCAAGCGTGCATTTGCCTTGGGCAAGCAAAGATTGAGCAGGGTTGTTGTTAAGGGTTGGCTGCCGGTTTATTTTACTGGCTGAAAGAGAACTTAAATCCAGCTGAAATTTCACATGAAAACAAAGACTTAGGTAAACTTTAGAACTGCCAAGGCCGAGAAAACCAGCTGGGCTTGTTGATGAGACGACTTAGCATTTTCTTAGCTATATCCCTGTCTGTCTGAAGGGCAAGCTGAAATCCAAGTTGTTTTCAAGTCATACCCATGTTGTAACTCTCTGTTTTTTTTTTTGTTCTAGAACTTCTTCTCCCATTTCCTCTCTCTATACAGATTTGTTGTTGGGGTAACCTGACAAAAAGTGGTCTGATCCTGCATGCCACTAACATCCCATACCAAGGGAGGGGGGGGGGAGCAATACTCCAAGGTACTTTATGCTGCCAGCTCAAACCAGTACTGATGAGGAACAATGCTGTGAAACAACTTTACAGTTAAACATTCTCTTCAGGGTCCCTAGGGGAGGGGGGTGGGGTGGTGGGGGGGGGGGGGAGAGATGGAGGTGTGGGTGGCCAGATCCTAGAAGCCCTAACATGTTTGTCAGGAAACCTGTCCAGGGGATCATCATTTTTTCTGCTTGGAGGCATATATTATTTTGCTGCAGAGTGTGGAAGCCTGAAAATGTGTGCTACAGATCCTGAAGCCCTATTTTTTGGAGGGGTTTAGCACCCTAGAACCCTAAACCCATTTGGGACCTGTACTATTACATTGTATGGAAAGATAACAGTTGTTATGACTTAATGGGAATCCTTATGTATTTAGGTTTGCCAGCTGACACATTGAATGGACACAGAGAAAGGTTTTATTCTCACTTTGCCGAGTAAGTAAAACAGTATTTTCTTCAATGTTTAAATTAATTGTATTGGTCAGGAATGTTTTATTTCAAAATCCCCACACTTTGATTCTGGAAACTTTTTCCATAAACGTTTGAACATATCCATTTGTTTATGATGTAAAATCATCAAATCATCACATAAGTCAAAACTAGGTTCATGTTTTTTTTTTCATGTTTTGTTACTTTTCGCAGATTAAAGAAGTTCTTCTTTGATGCTGGAAACATGGCTTATGTTAAAGCTTTGGTTCATGTACCTGTGCTACCCCAGGTATGATATGGGTTTTTAAGCACCCTGATTTACAATGATTACAGTAGGACTGATTGGAGTCCAATTTGGTCTGAAATCAAACAAGTGATTAACAAAATCAGACAACCACAAAGCAGGAGTCTGATTTATTTAATAAAAATATGATTATAGACAGAATTGGATGACACAAGTCCTATCAAATTAAATCAAAACTATAACCATTATCAAAAACTGTAAAAAAAAATTGCTAACCATAACCCAATAAAAACATAGCTTACACTTAAGTTTGTTTACTTGTTTTGTTTTTAAACTGTCTATTTGGGCTAAAATCAGACTGCCGGCTGGCATGATGGCCAATCAGATTTGTAGAATACATCTGACCTATTTTGCGATACAGTTAAACGACTTTAATGCTAACCTGCGATCAGGCGTTATTTTTCTCGCGGGGGGGGGGTCAACGGAAAAATGAAGTTTTATATTTTTTTTTGGTGTTTTTAAAAATATTTTTTTTTTTTTTTTTGTAAAAAAAAAAAAAAAAATAAATTTTTTTTTTTTTTTTTTAAAAATTTTTTTTTGGGGGGGGGGGGAAGAAGAGTTTTAAATTTTAAAAAAAAAAAAAAAAAAGAAAAAAAAATGATAATTATTAAAAAAAAAAAAAAAACTTTAATGCAAACTCTTGGACACAGGAGCCACATTGATTTAATTTGTGCAAATGTCAACAGTGTCCACTTTTGTTGTTGTCATAGCATCCTCCATCCTTTACGTTATCTGATCCCAAGCCAACTTTGGCAAGATCCACAAGCGATGAAGGACCTCTGCGTAAATTAGCACCAACTGAAGAGTTCAAGCGTCAGAGCCTTATGGAGCCACTCTCTGTTCCCTTAACAACAGAGCCATTACTTCAAACAACTCCTCAGGTAGGTCAATGTACATTGTTTAGTTTACACTCAGGTGCAAAGCTGCTTACTGATCAATGCTCTGCTGGCATTTTCTTGAGGTTTAAGTCTCCAGAGGTATTTTGCAACAACAAAAGAAGACAACGAGAAAAACAAACAGAGAGGTTGCAACCAAGCAGCGGTTCAGCCCCACAAAATACCCAAAACACAAATGGTCCAAAACAAATAAAAATGATAAAACGTTTGTTTAAAAAACTTGCTTTATAGGCACTATTCATGTACTGTTGTACTGGCTTTTATGTACTATGTGATTTAGTTATGACCCTTTGTTTCTCATTTTTGATGTTCATTTGAGCTCCCAAAATCGTGTCTACTTTGTTCAGTTTGTACAAAAATGTTTCAGGTATTGTGTGGATTTTAATTGTTATCATTTCCTGATATGTTATAATGATATTGTGTTAGACGACTCAGTTACAAGCTTTACTGAGAAGTGAACCTTAATATTACTTACAACTGTAAAAAAATAGAGACAACCTATTACAAAATTATTGAATTTTGTAATTGCTCTTGCATGTTTTTGTGTTATAGACTCCAGAGGCTGATATATTGGGAATCAGCTCTACAGATGGCCCTGTGCCAGATAACAGGTTGGTATTATATTGTTGGTTTCTTTAAGTTCTGTAAGTTTATTAGACAACCTAAATGTTTAACTTTTGATGTATACTTTTTGTCTAGTACAAAGTAACTAGTTGAATGAATAAATGAACAAACAAACGAATGAACAAAAGAACAAACAAACTGATACAATTTCTGACTATGCCTGTCATTATACCTCTAGGGACCTAATAATCTATCAGCTGCGACAAGAAATTGCTGAACTGAAGCTGGCATTAGAACGTCAAAAACAGGAAGTAAGTGTTTTTACTTGCTAGTAATGCAAAAAGGAAATTAAGTAAAAGTTATGAGACTTAGTTCATTTGTAAAGGAAATTGCATGACCTCAAGTGCAATTCATTATTAGAGTTTCTTCAACAGTAAAGAGTTGCTTTATTTTGCTTCTTCTTTCTGAATTGTTTTATTTCCGCCTCGTTTTTGCCCTTTCTGGTCTAAGTGCACTTAACTTCAGATTATTCTGTTACTAGCTACTGCAGCCGTGAGTGGTAGAAAAGTGTTAATCTCATAGAACTTGAATATTTAGCTGAGGCTTCTTTAATGTTTGTTATCTTGTGGTCTCTAACCTAATCTGGTATGAATCATTTTATTTCAAATTATAAATATTTCAATTAGCATGTCATCTCCTCAAAGGAATGTCGAGTATTAACAATCATATGTCTTTGAACAACTACAAATTAAGGTTGAAATTACCCTGTTTCATGTACCCTAGGCCAAGGTTGTTGAAGATTCACTGCGTTCGGAGATAGCAAGGGTAAGTTTAATTATTGTTAACTTTTAACTGCATTTTGACTATTCAAAAATTAACGAGAAAAACAAAATAATGTAGCAACTTAAATTTGCCGTGTTTTTTATCCTTAGCTTACAGAAGAACTGAATGAGTACAAGACAATTGCAGAAAAAACCTGTGAGGTACTTACAATTTCTTAATATTCTCATTACACAATAATGTACATGTATGAACATATTTTTGCAAGCCTTTGTGCAAGCTTATTTTCCCTTCTTGAAAGTTTTGATTGGTCTGTACACATTATATGGAGGAGTCAAAATATATTGGCTTTTGAACAGTAACTGCTCTCCTTAGTCCTTTACCTTCTAAGTAGAACAAAGGACATTGTTTAGAGTTCAGTTTTTATGACAACCTTTGAAAAACTGGTCAAGCTTAATAATAATTAGACATGTCACTCCTACCATTATAATTCAATTGTATAATTATATTATTGTTTTTGTCGCGATGTATTTTTGCATAAAAATATTTTACTTAAATGGCATGTCATTACCTTTATCATTTAAGGAGAATGTTTTGCTAAGAAAAGATCTTGAGAGTAAAGAGGATGACAAGAAAGGTAAAGTGAAGATAGAGATACAGTGAATGGTGCATGCCATATGATAAGTCAAATTTTACATTGTTTTGACATCTTTTTGGTGGGTTCTGTTTGGTATGGCTGGAATAAATTATTGTACAAAATTCTTTTTTTGTTACCAGAACTATCTTTTGACAAAATTATTGTCGGTTATGTATGAAAATACTTAATTTGCATTTTTCAATAATTCGTTTGATGTAACAGTTATTCTTTTTACAGAACAGAAAGGCCCAGCTGAGGAGAAATTTAACAAACTGAAAGGAATGTATGGAAAACTGCGAGAAGAACACATCCAGCTTTTAAGAACTGTAGGTTCAATAAAAAAGTGTCAGTGTATTTAGCAATGCTGTGCTTAATACTCTGTATTGTAAAAGGTAAAAGGTAAATTCTGTGTCCGAGCCATGAGGCTCATACAGCCGGAGCTTATCCCGGTTTCCGTAGCATTAAGCGACTAGGAGTATTGCTACTCCCCCCTGGATGGGATGCTAGTCTATCGCAGGGTTACCCCCAGCAGTAAATTCGCCGGTACCCATTTATACACCTGGGTGGAGAGAGGCACTGTGAGAGTAAAGTGTCTTGCCCAAGAACACAACGCAGCGCCCCGGCCAGGCCTCGAACCCGGGCCGTTCGACTCGGAGTCGAGCGCGCTAACCATTAGGCCACCACGCCTCCCACTCCCCTGTAAAAGAGTAATGCAATAACAAATTTTAACTCTATATTTATAACAACTTTATTGCAATATTGAGAAGAAGAAAAAAGAATTGCAAAAGGGTGTCGGCAGGGAGGAACCCAATCCTCATATAGAGCTGACCCCCTAAATGAGCCCACACATGTGGTGATTTTTTAGTGAGCTGCATTGTTGCTTGCAATGTCATTGCATCATTGTATCTATCCCTTAAAATTTAAGAATCACATTCTTCTTTTTCAATATTGCGCGCAGCAAAAATTTCAACTTGTGTCTATTATCTAACACTGCTGAGATAATGATGTGATGCAAATTTAAAACTTCAGTCTGCTGGGGAACTAATGTAGCGTGGTTTGTAGTTAACGGCTAGCTTAATTTTACAAGCAATGAAATTTTCAGTTGTTTTATCAACTTTTCTAATCTAATAGCAAAACAACAGTGATAGTAATGGTATCTGCATAGTTACTATGATTTCTGTCACTGTTTTCAATACGGAATTGTTAAACATGTCTCTGTTCTAGAGCTTGCTAGTCACATCAGCAATGATTCTTACAAATAATATTGTATACAATTTTACAGCGTGTTTTCTCTCTTCACCAGAATGCGGAAGTGAAGCAAAAAATGGGTGCATCTGAAAAGGAAAAAGAGGTACAGTGTTTTAAATGAAAGTTATCTCAAAGGTTTAGATGATTTTGAAAATATGTGAGGAAATTGGTTGGTTATAGCTGAAAATTACTTCACTTAATTTTACGTGTCTTATTCTGTCTACAGATTTATCTTTTCTTGTTTTGCTGTAAAATAATTAGGTTACAGCCAAAACAAATTTCTCACATTGAGTAATTATTAAAAATTGCATTATTGCGCACCTCCTGAACACTTTTGATTCCACCTGATTTCCATATTTGAACGAACAAACGAACTTTATTTGAGGGTCTGAGAAGTTAGCTATTAAGCTATTGCAATGGGTAATGTAAATTTTAAAGTGGTCGTTCAGGGTTGATGTTTCCTCTCCTTCTCTTTGTAAAGGAATTATGTCAAGCAAATGAACGACTACAACAAGAGGTTGATGATAAGGTACTATCCTTTTTTTAATATTTGGACAACAGGTCAACTGATGATATGTTTTTTTATATAATAACACAGATGACTATTATTTGCAAAAGGTATTCTTCTTGAGCTTGTCTGCAACACAGGCTATCATTTTCTTTGATTCCTGTTAAAATACAAAAATGATTTTAAATATTACCTTTTTAAAATTATTTTGTTATTAGCAAAATTTTTAACGTACGTAGGTCAGGGTGGAATTAAACTTGTTGTGTAAAGGATATTGAATAATACATTGGTGCTGACATTCTCTTTGCTAGGAAATTGAGAAACATAACAAAACATCTTGTTAACTTTGTGTTACCGTATTTCCTTTATGTAGTCAACAGAACTTCTTCAAGTGTTTCAAAAAGCAGAAATGGCTGAACAGGATGGAAAGGTAAGCTGGAAAGTTCTAAAATTATAATTAAAATAGTTTTTAAATGTCTCTTTACAAACATGAACTAATTAAAAACTATATGCTTAGTGTTTTTTCAGTATTGTATAGTTTACGGTATTTCTCTAGCCGTTTCTATAACTGTAATTAATTTACCGGTATCTTAAATCCTTTTTTAACAAATTGATAACTAAAAGTACATTTTTAATTGTCCATGATGTTTGCTTATGGTTAAAGTTACTATTTACGAGGCTTAAAAAATTGTTTAAAAACTTTAAAAAGGAAGAAATCAAACGTTTTCGACTAAGTCATCATCAGGGTAATTTTTTTTACAATGTATTTAACATCATCATCATCATCATCATCATCATTATTTTATCTATGGGAGACTCAGGGGCAACTTGTCAGTTAAAAGGTAATATAACAAATTGGGTGATATGTTTTTCAATGTTAATTAACCAAGGCTTAAAGTCACAAAAGTCCAGTAGAGGAATCTTAATATTATTTCCTTTACAGGCCATAGCATGCATCAGACGTACTTTGAACGTTAGAATGATGTTTTTTTTTTTTTTTTTTTTTTTATTGAGAACAAAATTTTCACAATACTAACAATACTTACAAACCACAAATTACTAAACAAAACTAACTTACTACAATACTAACATTAACTACATTACTTACAGTTACTAACAGTACAAGAAAACATTGTTAACAATACTGACAATAGAATGAGGTGTTACTGAGATTAATAATGTTGTCACACATTGTCTGTCTTCAGAGAGCTGGAGATGAAATCGACAGACTGACAAAAGAGCATGACGAAAAGGTAAAAATTAAGACATGCTATAAATTTTAACAAGTGGAACAAACTGTAGCCTGCGAGCGCAGACGCATTTTCGGCAGAAACGACAGCCGGAAATGCGTCTGCGCTCGCAGGCTTGACAAACTGCCCCACTTGTCTGTATGTTGGGTTACTAACATTGCTTACACTATTTTTAAAACGTTTTTGTTCATTTCCCTCTCTTTTAAGATTTCATCTCTCATGTCGGAGCTGGAGGCGTTGAAAGCAGAAAAAGGTGATGCAGAGGAAGCAAGGAAAATGGCTGAAGAACAAATAGAAATAATGAGAAAAGATCACGAAGAAAAGGTTATTTTTCTCATTTCTTTGTTGTTTTGTTTGTTTTATGATTACCACACATAAAAGTCACAGGAAGGTGAACTTTTACTCTATAGAACATAAGATAATTTTTAAACGTGCACTTAGCATCTTGTAGAAGTTTGTCAGTTGATGCAATGAACTGATGCAATTCATGAATCGTATTTAAGGTCTATGATTGTTTTGTGTGTTCTTCAGATTGTGGGACTGAGCAGTGATCTATCTGAAGTTAACAAGAGCAGGACAGATGAAGAGGAAGCTAAAAGAACAGCCGAGGAAACTATAGAAAGAGAAAGAAAGGAACACGAAGATAAGGTCAGTAAAGCTTGTTGATGTTAATTATCAGTGTTGTTTTTGTATTTTATTGTTATCATTGTTTTCTAGTTTTTTTCGCTGTTTCCAACAAGTAATTAGTGGATGCAAAAACAGCTACAATAGTAGGCACATTTGTTGGGATAGATGAGCCTTCCATTGGTTTCATCGACAGAATTCTATTAAGCAACATTGCAGAGGGGGAAAGTAGAAATTGGAACTGGAAAGGGGATATTCCTGGTGTATGGAGTGTCCCAGTTAATTGTGACTCGGATTGTAGACAGCATTCTCCATCTAATGAAACAAATTGTTTTTTTCTTCAAGGTTTCGTCTCTCGTGGCGGAACTGGAAGCGTTGAAAAAAGAAAAAAGTGAAACAGAAGAAGCAAAGAAAACAGCCGAGGAACAAATAGAAGCAATGAGAAAAGAACATGAGCAAAAGGTTAATTCTCACAATGTTTACTAAGGGGCGAGCATCTCCTTAAGGTTACGGGTACAAACGTTCATTCAAAGCTGTATCAAGAAATTGTATTGTAGCACTTCTCCTTTTCATAGAAAACTCTTCAGATGGTCCAAGAGGGATGCTTTTGCTGGAACATTTGCCCCTCACGCACGTTTTCCTTTTATTCCCTCGCCAGAATGACAATTAAAGTCCTGGTCAAAGTGTCCCGATATTTTGATCCAATTTTAAGCCAGTAAAGTTTACTTCTGCTCCAAAATCAGAAGTAAAAAATCAGCTGTTTCTTCAGTCTTTTCAATCCTAAAGCATTTGGTTTGGTGGTTATTTCTAGGTTGTAGTACTTAGCAGCGATCTGTCAGATGTTCGTAAGAGCTGGACAGAGGAGGAACTAGCGAAAAAGACAGCTGAGGAAACCATAGAAAGAGAAAGAAAAGAACACGAACAAAAGGTGAGCGAGTCAAGTATATCCTCGCCCTACCTTTAAAGCAAGTGCCCCTCCACCCGGGGATACCCCTACCCCTCTCATCCGGAGAGGCTCAACTCGACATGGAGGGTGACCCTTCTACCAGGGACAACGTTTCACCATAAAACAGGACCCTAGTTGCTACATGCTACAGAAACTGCAGGTTAATGGTAAAATACATAATTAAAAACTGACCACGATAGTGAGTGATTTTAAATTTTTTGTTCATAGTTAACTGAGCTTGAAAGAAAGAGACATGAAGATCTTACGAAAGAAAAGCAAGACCTTGTCGGTAAGAATAAAAAGTGATTATCTTGAATGAAAAGAAACACGTTGGTTTTGATGCAAGTACGCGTCAAAAAGAGAACACTCGTGCCTGAGTCTCCCTGACCACGCACAACAAACATTCAGAGGCTATATTTCAAAGTAGGAGGCGGCCGATTATACAACATTCTGAATAGTAACCCATATTTTATTTTCTAATTCATTGGTCTTCTTTGCTCATCATGCAGGTATGGCGATAGAGGCAGCAGAACGAACCATCCAAGACTCTTTAGATCAATTTCACAATCCTAAGCATAGTTCAACCACATGTACTGCAGGTATGCATATCAGCTCATACAAGCTAGCTTAGTCATTTAGTTTGAAGAACAAATTAGCCCCGTTTTATTTTATAGATACTAAGAACAAAATGAGTAGAAATGACACCACAAAGTTGTGAAAATTTCGGTCTAACTTAACAAAATAAAAGTATTGAAAATATATATTTATTTTACTTAGTTGTATCATCCCATATACATGAGAAATTTTAGCTGCCTGACGATAGCGAGGTGTTAGTGTATCATCATTAAATATTACAAAGGAAAAACAAACCATTACCATAAAAAAGATTTGTTTATCAACGTCAGTTAATCAGTTTTGTCAGTGTTTGCATACCCTGCGATCATGTCCTCCCACCCTCTCTCCCTCCCTACCTCACAACCTACCTACCTACCTACCTACCTACCTACCTACCTACCTACCTACCTACCAACCTACCAACCTACCAACCTACCTACCTACCTACCCAGCTACCTACCTACCCAGCTACCTACCTACCCAGCTACCTACCTACCAACCTACCTACCTACCTACCTACCAACCTACCAACCTCCACCTACCTACCTACCTACCTACCTACCTACCCAGCTACCAACCTACCAACCTACCTACCTACCTACCTACCTACCTACCTACCTACCTACCTACCTACCTACCTACCTACCTACCTACCTACACCTGATCGCAAGTTTAGTGTTTGCACTAAAAACGTGTCCACCCTTTGTCGACACAAAAATAACCTTTTTTCCTCTTTTCAGATTACTTGTTGAGCAGAATAGAAAGTCTTCCGGGAGTTGTTGATGAGCTAAATTCAAGATTTACATCTTATCAGCACGATCATAAAGGTGGGACTGAAACATGTTTTGATTTCCATTAGTATTTATTGATATGTTTTAAAATGAAATTATTTCTCCTTGAAAGATGCAAAGTAGTAAGGGTACCAGTCGTTTTCTCGTTTGTTTATAATTTGTATGAACATGATTTTCTGTTGTAATTGTAGACGCTATTCCATGTGCTTGTTCCCTTGGTTCGTTCTCACATCAGCTCAGTGAATGCATTCTGAATGCCAAGGCCACTTCACACATGGCACCAACACAAGAAGCCGCAGGTCAGAACTTAAAATCACACGGCGTCTGTTTATATTATAAGCCACGGTGAAATGAGATTAAAACTTAACGAGTTTTCAAACTCTTGCTCTTGTTTGATCGCTGACCCTCGTGTGCTCCTGTTAAATTTTTACCGTTACGGAAGAGTTGTACGAGAACTTTGGACAGCGACACCGTTAACGTGACGTAACTCCGTTGCGTGACCTTTGTCACATCTTGCACACCTACTGTCATCCTCATTTTACTGATTTGATAGTCGATAAGAGGTAAAAGGAACTCTTGCTCAACCCTTCCTCCTTCAACTCTAGTTCTCGTTTGATCATGCATCTCCGTCTATTTCCAAGCCTACTGTCCCATCAGGCAACTTACCCCGCCCCCCTGGATGGGATATTGCAAGTTGTCCCTCCAGCTGTTCTATTGCAAGTTGCCCCTCCAGTATCTTTCTGTTTCCTTCCAAATTCACCCGTACTTGTGGACAGCGGCGCTGTAATCTTTACTTCGGCTGCTTCGAAAGTTGGATGAGACTACACGACTGCAACTTGCAGTTGCAGTTTAAAAAGTCGAGCTGACCGTAAATACTTTCTTGGTTTGTAGATCTTCAGTCACTTAGTGAATCTGCTGGTAAAGCGTCTCTTGAACTGTTACAACTATATAAAGAAAGCGATCCAGGTGAGTTTCCTATTAAACCTGAAATACCTTATGGCGGAGATTTCATTGTCAGGTCCTGCAAATATCACGGCTTTCTGGGTGGTCTAGAAACTTAAAAAGTGAAAGAAGTACATTTACATTTTTGTGTCATCATTTCAGATCCAAATGCTCTTGCTGATAAAGTGAATGCCGTAAAGAAGTATATCAACGATATCACTAAGGTTGCCGAGGTAAATGTTTCAAATACTCAAATATGGTACCTACCAACGGTTGGTCTCTGGAGAAAAACCAGAGTGTCTTTCCTTACTAACAGGTTTAACCGGTTTTACCAACAGGCTCTTGCACCCAAGGAAAAGGAAAGCGTGGATAGTATCGGTGGTGAAGTCGACGATGAAATTAATGCCACTGCTGAGGTGAGAGACAGATATAACCTTATTTCCTTTATGTTTTGTTTGTTTGCTTGTTTACTGTTTGTTGACCCTGTTCATCGTCATGGATGTCGTTCTCATCATCGTAATTGTTGGAAGTCACTGATTCGTTCCTTAAAGCTAAGCCCGGACAAAACAAGTACGAGAGTAATAAACACTCCAACACTCGCCCTCATCTGGTCTGAAACTCCAGCTCATGCGCTCACCGGCGACTCTTATCCACTCTTGTGCGTTCTTATCGGTTGTGAACCACCTCAAATGTTTATTGAGAGTCGGTGGATAGATCTCTTCCGTGTTGCTCACGTTGTCTGAGAGTTAAAGAAGATTCTCGTTCTCGTTTGGCCCGGAATTTCAGCACTGTACTTGGAGTCTGTGAACACAGGTCATATTGCTGTTCACTTTACCTAAAAAAATAATTTCCGTCTGCTGTTATTGTTAACACTGTTTAATCAGCCCAATTATTGTTATAAACCGTTCACCATTTTGAACTGTCTGACTTGTCTTTTGTGGTTATGTTTTTTCAGCTTGTGGCAGATTCAGCGGCCAGAATTGAGGTAAAAATCTGCATCCTCTCTTCGTCTTAGTGCTAGTGAGAATAAACAACACAACTAAGATTCTCTGTAATCCGCAACCTATCTAAGATACTTTTACCGAAGGGAAGGGGTCAGTTGCCTTGCATTTTGTCGCTTAAGTTTTTCAGATCAGCACAATACTCTTTCAATTTTATTTGCACACATCAGCAGAAACTTCAATAAAAAAAATAATCTGTATTTCCCAGACCGTGTACTTGATCAGTGGCCTTACATGTAATTTATTTTTCTTGTTGTTTAATTGGTTTTTATTAATTAATCTTAGGAAATGCTTAACAAAACAAGGGAAAAATACAGTGGTGTCCAGCTTGAAGTGAACGGAAGGTAAGACTAAAGAACGCATGCGTCGTGTTTGATTTTTTATAAATTTTTCTTTTCACAGAAATGTTATGGTTTTAAGTTGCGAATTGCGATTTTGTTTTGGAACATGCCAAAGGACGCCCCCTAAAAGCCATTTCTATGATTAGCCTGCGTAGCAGGCGCCCTAGATTCGAGCGCGCGTATGGGAAAGGCGAGAGGGGCCACGCGAGGATTTTTTGCCTGCTCGCTATCGCGCACTCTATTTCTATGATACGTTCTTTTAAACTGATATTCGTTTATTTCATTTATGTATAGAATTCTGGATTCCTGCACAGCACTCATGGAGGTAATTTTCCAATAAGAAATAACTCTTAGCAAGCTATTGTTGCTGTATACATACTACTTTTCCTAAGGCCTTTCCATTACAGCTCAGAACAAAAGTAGATGGAAAGGTTGTAAAATAACAGCCCTCTACGAGGTCATGTGGTTACCGATATTTCAACAGACTTGTGTTTACAGTCGAACTGAGGAAATAGTGAATAGCTAAAATGGTTCTGGAATGTTCATAGTGTAGTAATGATGAAAGTAGTCCCCCCCACTCCCGCCTTCATCAATTATTTTACAAGAAATCAGATCGACAAAAATATGTTAATATAATAATAATAATAATAATAATAATAATAATAATAATAATAATAATAATAATAATAATAATAATAATAATAATAATAATGGTTTATTTGCATTCCAAATAACAATATTGGCTCTTCTATGCAAATTAATATAAAAACTAAGATATAAGACTAAGATATATAATAAAATGTGATAAAAAGTTATGATATAATGTACAATAATTTGCTAAAAAATCTAAAAGTTAAGCTATAGTAAAAATATACAAAATATACAATGTGTTAAGATAATATGAAAAATTATAGGATAAAAAGAAATTATAATAAATTGTCTGCGGCTTTTTTCTTGTAGTGAGCTTTTAAGAGGCGGTTGAACTCGTGCAGATCACTGGATTCTCGTATTGTTCTCGGGAGACCATTAAAAGCTTTAGATGCGCTTTGCTTGAATGTTCCTTCTACATAGTTTGTGTTCAATTGAAATTCACTGCTTGAGCGTAGCGTCCTAGTTGGTACATAACGCTCGAGTTTCAAATGTTTTGGGCAGTGAACAGAGTAAATTGACTTGAAAGCTAATTTAGTTAAGCGAAATTCACGCCTTTCTGACATCGGAAGCCAGCCAAGTTTCAATAAATCATGTGTGTTTGCATAGCGACCAACAACAAATCCGGCTGCAGCCAACTGAACACGCTGCAAACGCTTGATAAGATAGTCATTTGTGGGATACGTTACTACATCATTATAATCTAATCTGGAAAGTATGAGCGACTCAGCAAGTTGTTTTCTGACATGGAAAGGTGCTAGATGTTTCAGTTTTCTAAGTACAGACATGGTCGCGTAACTGCCAGATATTTTAGAATTTATTTCATCATGCCACGTGAGGTTTTGGTGAATCTCAGTTCCAAGAAGGCGAGCAGTTTTAACCCTTTCCAAAGGCTGTCCGTCTACCATAAGCTGGACTTGTTGGTCATCAAGTTGGCGTACGCGTGCCATCGACGCGGTAGAAAATAACATGACTTTAGTCTTCTTTGGGTTTAGCGTGAGGTTGCAGTCATTAGACCAAGAAGACAGGTGATCAGGCGCAAGTTGTAGGCGCCTCTCACATTCGCCGATTTCGATTGCTTTCCCGTGCACAAGGAGCGTCGTGTCGTCCGCGTACTGATGACATGCAACGGAACCTAGGTGATCAGAGAGATCATTGACATATAGATTAAAAAGCACCGGGCCAAGCACCGACCCCTGGGGGACTCCAAATCTCACGTCAAGCGTACTTGAGGCTTTATCGTCAATCTGAACGAACTGCTTGCGGCCTGTGAGATAGTTAGTCACCCATACCAGAAAAGACTTCGAAAAGCCGAGAAGGTGCAGTTTCTTTAGAACTATCTCGTAGGCGACAGTGTCGAAAGCTTTTGAGAAGTCAGCCAAAACTGCCAAAGTTACTTCTCCACGTTTCATGGCTCGCAAGATGTCGTCCTTTATCGCGAGCAGAGCTGTGGTTGTACTGTGCCCCTTGCGATAGGCAAGGGGCAAAGATTTTCTGAGAGATTTTTGGTGAACGTAGTTGTCGTAGGCTTTCTTGCAAAACAAATAACACATATTGATGTTGGCCGGTCTAAATGTGTTTTGGTTTACCTCTGGTCCTAATAAGGGGGAAAACATATTAAAGGCAACGGGTTGACCCTTTTCTGCAAAATATAACGATCTTCTTATACTCAGAGATAAATTCAGATATTTATTCCAAGCAATATAAATATAAATAACACTTCACTGCATTTCAGACCATGTGCGTTCGTACTGTATGTAGTACACAACTCTTACCTCGATTTCGATCGATTCATCGGTTGTATTTCGCAGTTGACGATCAAGATCAATGGACATTCTATTATTACTTCCTTCTTGTCGTGTAGGCCACATTCAAATTTGCGGGGGGATTGGGTAATAACCTTGTCACGCATTCTACCAAAATTTTGTAGCGATCGGACGAAGAATAAATTTCGAGGTGAACTATTTACACAGTGGAGGCTACTATCCATTCAGGAGAACGCTCGTAACCACAAAGTAAATAAGTTTGACCGAAGGCAATTAATTTCGTAAAAGCATGTTCTTCAAATATCGGAAAGATAATAATCAGCAAGACCAAAAAATATTGAGATTCCTTACAAATACAAATATCCGACGACTGCAATGGTTTTAGGTTTGATTAAAGCGATGTATTGGAAAAAAAACTAGAGTAAGCTCTTTTAGCGTTTAATTGTAAAGTAAACATTCTAGCTATATTCTAAAACGGAAGAAAACTTCCACCAATCAGAGTGTTTGCAACGCAAACAAAAGCGTGATGACATGGCATATCCGCCGTGTTTGCTCGCACGGAAGGGCTAGCGTGCCCCGAAAACGGGCAAGTTGATTGAAGAGAAGGGCATATATGCAGGAGAGTTACAAAGTTTTTTCAATTCATGTAACAGATTAATGTATAAATGTGTATAGGAAAATTCACGGCATCTTCGACGTCACAAGCCGCGCGAATACACGCAAAACTCGCGTGGACGTATCTGGAGTTGCGTGATCAGTGTCACGTGAATCGCGAAAACATTCGAGTCGGCACGAAAAGTTCAGAATGAAAAAGAAGACAGTCAAGTTCTGTTAAAACATCAAATTTCGTATGGACAGTTTCGTATAGCAAGCTGTGCAACTGCCATGTCGAACAACAGGGGCGATTTTACAATACCGGGCCACTTATTTACATATCTCTGAACGCTGTAAGAACGAAGCATAGTAGAAACAAAAGGAACCATTCAAATTCAATGAGATGCAAATTAGTGGCCCGGTATTCTACAGTTTTGCCGAACAACATTTATCTCCTTGATGTAAAGCTCACGATTACGCTATTCTCACCCTACCGCAATCTGGAAACGAAACACTATTTCTTTTTGAAATAGCTGCTTGTTGTTAATTTTTTTAGCCATCGTTCCTGAAGAAACGATATCTAAAGGGCAGTACGGGAAAGAGTTTTATGCATGGCCAGAAGTTATTAGGTGAATCCTCGTGCCGTTTCAGGTACGTTTTCGTTCTTCCTTCGTGCTTCGGAAAATATTACTTCGAAGCAATATCCACGTGCGAAGCATTATGTTCCAACTACGTTCGGCCACATGGACGTGGCAATCATCATATTCCAACTACGTTCGCCCATATGCACGTGCCAAGCATCATGTTCCAACTATGTTCGGCCATATGCATGTGGCAATCATCATATTCCAACTACGTTCGCTCATATGCACGTGCTAAGCATCACGTTCCAACTACGTTCGCCAGCGGTTCATCAAAGCAGTCGATCGTGGACAGTTCCAACGCGCCATAATGATTGTGAAAGCCCGTGGGGAGGGACTCGCATATGAAAGTGACGGAGATGCTCGTCGTCTCGCTTAGGGGTGTAAATTTTGGATTTTTGGTCTCGCTTAGGGTGTTCCGGGCAAAACGTCAATATTTGTAGCCATAATGGTCTCGTTTAGGGTTACATACGAAGGAATATACAAATATAAATTCCATTCTTAGTTTTTTGGTATCTTTTAGAGGTCAACAAAAGGTTGAGTCACACCCAGATTGGTCTCTTTTAGGGGTTCTTTTTAAAATTTCCGACGAGCATCCCCGTCCGTTTCATATAGGAGTCCCCCCCCCCCCCGGGTGTGGAAGTGTTTTTTTTATCGGAATCCTCATATATTACTAAATCCTAACAATTCATCACCATATCCTTCTAAAGAATAGTATTGTAATCTTAAAAAGCTACCAGGAGAACTTGAGAAATCCTCGTACCCTTTCGGTACGCTCTCGTTCTTACTTCGTGCTTCGGAAAGTCTTACTTACACTTACACTTACACTTACTTACCCAGACCGTAGCATAATGGTTACCTTGGTAACCACAAAAATACCAGATTACAGAAAGGGTTTGAATTCCTCTCAGGAAAAAATACTCGATTTTTTGAGACCTGCCTCCCTCTCCCCGTTATCAATCTTGGAGCCTTACTAAACAACCCTGTGTGAGATCAGTGAAATTGCTAGAAGCAAAACGTTGAAATGGGTGTTACACGTCCCTGACCGAAGTTAACTAAGTTAGCACGCAGACAGCTTTTCTCTTAACTAACTCCCTGTTTGTTGTTTGCATCTTTGCAGGCAATCAAGATCTTGATAATGAAGTCAAAAGTGTTGCAAAAGGAGGTTGTCGACGAAGGAAAGGTGAGTGGATAAAAACAGTAAACAGTTGATGACTTGTTCATCTTTGCTCAACCGGTTTGCCGTTCTATTTACAGTAGAACCTAATTACCGCCAAAGGGAAACTCTATAGTCAAACAAACCAAAGATGAATTAACACTTGTGAAAATGCCATGTGTGAAAAACTATGTCATCAGATTTGCTAGCTTTCCAACATCTTTGTACTTACAAAATAACAACTAAAGCCATCGGTATTATGCTTGTTTTCAGGGCCAAGCTACAGCGAAAGAATTCTACAAGCGTCATCACCGCTGGACAGAGGGGCTCATCTCAGCTGCTAAGGCTGTTGGCTGGGGAGCCAAGGTGCTTGTGTAAGTGCAAAAAGTTACTTTCAGGGTGGTGGCAAGGAAGCCCTGTGTTCTCAAGTGACGTTGTGTTGTACCGCCTGTGAATTACTTTTAAATTTGTACCTGATTGGACGAGGAGACCATCTTTGATGTGATTGGTTAGATAGTTGCTGTGTAACGACCTGATGATTTCGGTGCTTAAAACATGAACCTCTCTTTAAGTCTTCTCCTTTTCATCGGCTATTTAAACAAACGAGCCCATTTTTCCGTGGTCCTCTCTCGTATATATCATAGAAATTACGTCATAAAATGTTCAAACCTCTTGTGAACACTACAGAGTGTTTTTTTCATTAATCATGGCCAACAAGCGTGACAGAAAATTGACAGTTATTGTCAAATACAGGTTTTGCTTTTTCCTTTGCGTTCAAAAATAGTTTACTGAAATATATATATCATTGTTGCTTTCAAGACTAGTTTATATGTGGCACGCACTGTTTTTATTATTTCATATGTAATTACAACACCAATGTGCTTTTCACTGCAGTGATTCTGCCGATAAAGTTGTCCAAGGACAAGGCAAGTTTGAAGAAATCGTTGTGGCTTCCAATGAAATTACAGCAAGTACTGTGCAGCTGGTGAGTGAACACTGACATTCTAGTCAAACTAAGAAACATCATCTCACTACGGTCCACACTAAAGTCACTAAATCGGATAAAGTATCCTCGGGTAAATTACAAATTAGGCAGTAAAATTGGACATGTTTGTTTTATTCTGTGGAAACAACTGATCTGCATAGCATCTTTTGTAGTGATGATAGCGTGGCCGAACTGAAATTCGTTCTCCTACTTGTTACTGGCCGGTAATCCGTCAGTCAGGTTTTATCACTGCGCTCATGTTAATAGACAACGCGTCAGCATTTCGCCATTTGGGATTTTTGTTTTTTCGTGTTTCAGAGAAATTTCCATGATTTTATGTTGCTATTATTCGTAGTGCCCTTGATAAGTAATCAAATAGGCCAGTCGTTTTACTCGATTCTGCTTCAGGGCCCAGTTGTTCAAAGCATGGATAACGCTATCCACTGGAGAAATCACTATTCATAGTAATTTAGTCTAAGGAAAAACGTTATCCTTCCTTTGAACAACAGGGCCCTGGTGTATTCTTTCCCTTGTTTCTTTTTTCATGCTTCAGTGCCAAACGACCTCCTTTATGTAAATGCTACTTATTTTTACGCAGCTCGATTTGCTTTTTAGTTATATTGTTGTTGTTACCACTTTCAAGTGGAAGACGCCATAATTAAGTTTTAATCAGGAGCCCATGGTTTTAATCCAAGGAATGTTCTTTGTTTAACAGGTAGCTGCTTCAAGAGTTAAGGCTCGACAAACTAGCACTGGTTTAGCAGGTCTACAAGGAGCCTCCAGAAATGGTTTGTTGACAGCTGTGTAACTTACGATGCTTAGTTCTCTCATGCAACACTTTCGCCAGAGGCAAAGCAATGTCAACTTTTGCTAGTTTTTTTTACGCCAAAAGGTTTTGCAAACATCGTTATAGACACGAGAAAGAGGACCCAAATGTCTACTGGCAATAGCTTCATGGCGAGTAGCAAGGGATTGTAGAGAGGCTGGACTTTACGGGACAACCTGGTCATATTGTTATATGGTTATATTGTTCTTGGGGAACTAGAACGTCTGTTTTCACGTAAAAGTGCTGTTTTCCCAAGATATAAGGTTTTTTTTCTGATTACAGTTTTTTTCCCCGTCAGTCGCTTAGCAGGATGTAAAAGAAACTCACTAAAGCCCGCAATAACTTGCTGAAAACGTACTAAAACTAACTACGAACAGCTACGTAGAGCAGTAACGAAACCATCTACGGATCTGTTTTGAAGCCTTGGGGCATAGAAAATGCAAGGTTGTTTACCTTCGGTAAATTAGAAATCACAACACGTTGCGCAATTAAGCAAAGGCAGTCTTGATGTGGGATAAAGCAATATCTTTGCGGCTTGTGATGTCGTCCTTCTTTTTCAATGACGATCTAATCAACGATAGTGTTTTTCAATTACTATTTCAGTGGTTGAGTCTGCAGCCGGTGTAGTAGCATCTGCTAAAACTGGAGCTGAGATGATAGAGGACAGCAGTAAGTACAAAGGACTCTTGCAAATACTGAAAACAATGAAAGCCATTTCTGAAAAATATAGAGTCTGTGTACTGATAGTACGAGCTTGTCAACTTTAAAGTCAGCTTGAAATCGTTTTCGAACTCGCTTACTGGTAGAGTCACATCCCGATAACACGTAAAAGAGTACTTTAACCTTCAGCTGTTTTTTTTTTCAATTTACTCCTTTTTTGTTCGCGTAGAAGCTGTACCAGATTACTCCAAGCTGACGTTGACACAAGCAAAGAGATTTGAAATGGAGTCACAGGTTTGTAAATTGGTTTATTTTCGACCTTACTAACCTCATACTTTGAAACACGAAAGCCGGACGAAGCTCGGCACCATGAGTCATCCTTGTGATGACGAGGTGACGTCACAGATGTCGGAGAGCTCTCGGCAATGCTCCGATGAGTTCTCGAGCGCTCTCGTTGTTTTCTGATTGGACGATAAAAATTGTTAAGTCTTAAGGCACTGACACGGAAATCTGCAAATTATTCAAAACAAGGCACTCTTTTCTTCCCACGTAGTTACATATCTAAACTTGATCAGCGGTACTTGTAAAAATATGGAAAATATGAAAAACATTTTTGTACTTGATTTGCTACATAAGTCCTCTGGACATGAACAATGATAAGATGCAGTCTTTGTTACTGAACACAACATTGTAAAGGAGAAAGGTGACAGTAAGATTTATCGTTGCCTCAAGGCTTTGACAAGGATTGTAGTTTATAACGTTCACTACGCCAGTAAGCAATTGTTCATTGGATAAATAAAGATGTACCAATTGCCAAGTTAGTAAAACTCTGTTGCCTGCCCCTCTCTAGGTTCGCGTTCTCGAGCTTGAAAGTCAGCTGACCAAAGAGCGTCAAAAACTGGGAGAGCTAAGAAAAGCACACTATCAACTGGCTGCAGTCGAGGAGGGCCTGGACGCCGAGTAGTAAGGTAAGGCAAATTGGCTCACACGTACTGCATGTAACATGCATGGTGTGTACCTTCGTCTTTCGGCTGACGTTCTACTTCAATCCTCAGGATCACAACAAGCGCCGCTTCTTCGAAAAACAGACTGGATGTGTCCATTTCATCCCGAGGGCCAAGCAAAAGGAGAAATGAAATTGAATGCCAGTTAAACTGAATCTCTGGACTGAAAAAAGCTGCTCGTTGCGTAATTTAGGAATGGAGTTACTGTTTCTACAACTGGAATTCAAACAGCCTTCCTTCACAGCCGTACCTTTTGGTTCGTCACACAATTGCTCATGAGATTGCGTGACTCAAGAGAACGGCCTTAAGGGAGACTGGGATCCAGATTGCTTTAACGTGGGTAGATGCAAGGCTTAAGATTTAAAGGCGAATGTCACTGAACTGAAAATGCCGATGATAAAACATCTTTGAACTGAAATAGCAAACAATAATATAATAAAATATAATAATTTTAGGTATACATGGTAATTCGACACAAGTAAATCGCACGATGCATTAATAGTATTTGAATATAGAAATATTGCTTTCTTAGTTATCACCCTAGAAACATTTGGTCGTGTCGGCTTTTCCTAGCTTTGTCACAGTTGTTGGCAATGTTAACGGAACTATATAGTCTTATAAGTAACATCTTGTCAATTAACGTTTTTATGGATGTTACCTTCTAATGCAGTTAAAATTCCCTGAAGTTGGAACGGCTGAAACGTCGGGAAAATACTTTGGAGCGATGTTTGATTTCGTTGACGTTCTTTAATCATCTCATTAGTGAAACCTTAATCGCGAATGGAATCTAGTTTGACAAACTTATAAAAGCGATAAATAAATAGAGACTACTATTCAGTAACTGTGGCCAATATGAGAAGACTATATCGATTATTGAAAAAGATATTTCCGTTTTGAGAAACTTAAAATTTACTGCAGACGTTTGTAAATGTTGCAACTATTAAACGCATTGTTTAAAACAGACTACCACCCGTTATCATTCAAACTTGGAACGATAACTTTTTAATGCTTTTTATCCTGTGAATTTCTGACTGGGAGATGTAAACAATGCAGTCAACAAAGATCGCCTATTTTGGGTATCCTTTATTCACTCATAAAAGCGTTGATATTTCCAAAACCATGATTTGGAGGCGTGGCTCTGCACAGGACGCCAGCTTTCATTTTAAATGTATTTGGCTGTGTAAAACAAATCTGTATGTCTTTCACTAGTCTGAAATGTCAGCCGTCCTCTCGTCCCAACCTCCCAACCATTTCAGACTAGTCCTTCACTAAGACATGGTCACACCTTTTATATTCAGAAATCCTTGTTCTAACATCTGCAGTCATAATTACGTGGATCATGGCCAAAGCGTCTGCTAAAAGGACGTTTGGTCCTCATTTTAAGAAATCTGCATTAGCTTTGTTAGTTAGGTATATAGTGATAGTAGGGAATTTTGACTTTTATTGCATGTAAACACAAGAAAATATTGTATAGATGAGATCATGCTATGAAAAATTAAAATAGTGATGTTAAATGCACACTGTTTGAATTGAATTGAAGTGGGAGCTCATTCATGCATAATTTTTTACTTCTCCCCCCTCCCCCCCCCCCCCCCCACACACACACACACACACACTTCCCTTCTGAAAAATTTTAACAAACTAAATTCGGAGACTGCAGATAACTGTATGCTGGGTAGAACTTTTTAGTTTACCGCCTTTCAATTCAAGACAAGAAAACAATCATTTTATTTTGGGGAATTGTAATTTCTTTATTTTTTATTGTCTACATAGTATTCTTGACATCTAAACAGTATTACTGTTGTCCTTTCCACTAAGGTCGTTGTGCTTCTCTTCAGGTTATTCTGCAAAGAAAGAAAACGGGGAAAATGATACCTTTACAGTACTTAATAAGTATGGGAAAATGTCAAAATCGAATAGAGCGGCTTTCGCTTGAGTGTCGAAAGCAATTTGCGTTTGCTTTGGTTTTGCATTTCTACGCTTGGTGATTGATTTAAAATCTCGCGTCACTTTGTTAGCCAATCAGATCAGAACTAAAACCAAAACCAATCGTGTCTCCCTTGCGCACGTTTTCCCGCGCTTCGTGCCGGCTTCCATTCTCCTACCTCGAGCCGTCCCTCGCGCAGGCGAAGAAGGCGGGAAAGGGAACGAAGACCCTGGGTACGAGGATGGCCGGCTTCATGTATTCGCTTAGAGTTTTGATTGGTTCATTGGATTGTTTGTGTCCTTTGTGATTGGCCAGAGTAATTAGAGCTAATAACTTTGCTTTTGCAAACTGAAAAGCGAAATAGTCTTAGGTGGAATTTTCATCCTCTATGCTCTTTGTGTTGTTCTTAAAACCCAAATGAAAGCTACTAACTAAAAATCCGAAGCCTTCGGCTTCGATCATGTGGAAACCAGTCCACCTAACATTTGACCGTTCCACGATGTTGCACACCCCTAGGAATAATTTTCGAATGTCTTTTGCTACCTCGTATTTTTGGAGTCTTTACCTATTCAAGAGACAAACACCGAATCATTCTACTCAGTAACTTGAGTAACATTAGCAAACGATTAGGGTCAAAATGGTTTATAGATGCGCTAGTCTCCAAAAGAACCCACAAAAGCAACCCTTTAATGCTTTTTGACAAAAATTCCCATTCAAACAACAGGGGGCCTAGCCTGTTAGCTACAGATTCGAGTCAAATTCATAAGAAAGCGCTATACGAAAAGCTACTCATAGTTTATTGACAACATCGTGACTGAATATTGACAGCTATATCTTACCTAAGAACCTGATCGCAAGATCTACATTGAACAAACTAAAACTTATCATTAGTACTGGTTGTTATAGTGTTTCACTCACCTGTCAGTTCCAGATATTTTAATCTGTACTGATCTGTTAAGCCACGAACAACTGGTTGTTTGATGAGCTTTCAGGCTGAGATTTCCCCGCGCGCAAGGTTGTCCTTTCTACTGTAGGGTCTTCTTCGCCTCGTTTATCCTCTTCGTCAGGTACATAACTTTGTTGCACCTTGAAGGCCGGCGTGTCTCTGAAATCTCTTTCCAGGTTTGGTCCATAATTGTAAGCTGACTTGTCAGCGTACGAATTGCTGCTAATGTACGCTCCTTGGCTCCACTTAATGCGAGTGCAAACCAGCAAAATGAAAACAGCGAAAAAATGAAAGCGTGTAGACATTTCTAACTTCTTTACGTTGAGGATCGATTTGAAATTGTTCAGGTGTAAGTTCAAATGATAGAATTACCTTGGCAGAGCATATATGTGGATTTTCAGTTTCCATTTTCTATCAATTTCACGTAGAGCCACATTCATGTCCTGTCACAGGTTAATATGAAAAACCCGCTAGGGACTTCAATTAAAAAAAAAGTACATTTTAAATATCCAACTAACCGTATAGAAAGAAGCTGCTTTAAATTTGTTCAAAGTTCTTCTATTTATGTGAATTCATGAGCAAAAAAAAAAACGGAAAAACGAAATGATTCCAATACTTTGGAAACTTATCTGAATTAATTTTACTTCTAAGTACAGTGTAGAGTGACAGCTGGCCGATCATCGACTGTTGTACTGAAATTTGAATTCAAAACTGTCGTTTGGAATTAATTGGACTGACTTGGTAGCAAAAATTAGAAAATAACTAGATATTTACCGGTGTTAATTGTTCTTTTCTGCAGTTACTACAGGACTAATTTCAAAACCCGGATCTTCAAACAGGGGGAATAAAGTTTTCTACCATTCTGGCATAAATCTAGAGTATTCCTTTAATGAAAATCCCACCCTCCAAATGAGCCAAATTGTATTACAAATTGCAGTATCTTCAGGAGAATTTAAAACAAAACTTATAAGGGAACTCCCTTGCGGTGACGTTATTTTCACCAATCCGACTCATTTGTAATAATTAGCCTGTGAACAGGCTCTCCTGCGAGGATGGCTCTTCTCGGCTCGCTTCGCTCGCCGATCAGATAAGGAGCCTATATACTCGCAGGCTAGTTAAAATATTCCCATCATTTTCAGTTAGGATGGCAATAAAATGAAGAAAATTATGGCAATCACTTAGGAGTTTATATTAACGACAATATTCTTGTGTAACTGTCCGCTATTCTTTTTTTTAACGCACCTGCAATACTGTGGGCTTAGCTAGACTGATAACAAAATAAATACCCCGCTTCCTCGACCACCCAACTGGATCCGATCACCGGGGCAACCGATCCGCTGACCTTCCACTCACACTAAGCTGCTTCAATATGCAGACGACACTACTGCTGTGTATCAAATTTAAACTCGGAAATGTTTATTTCAACAATTAAATTATTTAAAAATTATGCGGACTTGAAGTCAACAGTTCAAAAACAGAAGGTATGTGGATTGGGTCCAAAAAAAACGAAGAAAAGCCACTGGTATAGTGGCCATGACCCAAAAGCAGTGTATCCACGACAAACATACGAAAGAACTCCGGGAAACCGAGACCAATTTCCGAGTCTTCCAATGAAAGGAATCTCTACTCATCCCTAACTAGTCTATTGTCCTCCTACTCCAACCCCGGTAAGAAACAGTAAAATAACATAAGGAAGGAAGACAAGGACAAGGCCCAGCAAAGATGAAGGTGAGGTACAAAGGCGAGCACCCAGTCGATGGATGAAATGCCGACCTCCGCATTTCTAAATAGTGTCCAATAAAGTAGCAATCTCACTTGCTTTTTCCACGTGAGGAACGATGGCTCGTGCTTTCAGGGGTCGTGCGCTACAGTTTTCACCAAATTTTACCGGTAGTGTATTACCTTGATCCTCAAAGTAATTGTTGTGAATATCTTTTCTTCAGCCGATAGCGATTGAGCAGCGAAAAAATGAGAGGTCGCCGAGCCTGACTGCCGAAGGGGGGACGACGCGACAACGTGCCGTGGATGTACTCCGCGCGCGTTAACAGTCGAAGGGTGTTCACTGTCGGAAGAGTGCCCACCCGTGGGGGATGATGTTCTGCCTCAGGCCGGCGCCCACAAATGCGGATTACTTTCTGCCAGCCGAGCTCAGGGGAGAGGGGACCAGAGAGAGGAGAGGACGCGAAACAGTGTCAAACGCGGATGCGTGAAGGGAGCCGAGGGAGCGACGAGAGACTCGATGGTCGAGAGAGACCGAACGAGGAGAGAGAAGTGCGGACCCTGCACGTCTCGTGCTAGCAGCGAGACGAGACCCCACCCACGGGGCGCAGCCGAAGAGGAGATGGGGGAGCGGGAGCACGCGACCCGCGGAGCGAGGACGCCCGGCCCCCGGGGCCTGGGGGAATGTGTGCAGCCCCTACTTCCTCATTGTTTTGAAGAGATGACTTGCCTCTACTTCGGTAGTTGGGGGAATGGCGAAAGGACTGAAACAGAAGCGCGAGGGGAATCTTTTTGTATGAATAGAGAGAGAGAGAGAGAAGAAGCAAAAGCGGTAGGCAGCAACAATAACTGTATGTGGTGGATGAATAAAAAAAAAAAAAAAAAAAAAAAATCACACTTTTCATGTGCAAACAGGAGAAAGCTTTGAAAGCGATTAGGCTTAGTTTTTTTTTTGCCTCCTTTAGCAAGTAGCCGCGCTTAATTCAAAGCTTTGCAGCACGGAATGGTGTCAGAGCTGCTCCCACCGTATGAGGCAGATTCTGGCCCAGTGCTAAATCCCCCCCCCCCCCTCCTACATAGCGTAGTACCTTCCTACCACGAACGTAACACGTGTCTCGCCGAATACTTTCAGTTGAGATGTCGAAATTCGAGCTGTTTTGCAGAAAAAGAAGAGGCAAGAAAGGGGGGTGGGGGGGGGGTTGTACGGGGAGTCAGGTGAAAGAAACACTCTAAACCGTTTTGTACTCGTCCCCAGTTTTTTTCATTTCTATACGCATTCAATGCCCTTTTCTGCGGACAGGAGAGTGGCTGCGGAAAATATTGTAAGAACGCACGTCCATTACGAAAGCCGAGGAGGGACATCACATTTCAGACTTCAGACTTCAGACTTCAGACTTCAGACTTCGGACTTCGGACTTCAGACTTCAGACTTCAGACTTCAGACTTCAGACTTCAGACTTCCGCATACGCTTAATTTCCGCTGACCTCCGAGTTTTTGAGTTGTTAGATCAGGCAGATCCACTATTTAAAGTCAGATTCGCTATCTATAAAGTCGGATCCGGTTGTTAGTAATCGGTGTAACGGCAGAACGAGAATTGGCGTAACGAGATTTTTTTTTAATAACTTAATTAATTATTAACAAAATTACATTAATAAATTCCCACCTTGCAGACCTGCAGTATGGAGTTATATCTATGACAAAATTCTATGGAGGTATATCTATGACAAAATTCAATACTCAGTAGTTGAAATAAAATCATCGAAATCAGGAATGCATCAATCCAAAGTTGAATGGCAACAATCCGATTCAGCAAATAGCCATAATGCAAAAAGGCAAAACGCCAGAAGGCAAAACCCTAAAAGGCATCATACAAACAGTAGGAATCACGCTAATAGGCATAACGCAAACAGGCATCACGCAAGTAGGCAAAACGCAAAGAGGCATAACGCAAGTAGGCAAAACGCAAACAGGCATCACGCAAACAGGTATCACGCAAGTTGGCATCACGCAAACAGGCATCACGCAAAGCAAATATTTTTGGCGGGGATCGTTTTCTTGGGGAGCTTGGAAACGAGGCTTGATTTGGTAGCCGAGCCTTTTTTCACGATAGCGAAATTTTCGCAAAATATCCACTCAAACGTTTTGATAGTATCAGATATTTGTTTAGAATTGTCAAGCGATTCCAAAAATGTTTTTAGTTTTCTAGTTGACGAATTATCCGAACTTCTGCATACCATAAAACCGCTATGTTCGCGGCACTTGGAAAATGTTTGGCTCAGCCCGCTTATTTTTCGATGAGCTATGAAAACAAAACGAATCGAAATCCGCCAATCACAGCCCACTAGCATGACCATGTTAAAAACTTTGAAATTAATTTAAAAAACCGTTTGTATAATGAGCATTATCCGAGCATTTTAGTGCCTTTTTTGGAGGAGACCGAGCATTTTAGTGGGAAAAATGGAGCATTAACGTGGAGCATTTTAGTGGGGAAACAAAAGCATAATGTACAAAGGCCTACTCGGAGGTCGGCGGAAGTCTCTGAATTCTAAAGGCGGAAGTCTGAAGTCTGAAGTCCGAAGTCCGAAGTCCGAAGTCCGAAGTCCGAAGTCTGAAGTCTGAAGTCTGAAGTCTGAAGTCTGGAGTCTGAAGTTTGAAGTCTGAAATGTGATGTCCCTCCTCGGCTTTCGTACGTCCATACCCTTGACCAGTTCAAAGATTTCAAAAGGGAAGTCGAAATTAAGAAGCTGCTATGCTCATATTGCTTTAATGACACTTCCTCCGATCATAGATTAGTTTGGAACACTTAGCCGCAAATATCACTGGCATTTCATCAGTGACCTTTCATTAGCTCTGAGCGAATTATTCGGGCTGACATGTACGCTTGGATGTTACATTCTACCAGCTGTGTGAAATAATATCCATTTGGTTGTTTTTTTGGTCGTTTGGATATCAGAAAAAGGTAAGCACTTTGGCGTTAAACAGTAGAAAACTGTCCCGTTGAAATTATTCCACTGTCGGAGATTAATGATAAAAATATATAATTCAATTCAGATGGGCTTCTCTTACATTTCAATACTTCCTGGAATGTGGCTAAGTCAAGAAATAAACAAGTGAATGATTTCAGATAATTGACATGTAACGTAAGCCTCTTTGTTTTGCTAGCCGTTATGTCTGACAGTAATAATAAGATTGATTAATAATGATTTCAATTTTTTGCGAGAAAGTTCAGTCAGGTGATTTAAAACCGCGAAATTTAAATAGAAATGTTTCCTTAATGAAGAAGACGTAAACATCAATGAATGCAAGTAAAAATGTTTAAGTGATCCATCAAGAGACCAATAAGATTCAACCGAGAAATAACGATGACAGTCTGGTTTTGATTTGATGATTTGATGAACAGTGAGGTTGGGTGGGGAGAGGGGGGCGGGGGAGTTCGTGCAACCCCCAGGCCTCTTTCTTATCACGCCAACATCTTTATTCCATATTTGTGTTTTGTGTTCTTGGCTTTGTGACCCAGCTTTCTGATCTGACTGCCCTTTCTGTCTCCGCTTTCTGACTCGGCTACCGGAGCCGAAGTCCACTCGTCAAAGAGCGGAGAAAAGGGTCCTATTCTGAACTATGTGTACCACTTTCGGATTTGAGCCACGATGAAAACTTCCAGTCATGTTTTGCAGAGACAAAGCTCAGGCCTCACGAGTATCGCGTGACGTGTCACCTGCGCAATATACCCCCGGGCCAGGCCAGCAAAAACAAACACAGCTTTACGGGGAAGTGGGGAGGGGTGGGGAGAGTAGTCGCGGAGCGTAGACCGGCCTTTCTAGCTTTATCCCTGTTCCAATAAGAATGAGAAGAGTGAAGGAAGGGGGTGGGGGGGGGGGGGGTTATTATTACTGCAGAATGGGACGCAATCGCAAATGACAGCATTAAAATCCCCCCCGCGAAAAAGTGTTTGTGTCTGTATTGTCGGGGAGGGGAGGGGGTATGGTGTCCGCACCGAGGGGCACTTCAATATAATTTAGTACATTGGACTCATGCCAGATTTTTAGGGCATAAACACAAGCTAAAACAATTCACTGCAGACAACGAATCTACATACGAGACATTATAAAAGTTGTTTGCTTAATTACTAAAGATACTGATCGAAATGTGCTGTGGTTATTTTTGGAACAAAATCTGTCAGCGCCAAAGCCATCGTCGCAAAGATTTCTTAATGAAGAGAGATAGAATGATTGACAAATTCAAAGCTCAGTTAAGACCATGATTCCGAAATTTTTAATTTAGACAGGGCCTAATGGTTTTTTTTTTGTATTTTTTTCTTTCGATCCACACCCAGTAGTTAACAAAAGATACATTCAAAGAACGCTTCTGCCCGACCTTGAAGACCGGAAGACAGCTCTTTGCAATTACGTCGTTTAGCTTCTTAGCCGTACTTGTGAATATTTGTCACGCGATGAAACTTTTGGACTTCAGATTATTCAGTAATGCCAAATATTTCAATCCGGAAACCAGGTCGAGTTTATAGACGTCATATGGTTCTTTTCCCATTCAAATATTTTTCCGAAGACTCGGAGTGGGACAATATTCTCAAGTATTTTTCAGAATAATTAAACGAAAGGATTTAATTTTTTCTGGCGAAAGACGGCAATTCTTTTGTCTCATGTTTAATACCTGCCAATGTTTATTTTATGTTCGGCTCATTATAACCCACCACGCAACTCGTTATTATAATTATGTATTATTTGCGAAGCACTTTCAGTTTGCACATTCTAGAGTTTCCTTCAAAGACAACTTTGCGGTACGCTTGTGATTAAAGTTGTGAAAAAAAGCACGAGTAAAACCCAGCGCTGGTCCTGTTCTTCTCAGAAGTTTTCTTTAAAGAGGCTGTAATAAAAATAAACCCATCTCACATATTTCACACGTCTAATTATCATAACCTATTTGAGCACACAATAGGCGTCCATGCTTTCGCTTCACACTTGGTCGCCTAGCGTGAAATCAACATCTTCAGGTTAAAATATTCAGTGATAGCAAGTGGGTCGACTCATTTACCACCATTGTTTTGTTGAAAAACGCAACTGTTTGGCGCTTTAATAGACGCCATTTAATACAAAATCAGCTGCTAATCGCTCGTCGAAAGATTAACAAAATAACATAAACAAGACGCAAACGTGACAACGCGAAATGAACAAGGTTACGCGCCAAAAACGAAACGTGTCACGCGCTTGGCTCCAAATCGGTTGCTTTTCTCTTTTTTCGACCAATCATAAGTCACGCCGGTACAAAGCAACGTAATGAATATTCAAAGAGAGGGAAAACATGGTGGCCCATAGGTGAAGAGGAAAATTTTGCGATCCGTTTATACTTTTAATTTGGTGCGTTGGAGCTGCTTTACTTTGTTCGTTGTGTTGGCGCTTCAAGGTATTGTAGAAACCCTTTGAGTTGAACGTACGCTTGTTGTCTTTGAAGTGTCACCATGCTAACGTAAGCTCCCTTTATAATTTTATTTGCATGTGGAAATTTCTGGTCGTCGGATATGATGCCAAACCCAAGATTCGCCCGTGTGACAAGCACTCGTTCTTTTTTGGCTGAGCAGATGATGAAGATATTACCACATTACGCTGTTAGTTATGTCTAGGTCTTCTAGGCCAAGCACTCCGATACACGGCAGGCCGAGGTCGCGTTCTGGAACTCGAAGCCCGTCGAACGTTGCTGACAGAGCCGTGTGTAAAATTGCTGGTAAGCGCGCTGTTTGTGCATAATTTCATCCCTATTTTTAATGGACAATTAACTTAAATGGAAGAGTCTTATTTTTCCGCTTTTCTGCTATTGATTTGTTCAAGAAGCAACGCTGCTAACAAAACTGTACCAGTTGACCCTTTGCCAGTGTTCGTGTGTGTGTGTGCATGTGCTGGACGCCACGATACTTGTTTAATTTTGTTTTCTTCAAAGTTCCTCCTCAGCTCAATATTATAATTGAACAGGCAAAATCGTTAATATAAAGCGGCTATCTAACGCCTGTCTAGAGTGTACTTTTGGGTGCAAATATGTATAATTGCATCAAATTTATGGCAAGAAAATAACTTGACGTCTTAACTGTTATAAGAACTGTCTGTCATATTGCGTTATTTGTTATTGTTCTTGGCCATAATAACACGCACTTTCGATCGTTTAGAATCAAGACGGCCGACTGATAACTCGAATCGTGTCATTATTTCACTGTCAGCGCCTTTGTGATTTCCAGCATATCTTTGTCAAAACTTGTTTTGGTTTTATAAAATTAAAGTTCGCGTGAGTCATGACCAGATCCAAATTTGCGACAAGAAAATTGAGTTCACTCTTTAATACACGAAGCTCAGCTGATGTAGCTTAAGATAGCGAAAAGTTGATTATTAAACATATAATGATATTAGTCTAGAAATCAATCGAGAACCGTTCCGTTTGGTCTGGCATTTGCATAAAATTAAGAATTTATCGGACCGTATGATACCACATTGGAGGAGGTCACATCGAACATTGTTTTGTCCCCACACCCCAAAGAACGCTCTCATATTTCAGAAAATTATATTGGCCAAGATACGTCCGTTCAGATTCTGCTCTCGGTCACAGAACGCTCCAACATTTAATCACATCACGCACGCAGCCGAGACAGTGAGAGCAAAACAGTTCACACTTCTCTTGATCCTCGAGGGAGGCGGAATTTAAATTATCTTTGCATAAAAATCAACAACTCTCGAACTCTCACACGAAAATTTCCGCATCAATAATATGGTGGTATAAATGCTGGCGTGGTAGCTAGCCCTTGCAGCCCTCTCTCAGGCGGTTTTACAAATATCGATCAGAGCGATCAAAACAAGGCGGCGAACAAGAATTATTTCTTTTCAAGACTGGCAGTGAAATGACCTTGAGTTGCTCCATTATTCACTTACGGGTAATCTGACGTCTGGGTCATTTATTCGAGTGAAGATTCAAGGTAACAAATTAAAATGGCGGACCACGAGTTGAGGGAGGGAGAAGAAGAAGACGAAAATCATTATGAACTTATGATCGAGTTGAGGCGGAGCGAGCCAGGTAATTAGTATGTTCCATGTGTCTTGCTGCTAAGAAAGACGCTTGGTCTCGTGAAATGTACGCGTCTTGTTTCCGCGGCCCTGTGAATATTTGATGTACTTGTGATAGCATAGTGGTGGTCGAATTAACGGAATTAACATGTAAACTACTAGTTTTAAGCAGTTTAGAAGCATTGCTTCGTAAATGGGTGACCAATATAAACAGTGAAAATTAGTGAATGAAAATTTTCTTAGTTATGAAACAGTAGCTTTTAGTCTTGCATGGTGTTATGTTGTTTTTGAATGGATCAATACCAGAAGAAGTAAATACGCCCGTTATTTACAATTTTTACGTAAAAGAGAACAACTGAATCTCGTCGATTTAATTGTTGGCTATTTTAATAACTTAATATGGCGTTAACTTTGGTCTTCTCAATTTTTGTAGATCACAGAGATGCCGTTCAAAAAAAGACTTTTACCAAATGGGTCAACAACCATCTTCAGAAGGTAAGCTTGTCAATTTCAGTGATGTAATTACTGCAGGTTGTCAGTTTCAATGTACATTACGCGGAGGCTGCTAACGTTATCTACAGTTAATTTCCAAAAATTAATGTGGACATTTGTCACGTCTAAAGTCTGATAAGAGATCATATTTTACATTTAATTTGCCATGTCATTAAAGCTTTAGTAAGTTTATTTGTGGTTACACAATAATGTATCTGAATTCACTTCAGTACAATAAGCAAAGAGTGGAATCTATGCATTTTAAGTGTCTTCTATTGTTAAAGTTTTGCCAAATTTGCTGTGGGTCTTGGTGCTAAATTAAAGTCTTAAAACTTCAAGAAAAGCTTAAAAAAATGAGATTTTTTTTATTGAGTTTTCATATGTTCTGATCTTGAATTTACTACTGTAAACCTACATTTCAATATATTAGTTAAGCTCCCAAAATTTGCAGCCATAAGAATATTTATTAAAACCCGACGAACAAACATTTTGTAACAAAACAGGAACTTCTGGTATGTTATTCTGGTTTGTTTTTAAAAGGTGTTCCCCACATGAAATGCCAATTTGATCAGGCATGCGGGCCAAAACTAAAACCACATGTATTAAAATAATTTGGTTTGATTATCATACATCTTAATCCAGTATAAGACTTTTTCTTTATTTTTTAGTTCAGGTACAATAGCTTCTATTATTCTTTCCTTTCTTTCAAAAGCTCTTTATATTTTCTGTATTTTATTTAATTATCTATTATTTGTTATTATTTTCAAAATGTGTGGTTCCATAAAAATATCTGTACCCTCCTGGTGCAGGATCGCTGGAAATTCTGAGGGGGAAGGGGTCTTGACCAAAATTTTTTAAAGGGAAGCATGAAACCTAAACTGGAATTTCCAGAGGGGAGGAGGGGTAAAAACCCAAAAATCCTCTGTTTGGGGAGTATGATATTTTCTGGAACAACACAATCTGCCTTGTTACAGTGTTTTCTGTCATGGGTCCTTTGAATCAGGAGAGAGATATCTGTACTGTACCATAGTTCTTGTATGTAAAGTTGTCCAGATAAATTTATTTATTACCATCTTCTTTTTTAGGTTAATGTGCGAATTTTGGATCTTTATGAGGAACTTCGAGATGGAAATAACCTTTTACTACTATTAGAGCTTCTCTGCAAAACTAACTTGGTATGTGTTCTTTTGACAAAACCTTCGCTGATTGCGTCAGCTACGAGTTTCAACCGTCTGTCCTTGTTGACAATAAAAATTGGCCAATCAGCGCTCAAGAATTCCCTCAGTTATTGTAAAATATCTCTTAGTTACTTAATGCTGCAGATACTGCAATACGTTTCAGGGGTGTGAGTGTTATCTAAAGGAAATACTGGTAGTTAATATTTTGTCAGTGTTTCTATAGAGTTGTGTTTCCATGGCGTGCATTTCCTGTTCTCCCAGAATGCAATTTCTTATCAGCGTTACTCAATATCGTGGCTGTTAAAATACCTTAGAATCAAGCTTCAAGATCCCTTTTCATTACTTTTCAGCCAAGAGAAAGAGGCCAGCTACGTTTTCACAGACTTCAGAATGTCCAGACAGCATTGGAGTTTCTTCAGTCCCAGCAGGTATACACTGTACTATAGCTATACATTTTAGTTTACTGTGGTGAATCTATAAGTAAAGTACTTAAAAAATTATAATATTGAGTTGGATAATGTACTCTAGGTTATTATAAAGAACTCTACAATAACAAAGAAGTTATATTGTAACACTCAAAAGTAAGTTACCACCACAAGATGTGAATCGGGTCTCGTGAGGGGCCCTGGTTGAAAAAGGCACCTAGTCAAGTGAAGTTTAAGTGTCTTGCCTGAGAGCATAGCACAAGAACTAGCTGGGCTTGAAGGTGAGGGTTGTTTGGTGGGGGGGGGAAAGAGAAAAAACTGTGGATCATGAATCCTGACCAGTACATTTATCATTTGGCCACTGCACCTTCTAATTCCTGTATAGTACACAAACTGGATCTATTGCAACTTCCCCTAAGTGCTTCAGTGCTTACTCAGAACCTGATGTAATTTTTTTTGTTTCAGGTTAAACTTGTGAACATTCGAAGTGAAGACATTGTGGACGGCAGTCCCAAACTAACCCTTGGGTTAATATGGACAATTATCTTACACTACCAGGTCAGATAAAACGTTTTTAGAGTGGTACATGTGCTGTAAACTTAGAAAAAATGAGGTCTTGCCTCCTGAGACCCCCTTGTGCTTTATAGAAATACATGCAAGCCTCCAGCATCTTAGTTCCAAACTTTTGTATGACACAAATGTACATACATGTTTATACCCTTTTTGTATTTTCAAAGCCTTGCAGTGATGGGTGTCCCCCTTTGCAAGACCCCCACTTCATAAATGTGGATGTAGATGTCATGGTTTAAATTCATCTCTGGTTTAAAATTTTTCAAACCAGTTTGTGTTTTATTTTCCATTGTCTCAAATTCATTATCACAATCTGAAACAAAGGGAAATAAAATTTAAACTGATTTGAAAAATTTTGAACCAAAGATAAATTTAAACCACAACATAGACATGTAATGGACCTCCCCAACTTATTGTGGTTTTGAAATGTTAAAGAATGACGTAACATCTATCAACCTAAAAGACGCTGGTGGTATTCTTTTTGTACTTCAGATACTAAGGAGACTGTATGTTACATGTAATTTGACATTGGCTTATAGCAATTTAATTTGCAGCACATATATAGCTTGCAGGGGTGTGTTTAGCTATAAATAGCTCAAAATTTAGACTCAAAATTGAATCCAAAAGTAAGTGCTACTCTTTTCAAGCTGCAAATTATCCTCTAAAAACAAGTCTTCCCCAGCAGGGGTATTTTGTAGAATGCGGAATGATGGTGAAGGAACGGCGATAGTATAATGCCCTATCCAACAAATAAAAGCTGACCACAAGCAAACCGCCGACCATCATTCTGTGTTCTGCATTCTGCATTCTGCAAAATACCCCTACAGGTCAAATCCCCCCTCAAAAACACTCTCCCTGGCAACTAGTACACAGCAGTTGATTTTCGTATTGATGCAGCTCCGAGTTTTAAATACATTGCTAACCATTTACTTAAGGGGTTTCATGCAAAAGCTATTGCTTGAAAATATATTACATGGTTCCTTGTTACTGTATTTTGCAGATTTCAGAGGTGGAAGTTGTTGGAAAACAAGGACAAATGACAGCCAAAGATGCACTTCTTCTGTGGGCACAGAAAGTAACTCAGGGGTATGAATAAATTTTGATGTAAATTTGTATCAGACCTTTGTGTATAAATTTACATCTAAAACGCAAATCATAAAATATCCAGTCTGTGTTAATTTTTTTCTGGAAAGATTAATTCTCACTTTTCCTTATAATAGTCAGAAATCCAAATTCAAACAAGTTGAGATACTGTACTGACAATTAAGTGCTACCGACTGTAATTTTCGAGAAAAAAATTTCAAAACTGCAAATTCGCATTTCTTCATATTCAGTCAAAAGAAACCCTTTGGTGAACTATTTACGAAAATGACATTTAAAATTTTCAAAGGGTTTTTATATTTGAGAAAATCAGCAAAAGGTGAAATGCCGTTTTCGCGTCCCCGCCGCCATAAAATTTTGTCGAATTTTTGTGGGTATTCAAAACACTCGTATGGAAAGAAGGTTGAACGTATGAAATTTATCTTTGGCATGTATGCAGGGCATCCAATATACTACACAGAAACCTAAAAATATTGCAAAACGATGCAATTACAGATCTTTTTGAAAGCCCGAAAATTGGTATTTTGAGCACTTTGGCAAACACTTGAAACAAGGGTAACTTTGGTGGCAAAAATCGTGTCCTGGTACATCGAAATTTGGAATAAAAAATAGATCGGCGTCAAGTACTATTATGGTACTGTAACATATAAAAAATCCAGCCCGGGCAATTGAAAAACCACCCGTTGAGAGAAGTAAACGCATAGTGAATATTTCATGTATTGACTACAAAAATTGTCACGGTCACGCAACACTAGTACACACATTTCGATTGGATTTATTCAATGTGTTTTAGTTTTGCTCACTTTGGCTACAGTTTATGCTCGAATATAAAATCTATCTATCTTATGTATTATTTACTGTTTTGTATTCATATCAAAATTAATTTTAGAGGAGGGGATAATTGATCTGACCGCAAAAATACAAAGGTCAAGTGTCGTGTCATATTTTAATACATGTACCGACTTTGCCGCTCGCACTGTGTAACTCGCACTGTGAAAGAAATAAAACAATTCAAAGCGAAATGTCTTCACAAAGTAGTCTCGAAGCGTGTCATATTTTATCCTGGTGGTTCTGTTTCATTAAATTACTAACTATTTAACACTGGTAAAAGTTACTTTTAGTTCCGGCTGTATCGATTCTGTAAAGTTTTTCGAATACCTCAGTCTGTGTGTCAACAACATGAATTTTGCAAATACAGTATGTGTTCATAAACAAGATGATCTTATCGACAAGCGTATCTATAGGAGAACATCGAAAAATGAAGTAACTGTGTTCAACTGTTTGTATTTCCTTTTAAGAGTGCGGGTCCTCGACTTGATATTATACGCCAGAACTGATACATGTACATGTTTACCAAGAACTGCAAGAACTGGAATTAGATGTCTGTCTGAATGTCTGTTGATTTCCTGTTTAACAATAACAATAAAAAAAACACTCTTGGCTATAAAGCAAAAGATACTATACCACCAGCTTACCATACATGTCCAAACATAACAAGTAGCGATTCTCGGCTGGTTGAGCAACTGGAGCAAATACCAAACACATTCGAAAAGGCGATCTCCGCAGCCATTGTCAGCCGTCGTCACGCTCTCCACTGTTGCAAGGCTGCCTGCCTTTCTCTTGTTTGCAATTTTTACACAAGTTCTCTGCCTTTTTACCGCATTCACAACCAATCTCGACTCACTGTTTTTACCTCCAGACTCTTAAAATCAAATTCGATCCTTTGGAGAGCGAGGAAAGGGAAGGTTATATACGGGTGTTGGGGGGGGGGGGGGTAGGGGGTCAAGGTTTATTTTGTCATTGATCTTATTGTCCCACGAAGTGACTGACCAGATTACCAGAATTGCAGAAGTAATCGTTACCTTAAGGTTGCTATTTTTAGCGGCTACTAATTTTAGCGATTTTTCTGAGCAAGATTTAGCGACAATGTAATTTAGCGATTTTCAGATTTTTTTTTTTTAAAAAAGACAGCAGGCCCTAGAAAAAAAAAAATACCCAGTGTAAACCAGTATTTCATAAAGTAATAGCTAAGATGGAAGTAAATGTTCAGTAAAAGAACAGAATCACTTGACGGCATTGTCAGAAAGAACAATGTTACGATATCCATTTCTTAAAAGAGTTTTTGATGTCGACTATGATTAATTTATTTTCCTTTGGGGAGGTGGGAGGGGGGTACCAAAATTTAACGAGTATTAAATTTGAACAAGACTAATTTTAGCGAGTACTTAATTTAGCGATTTTCTTGCTACTCGCTAAAATCACTAAAATTAGGAGCCGTTGAAAGATTGCAACCTTGAGGTATGTTGTTCTGACATCACCCTGGGAACTAGCTAAGGGTTGACCCTAAGACTCCCACTGAGGTGGACAGGAATTCAGGAAGAGAGGTTTGACTTAAAAAACAACAGCGAAAAAAAACCTTGTAGTAGAGAGAAGAAAAGGACCAACCTTGCAGAAAATGATTGGTCGGAAATCATTTCCTGTCTCCACTTCTCAGTATTTAAAGGTTTGCCCCTTGCCTTTTAGGATATGTGGGACGATTAAATGCAGAGGGCCACACACCGTTAGGAAGACTTTGGCACAATTCTTTGTCGGATCTCACGTAGCTTGGAGATGCGTGTACTAGAACTCACTCGAGGTGTATAAAACAGTAATTTTAAATGCACGGCTAGTACGACGACACTTTGTATTGGACAATTTATTAGGAGCTAGCTTATGTGTACTAAACAGTGGCAGATCCAGACCTTTAGGAAGGTGGGGACCCCAATCGTGCTGACCTGAAATTAGCTCTTGAAGATGATTTTTCTTGGTCCCGTGGGCTTCGGTTTAGCCTAAAAATAATGTGGAGACCAGGGCCCAAGGGCTCCTCCCCTTGATCCGCCACTGCTTTTAATAGTTGCAGACGAAAGAAGAGCTTAACTTGGTCCCGATTCATGCAACTACATTCCTGGACAAGTTCTTGCAACAGGACCACATAAGGAGCCCTTTTCCTCACTTGTGGAACAGGAACAGCTAGTCGAAGTTCATTGCAAAAGAATTGTAGCTGCCACATTTTTTTCTTCGAAAGAGAGTTTGCCTAGACCATTTCCCACACAAGGGCCTGGTTTAAAAAAACAAATTCTGAAATCGCTAAATTAAATAGTCGCTAAATCTTGCTCAGAAAAATCGCTAAAATTAGTAGCCGCTAAAAATAGCAACCTTAAGGTAACGATTACTTCTGCAATTCTGGTAATCTGGTCAGTCACTTCGTGGGACAATAAGATCAATGACAAAATAAACCTTGACCCCATACCCCCCCCCCCCAACACCCGTATATAACCTTCCCTTTCCCCGCTATCCAAAGGATCGAATTTGATTTTAAGAGTCTGGAGGTAAAAAGAGTGAGTCGAGATTGGTTGTGAATGCGGTAAAAAGACAGAGAACTTGTGTAAAAATTACAAACGGGAGAAAGGCAGGCAGCCTTGGAACAGTGGAGAGCGTGACGACGGCTGACAACGGCTGCGGAGATCGCCTTTTCGAATGTGTTTGGTATTTGCTCCGTTGCTCAACCAGCCGAGAATCGTTACTTGTTATGTTTGGACATGTATGGTAAGCTGGTGGTATAGTATCTTTTGCTTTATAGCCAAGAGTGTTTTTTTTATTGTTATTGTTAAACAGGAAATCAACAGACATTCAGACAGACATCTAATTCCAGTTCATGCAGTTCTTGGTAAACATGTACATGTATCAGTTCTGGCGTATAATATCAAGTCGAGGACCCGCACTCTTAAAAGGAAATACAAACAGTTGAACACAGTTACTTCATTTTTCGATGTTCTCCTATAGATACACTTGTCGATAAGATCATCTTGTTTATGAACACATACTGTATTTGCAAAATTCATGTTGTTGACACACAGACTGATTAGGTATTCGAAAAACTTTACAGAATCGATACAGCCGGAACTAAAAGTAACTTTTACCAGTGTTAAATAGTTAGTAATTTAATGAAACAGAACCACTAGGATAAAATATGACACGCTTCGAGACTACTTTGTGAAGACATTTCGCTTTGAATTGTTTTATTTCTTTCCCAGTGCGAGTTACACAGTGCGAGCGGCAAAGTCGGTACATGTATTAAAATATGACACGAAACTTGACCTTTGTATTTTTGCGGTCAGATCAATTATCCCCTCCTCTAAAATTAATTTTGATATGAATACAAAACAGTAAATAAAACATAAGATAGATAGATTTTATATTCGAGCATAAACTGTAGCCAAAGTGAGCAAAACTAAAACACATTGAATAAATCCAATCGAAATGTGTTTACTAGTGTTGCGTGACCGTGACAATTTTTGAAGTCAATACATGAAATATTCACTATGCGTTTACTTCGCTCAACGGGTGGTTTTTCAATTGCCCGGGCTGGATTTTTTATATGTTACAGTACCATAATAGTACTTGACGTCGATCTATTTTTTATTCCAAATTTCGATGTACCAGGACACGATTTTTGCCACCAAAGTTACCCTTGTTTCAAGTGTTTACAAAAGTGCTCAAAATACCAATTTTCGGGCTTTCAGAAAGGTCTGTTTAATTGCATCGTTTTGCAATATTTTTAGGTTTCTGTGTAGTATATTGGATGCCCTGCATACCTGCCAAAGATAAATTTCATACGTTCAACCTTCTTTCCGTACGAGTGTTTTGAATACCCACAAAAATTCGACAAAATTTTATGGCGGCAGGGACGCGAAAACGGCATTTCACCTTTTGCCGATTTTCTCAAATATAAAAACCATTTGAAAATTTTAAATGTCATTTTCGTAAATAGTTCACCAAAGAGTTTCTTTTGACTGAATATGAAGAAATGCGAATTTGCAGTTTTGAAATTTTTTTCTTGAAAATTACAGTCGGTAGCACTTAAAATCTGGTTGTCTAAAACAACAAACGTTCTTGCAATGTGATTGGTTTTCATCACTGATTGTATAATTTAGTAGGCTTGGTTAATTAGCATGGTTATACCAAAATTTTTATAACATGTAAGTATAAGAGTACTGGATATGTCAATGTTTGGTTGAAGTTGGCAAGGTTTACTTTACAAGGCTGGTTGTTTGCCAAAGTAAGTTAAAAATATTAATAAATAATGAGAATCTTTTAATTAACAAAATTGACCTTTCCGCGCCGAGCACAAAAAGAGGACTGGGCATGAGTTTGAAAATAATACGTATTTCTTAGCTTGTTGATATTTTTTTTAATTGAATGGAAACAAGTTTTGAAAAGCTGTTAGCTATTAGAAATGTGATATCAGAGTGAGGTTTTGTTTTGTTTCAGGTACCCATCAGTTGCAGTTGGAAACTTTACATCGTCATGGAAAGATGGGCTAGCTTTCAATGCAATCATTCACAGATACAGGTAATTAAAGTGAAAGAAAGTCATTGAAAGTGATGTATCAACATATACATGTGTCAAACATACAAAAGAGTGTTTCATCATATTTTCAAACACCAATAAGAGAGTTGAAAATACAAAGCACAGCAGAATATATTTGACCACAACTCTCACAAGTGCTTGATATATGTCCTCAATCGAAACTAAAACTTGGGAGAAAAAAGAGAAATAAAATATTGTAAAAATCTATGCATTTTTACATCACATATCAAAACCACTGTCACGGTTCCATTTTGCCTTGTTCTGATTTCCTTTTGTGTGTTTGTTAATGGTACATTCAGCACACATCATGTTGGAAAGAAGAAACCTGTGCCTTTATAATTACATTAAATTGACAATATCTCTGCATCCAATGACAGGCCAGATCTTGTGGACTTTTCTAAACTGAATAAAGCAAGCCCTGAGCAAAATCTGGAGTACTCATTTCATGTGGCAGAGAAAGAACTTGGTGTTCCCAGGCTGTTAGATGTTGAAGGTAAAATATTTTAAGATGATCATCTATCATGACAACAGGTTCAACATTATCATGATGGTGACTTCATACAGTCGATTGCATCTACCTGTGAACGCACACGCTAAAAATATGTTTTCACGTGACGTTCTAACGTCTGCGTTTCAGGTGTCAAACTTTGAAGTAAAGCATACCGTAATGCGAACTTTTGTTCTCAAAATGCTCACCATAAACACTGAGCACGGCAAAATTTTACACTAGAAATGATTCAAGTGAACTTGTGTATGCATATAGACACAGATCAGCATCATCACGGGTAGATGCAATCGACAGTATCGAGTTTTGCTGAAAAAATAATTTAAAAAAATTGTGATCACCTACAGGTTTCAGTACACTGCACTGTAGATGTGAAGGCCCATCTACAGGCCTGTCTTGTGTATTGAAAGACACTTCACTTTTATAGCACCCCTTGATCTCCACCCGGGATTTTAAATAAGTACTGGCAAATTGTTTGGGCAACTAGAAAAATTGCCAGGGGTTATCCAACAATACAAAAACATCTTGAAGCTGTTTTGAGGCAGGTACTCAGTGAAGAAACTGAAGTGGGAGGGGCAGGGGAAGGTACAAAGAATCTTTTTAGGAAAAGCCACATTAAGTATGTAACTGGAGACTTTTGTATATGTTTTGTTTGACAATGTTTTGAATGGCAGCCTGAGGCTGTCTGCCTCAAAAAATTGTTGGACTATGCATTGAAAGCAATGTGCCCAGTAATAGCAAAACAAAATACTGACTTTTGTTATGTTGTTGTGGTAGACTTGGCTCACACAGACCATCCAGATGAAAAGTCAGTTATGACCTACGTTTCTTCATTGTACGAAATATTTCCAAAAGAGCCCACTGTACAAGAATCACTTCACGATAATGTAAGTAGATTATGAATAAACAAAACAAAAGAGATATTTTTTCCAAATTGTACAGCCAGTGCATCTGCAGTAACTGGTGGTTAGTGATTTTAAATTGCAGTCACAATTTTTTTTTATAATTCCTATAATTTATTTTGCAGGAAAAGCTTTTTAAGTTTGAGGAGTATTGCAACCTGGCAAAAGTGCTTGTTGTGGATATTAACCGAGTCATACAAAAACTGGAGAGACAGAGGTTCCCAAAGACTGTCCAGGGAATTAAGGTGGGTTGAAATGAGAAGAGATAGGATTGGATAGAAGTGATAGGTTCCCACTTAATAAACTGCAGTATAGCAGACAGACTACTTGCGAAAATTAATTGACTGGGTGTGTGATTAACAATTCGGGAAAAAAGGAGCCTTGACAAAAAAGGAGACAAATTAAGGCTAAAAGCTGTAGTTTTATTTTGAACCCTGGGTTATTGTACATCATATACCGGCTCCTTTATTTCCTAGTAGATGAAGTGTAGCAAAAATTGAGTCTGAGTATTATTGACCTTCCAAAATCATCCCAGTAGGCCTAACTATTATAAGCTTTTTAGTTTATTTTAGGCTGCCTTGTCACTTTTAAAAAATCATGTTATTTTAATATTGTTATTAACGCATAAAACAACAATATCATTTTTGTGTGTGGCAAATAAAAAATTGTGTTGTTTGTAACTGTATAATATTTTCCTTTAATTCATAACATCTTTAGGAGCTGATAGTTGATTTCAACCGTTATCGCATCAGTGAATTTCCTGACATGGAAGCCTCTAGACATTCTCTGAAAATGGTCTTCCGTGAGCTCCAGGTACAGCGAATATTCTTGTCTAGTGGTTTAGTAAAAAATACAACCTCTTCACTCCTTCTCCAACTAATACTCACAATACAGGGTTGTAGCTAAGGGCCGGCTGCCAGCTTATTTCACCAGCTGACAGAGAACTTAAATCCAGCTAAAATTTCACCTGAAAACAAAGACTTAGGTAAAGTTTTAGAGCTGCCAAGGCCAGAAAAGCCAGCTGTGCTTGTTGATGAGCCGGCTTAGCGTTTTCTTAGCTACATCCCTGGATACACAAACAAAATATTTTGCACTTTTCACTCTCAAAAAAAAAATATTTAATGACCTCTATGCTATTTTCACTTACCGTTGTTGTCAATCTCTGTCAAGTTAGTGTTTACTGGGTAGATCTATATAAAACTTTATTTGGACTTAATTTGGGCTTTTGGTTTTTGGGGTGGGGGGGGGGGGGTGGGTGGGTGCTTTATCAATATCATTTGGTTATAATTTGCAATGGTTGGTCGGTTATAAAGTAATATACTGGTAATAATATTGGAAACTGCAGATGAGTTTTGGTCACCACATTTATTTACTTTACATTTAAAGAATATTTTGTTATTGTTTAGAGACAGGTATCTGAAGTCAAAAATCTGCTTGATTACTCCAAACTTGTCTTCTTGTGAGGGCAGTGTTCTTTCTTGGAAAATTGCTACCGAGACAGCTGTGCAAAATCCAGTTTACCTTGAATAATAATAATAATAATAATAATAATAATAATAATAATAATAATAATAATAATAATAATAATAATAATAATAATAAATAAATAACGTTATGGCTTTATTGTCATTTGTTTGTTAGGCACTGTATGGCCCCATGGCAACCTGGCTTGAGTTTCCTTTTGAGTGTAGTCCCAGGGAATTAGAAGTGGTAAGAATTGTTAATGGCATGTACTGGACTATGTATAGTTATTTATGTGTTTATAGTCAAATTGGAAAGTAAGTGGATATTCCTTTATGGCTAAATTATATTATGTAAGATACAACTCCTAAAAATTACATAAAGGATGAGTTGTGACCCAAATGTTGCGAAACGCAAAACTGTGGGTAGAAAGTTAAGATGATTTGTGTGAAAAGTTGCTGGATTGCAAGCAAATTGCTCTCCAGCGACTTTTTTCATACAAACCTTTATAATAATTTCATCATGCGCATTCCATTTTATGGCAGCCATTTACTACTACCGTCTTTTGCAATGACTGACAAGGTCGCATGATAGGGTTCTGAAAAGTACCTTTTGCTGCTTGTGTGTGTGTGTGTGTTGTTTTTCAAATGTCTCGAGTTTAATATTATTGTTATTTTCCTTATAGTCATGGACAAAGCTTGTTGAGACCCAGGATAACTACAACAAGTCGCTGAGAATTGAACTTACCAGGTTAGTCACATTTTTCTGGGTAACACCATTTTAAGACCTGGCCAAACGGAGATGCAAGTGGACGCAAGTTTTCAACTTGCGTTTACTTGCGTCTCCGTTTGGCCAGGACTTGCGTGCACTTGCGTTGACTTGCGATGACTTGCGCTCACTTTGGTTGAGATCAAATTTGCACGCAAGTGAACTCAAGTTTTTCACCGTTTGGCCACCCAACGCAAGTCAACGCAAATTTTGTGCTTACTTCAAATAGTGAATTGCAGCGCGCGCAGTAGCATTTAAATGGCTTCTTTGATAACTTGCGTGCACTTGTGAGTAAACTTGCGAGTCCGTTTGGCCACCCAACGCAAGTTTGTACGCAAGTTCGACTTGCGACTACTTGCGTCCACTTGCGTTACCGTTTGGCCAGGGCTTCAGACAAATTTGCGAGGCTTATTAGACTGGTCATAGATAGGGCTTGATTCAAACTAATTTAAGCACTGGCCAAACGGTAACGCAAGGAAATTAACGATACATATAATTAACGCGAATTTCAGAAATTCGCGTTAATTTCATGTACCTTAATTTACGTCATTTTTAATTAAAATCACATTATTATCCAGCATTGTTATTTTAAGACACTTTAATTTCAAAAAAATAATGTTTAAACGACATCTACTTCTCCGTCAAAGCTGCAGGAATAACAGAGGCAGTGAAAAGCGCCAGGATGGGATGTATTTCATCCCTGGATCCATTTATTTAATATTAGTCACTATTTGGTCTGTTTAAGTATCTTTGTCGTGTATGGTTTATCCGAATGAAACCTCAAGTTCTGTTGTTGGACGTTGCTGTTTTGTCTTTTAAATAGCGCAGGTTGCTATAAAAATTACTACGCATCAAATTCGCGTTAATTAACTGCATGTAAGCACACATTACACGAGAATTCGCGTTAATTAAATGCATGTTAACATAAAGTTTCGACAATTCGCGTTAATTTTATTACGCGTACATTTTGTTCGCGTTGTTAAAATTCTTCGTTATATTCCTGTAATAAGGTAATCACAAGTTGAACTTGCGTACAGACTGCGTTGGGTGGGCAAACGGACTCGCAAGTGCACGCAAGTCCACCGCGGTCAAACGACAGAAATATGCAAAAAATAAGAAAAGTACTGCAAAGATAAGGTTTTAATTTTCACAGTTCAAAGTTCGATACATAAACGGTATCCTAAAGGTTTACTAAGTTTTTTAAAGCTTTACTAAAAAAGTTCTACGTGTTTGAAAATAGCGATATTTGGACTTGTCGGCGCCATTTGTCAAAGCACCATTGGTTTGGATGCGAAACATTTAAAAAGTAAAAACACTGGTTTACTTGAGGGAATGAGATTATGCTTTCACTCGACAACTATTTTTATCTATCCTTGCTCGTAATAACACTTCAATTTAAACAAAAAACGGCGAAATGGAAAGAAAACCTGCCTGAGACGTTTGACCGCGGTGAAGCACGCAAGTTGTCAAAAAGCCATTTCGATGCTACTGCGCGCGATGCAATTCAGTACTTGAAGTAAGCAGCAAGACTAGCGTTGACTTGCGGTGGGTGGCCAAACGGTGAAAAACTTGCGCCGACTTGCGTACAAATTTTTATCCCGCCCAAAGTGAACGCAAGTCAACGCAAGTGCACGCAAGTCCTGGCCAAACGGAAACGCAAGAAGACGCAAGTATTCAATCTGCGTCTACTTGCGTCTCCGTTTGGTCAGGCCTTTAGACAATTTTGTGAGGTTCAAATTGGTCATAAGTTTGTTTGAAACTGAAAATTTCAATCTTCAGAAAAACGCAAAAAAACAATACCAGAAAGCTGTAGAAAACCGTGGATGGTCAAAATTGGTCAAGACTGAAACAGATTGTGAAAGACATCACTTGTTCTTTATTAGCGTTTTCTGATTTTTTGTTTTCCGTTACTCTTCAGGCTTGAACAGATGTATCAAGTTGCCGAAAAAATACAAAAAGAGGTCAGTAAAAGAATACTGTTTTATGAAAAGAGTAGTTTTTCCCTTTTGAGCTTCTTTGCTCCCGGGTCTGACCTTTGATAGAAAGACGGTAGCCAGTCAGATTGCAAGTTGTCCATAGTCAGTCATAGTGTTGTGATAATTTACAGTGTAGCATGTGAAACATTGTTTGACTACCATAAGGTTTCGAAAGTATCGACCCATCCGAAAGTAGCAATAAAAGTTCACGGTTACTAGAAGCCTCCTACGTAGACGTTCTTTTGGAACGTCACGCAATCTCTCATCCTTGCGTGACGAGCCTAAAGAACTTTTCCGTCCGAGGCTAGGTTACTACTGAGCAAACCCCTTTTATAGTTTTACGAAAGTAGCTACACCCCGATCTTTGCAAAATTCCGAAAATAAAGATAGAAAAAACCTTTAGTTTGTGAGTTAAGGTTGTGATAGATAAATACAGGTAACCTTGTTTTGCTCTTGTCTTTATTAACATCTCATCACCATTTTTTTGATGTCGTTACCAGGCAACCCTTGTTGACGCTTCACTGGATGACATTGAGGAGAGAATAAAATCCGTGAGTAAACTATAAAAACTTAGATTCTTGTTTAAAGTTCGAAAAAGAATTCATGTCGGTTCCAGGTTGTTTATCAGTTACCCATTTATTCTCCTCGGTGGAGAGAGGCACTGCTTGAGTGAAAGTGACTTACCCAACAACACCGGAGATTGACGAACTTTTAAGGCCCCACACATCCCACACTTACTGTTAGATATACTTTAAAATTCATACAAGCCATTCCAGACGTAGTTTAAAAGATTGGTGCAAAAGTCGCTTACCTTAAACCAAAAACACTGGGGAACCGAGTTGGTGAAAAGAGGGCAATTGGCTTTCTGTGTTCGCTGTAATATAAGATAAGATAAGAAACTGTATTTAAGTGTCAAAAAGTATGGCAGACATAATATAGGCGTGGGTTTTACAGTGGAACCTCGATTTAACGAACCTCTATATAACGGAGTCCTCGGTTTAACGAAGGATATTCTTCAGCCCGGCCAAAGTTAGAGAAAAATGTATGGAACAGGACCTCGATATAACGAAATCCTCGTTATAACGAACACAATCCCGAAGCCCAAACGTAAAATGTATCTCGATATAACGATTTTCAGTCAACACGTGACAAAATATGAATGCGAAACACACCAACAAGGATGAAAATCCTTTAATCCGATCGAGGATTTCGATATAACGAACCCCTCGATATAACGAACAAATTTCATCAGTCCTTTGGCACTTCGTTAAATCGAGGTTCCACTGTATTTCGCTTTTTCGTTGCTGACCCAATTTCTCATTTCATTCGTTCTTAATCACAGGAGGAGGAAGTTGGAGACACTATTGATAATGAAACCCGAAGGAAACACTTCTACCAGATTGAAAAGTCCCTTGTGGTAAGTGAATTTACTCTTTGTCTCTAATACCTCTTACTTTATTGTCGAGTACGGACGATTTTAAAATGTGATTGTTTCGATTGCTTGTAAAATACCTTAGAGAAGTTAGTATAGCAGAAAACAAAAATTCCTCAAGAAAAAGTCTAATCCTAAGTTGAACAGTAGCATTTGTACCGCTTTCTTCATTAAACGCATTATTTAAAGGGGCGAGCCGGAGGAAGGAGTTTTTGTTGAACTTTCAACAAGTAACTTCTACAAGGAAGTGTAGATTTTCATGCATAAATTAATGTCTTGCCCTTGGGGGTATCGGTAAATCGTATTCTGTTAATTGTCTTTTATACAAATCCTGCAGATGTTCGAGTCCAGTATCAAGCACATGATATCCGGTGTGGACATTCTAATCGCTGGACGGTACGCACGAACTGAGGAACTCAGAATCAAGTAAGTGAGATAAATAGTTAATCCAGAAACGAGGAAATAAAGACGATGATCTTAAATACCTATCACTTGCGGGTAGTCACGTTCTCAGTTCCATACATTTATTTGCAAATTTACCCTGGGGTTTTAGACTCCATCTTGCACAAAAAATGTGATTGTGATAAAACTCTGGCAAGTAAACTGCAAAAACTGCAAAACCGTGCTGCGCGTATCTTGACCTCTTCTTCCTACGATGCCAATGCTGATGATCTTATTGCAAGACTTGGCTGGAATAAACTCGATGTCCAATTTAAATTTAAAACAGCCGTCATGGTATATAAATCACTCAATGGTCTTGCACCTGACTACCTGAGGACAATGTTTTCTAATAGAAGCGATACGTGTACCTATTCACTGAGAGGGTCCACGGGTAAACTAACTGTTCACTGCCCCGCACTAATTTTCTTAAAAACAGTTTTAGCTATAGAGGTGCGGTGCTGTGGAACAGTTTACAAACTCTCACTAGCTTTAAATCCGGCTGCAGCAGTTTCGTTTTTGGCTAGAATCACAGTAATTATTAACAACACACGGCATTCATGGAAAGCAGGCATTTCTTTTATTATAATTTATTATAATTAATCATTGTAGACGACTAATGTAATTTAAATTTATTTATTATGTAAAATAGGTCTTAAGTAATTTTAAATATTGGATTATGTATTTTAAGCCCTGATGATTTTTACCGTGTTGAAATAAAGTTTACAACAACAAATGCCGGTTTGGTAAAAAAAAAAGCCCGGAACTGCCATTAACTAGCATCCTATCAAGGGGGGAGTAGCAATACTCTAAGTCGCTTAATGCTACGGAACTGGATTATGCCGGCATAAGTGAGTCATCTAGCTCCTCCGATTAAGATAAGAGTGAATTTTTCTATAACCTGTCGTGTATTTCTGTTATCTGTAGGGTCCAGTCCATTGAAAGACGCTGGTCTGAGATGAAAGATCGCTTGGAAGCGCGTTCCACTAAAGTTCTCACTTACCAGACTTTTAGCACGACAGACGGCAAGAAAATGAAACTGGAGTTACCTGTAGAAAAAACTGTCGTGTCCACAGAAGAAACAACACCCACATCAGAGTATCCCGACGAGGAGGGGGTCAGGACAAGAAGGAAAGTCATTACTATCACTAAGAGAACCTACCGCTCCTCAGGGGGTACCCCCACGGAAACAAGGACAACTGTCGCTCGCATCATGTCTGCCGAGGGCTTAAATGACGGTAAGTAAAGAAAACAGCGTTGCGATATAACGTCCGTTTTGATTTGTTTGGAGCATTGAAAGGTTAAATTTGAGTTTGTTGCTAATGAAAAAGTTTCTGTTTTTAAAAACAAATCGCAGACGAAAGCGGAGCCTCGCCCCAGGGCCGCACTCGGGTGAAGATGAAGTTCGGCATGGAGGAGGGAACTGGGGATAAATCACAGCGGTTAGATGCAATGCTTGTTTGGATAAGAGAAACAAAGGTATGGATTAAACAACAAGGGCAACAAAACGGGTACCGAATAAGCTTATATAGACGCCTTTGGTGTTTTGTTTTTTTTCTGTATAATTTAGGGGGGGTGGAGAGTATGCGATTTTCCTTAAAAATAAAATTGTTACGTGACCATACGCAATAGCCACATGTTGCTATGCTGACCAACTGAGATTTTTCTTTCCATGGGCTCAGTTGATTCTGAGAAAAACTAAAACGTGTTTCTTGTTTTTGTCAAGCAAAGAATCCTCTAGAATTGCATGTATTTTTTTAAACCGCTTTGAAAAAATAAAACAGTTTTTAATATTCTGTCGTCCGCTTATTTTGAAGGTTTTTCGGTAATTTTAATTCCTTCCACTCGGCTAAAGTCAATGCGTTTAAGGCCTCATTACTGATATCAGGTATTAAAGTTACTTTGAAGTTTCACAATTTTGTAAAGTTAGGAATTAAATTGAGTTTAAACTAAGGTTTTTCTGAAATTTTCCTGTAACGTCTGCAAAAGCAAGGATTATAGCATGTTTGAGCAGATATTTTTATATTGTTAACGTGCACAAAAAGACGTTGAAAGGATTACTGTAAAAAGAAATAAAGATTTCGAGATGAGGAATTTGTAATTAGAACGGCGAAGATACGACGATATATCTGAAAACGTGATAAAGTTTACAAATGCTACGATTTCCTCTCATAAGATAACTTTTATTTTCGAAAGAATATATTTCTCGATACTTGGTCGAGCAAGGTTTTTTTGTTTTCGTATAATCCAGGCACATTTTCATAATGTTACTTTGCCGTAATTTATTGAGAATTTCGTCAAAATATTATTCATTTCACATATTTGCGGTTATCCTCAGTGAAGTTGTTTATCTTGACAAAATGATACATTACCAGCAGGTACTCTACTGCATGTCTAATTATCTCTCAGTTATGCATTCATTTATTTGTTTTAACTCGCCGTTTTGGCAAAGGCAGTGGCAGGTATAAATTTTGCAACGCAACTGGCGACAAAATGTCGTTAAGATGCACGTATGTTTGTTATCCTAAAGAAGTAACTTCCTTTAATCAACTGTAATATGCTTGGCTGTAACAATATGCCTCTCTTGGATATAAAAACGCGGTCTCGCGAAACTCAGGTACTCTTTTTTACACAGTGCATGTTTAAATATTCTTCACTTAGCAGAGATTTTTAACGATATTTTATTGACTACTGTTGAACCCCTATTGTTACCAAACTGGGCTTGAAATAAACTCAAGTCTAATTTGTAACGAGTGTTTCGCTATTGTGTTAGTATTTAAATGACCAAATACTTAAGGGTCTTGGTATTCTTTTTTTAATAAATCATGTCGGGCCATTAACTTCATGGGAAGGCACTTAGCAGTGGTTAAGTAAAAAGGGTCGTGTTAATATGTATAACTTGTTAAATTTTGGCTCAATACGTCGTTTGGCGCTTTGGGCGGAAAGGAAAGTCTTAGAATTTATCTTCCTGCCTATCTGTTAGCAATCTTGTTAACTCTTGTACGCTGTCTGTATCTTGCGTAAATGTATATGTTTACTCTTGAATTTACGACTCATACAATTGTTTCTATTGTGCACAGGGACGCCATCGAAAAGGAAGACTTTGGTCTGGATTTACCATCTGCACAGAGACACCAACAAAACCACCATGTACAACACGATGCCGTGCTCGCCTTCCAAGACGAACTTGATAAAATCAAAAAACTCGAGGTCAGAGTAACTATTTTAGTACTGCAAAAATGTCGTACCTTATCGAAACTTTAAATTTTTGATGAATTGAAATCTAAAAACTCATTTGTTACGCTAACTGAGGGCTGATGATAAAAATATCATTTCCTCTTACTGTAAACTGTATAATTGAGTTAATGTCAGTTCTGAGAATTAGTGGTACAGTACATCAAAGCAGTATCTTCAAGGTGATGATTTTTTTTATTCACATCAGCTATTTGGAGGAACATGGATGGCGCAGTAGTGAGAGCGCTCGCCTCCCGCCAATGTGGCCCGGGTTTGATTCCCGGACCCGGGTCATTTGTGGGTTGAGTTTGTTGCTGGTTCTCGACCATGATCCGAGGGTTTTTCTCCGGTTTTCCACCCTCCGCAAAAACCAACATTTCTAAATTCCAATTCGATTGGGTATCTAAGGGCCACAGGTTTGTCAATACCGTAATCTATTTATTATTCTGTTTTGATTTAGGCTGAGGACAGAAGTCTTCATGATAAGATCATAGAAATCCACGAAGAATACGCAGCCCTTGTGGTACGTTTTTTTTGTTGCTATATCTGTGTCCTTTGTCAATCAACGATCTGCGATTCAGCCCCAAATAACAAGCACTTGCACTTGATCATTAAATGTGATATCAGCGTTTTACGGTCACTGTAGCTTAATGTACACGAGTTAATATAAAGTATGCACCCAAACGTTCATCGTAGGTCACACCTTGCCCCCCCCCCCCTACTCCCCACTCGGAATATTTTATCAGGATAACCTTACGGTTTACCAACGCACATTTATATACTCACATGTGAAGAGAGGCACTAAGAGAGTAAGGTGTCTAGCTCAAGAACGCAACACAATGTTCCCGGCTTACCCTTAAATCTGCGGATTCAGCGCTCCTGACGTTCGAGCATTGGAAAACATTACCATCAAAGAATAGGGTTACCAACTAACTTTATCTGGCTCGTCACGCAATCTCTTGGATAGCATAAAAGAAGGATAGCGTGACGAGCCAAAAGAAAGTCAGAGTGAGGCGCGCTCCGAAGATCTAAAGTATTTTAGCTGTTATTATTGTTCACTGATAAAATGTAAATTTTGTATCTTGTAGAAATGTTCTGTGAATCGCATTAATTATCTGAAGAGTCTGGTCGCCTTCATGGGCGAAGCTACCAAAGAATTGATCTGGATGAACCAACGAGAGGAGCCGGAGGTGTCACGTGACTGGTCTAGTACTGATCTCAACATAGAAGAGCTGCAGGCACATGGAGAGGTATGACCGTAGAACTTAGGAGGGTGGGGTCAGTAAGGAGTAAGAAATATGTTGCTTAAAATTGTGATTGCCTTTTGTTCTAGAATCTTGAGTTTGACGTTCGAGAGAGAGAACCACACTATAACATGCTTCTGACAAAAGGAGACAATTTGATGCAGACCGGACACCCAGCACCGGGCCCGATTGAGGTGAGATTAGTTAATGCTACTTTAAAGCAATGGGGCCAACATTGAAAAATACCATTGTTAGAAGAAAACAGTCCTTCCCCAGTAGATCGTGGAGAAATTTAAGTTGAGCCGGAGAATGCTTGACCTGAGCAAAGCCCTCAGCCGCGCTGTCCAAGAAGGGAGGCTTTATTAATTTAATGTTGATTTCTTTTTAACTCCACTTAGGCGTACCTGAATGCCATGCGAAGTCAGTGGTGGTGGTTAAACCAGCTTCTTATCGCCTTCCAGAAGCACGTTAGGAACGCAGAAATGTACCAACAGGTTCGAATAGTAGTGTACTGCTTCCACACCTTAAAGCTTTCCATCAAATTTTTGATATCACGATGACACCTTTTTATTGGTTTTTCATGGCATTGCTTGGCCAATCAAGAACCAACATAGTCAAAGAAGAGAAAGCGTCAAAAGTAGACACGTGACGATAAATGTTGGCGCTGATTGGATGAAAAGTTTGGAAAACCAACAAAAAGATGTCAAAGAAAGTTCTCACAAATTTATCACGCAACGGTAGTCCTCATGACTGTAACACAGGCTTTTGCTACTGTCCACTTCTAACACTGCGAAAGGTTTATTAGTAATATGTAGATTCTCTATTTGATTATTTTTGTGGATATTTTGAAATTTATAAAGGGCAAGCAAAGTATGTTGTAATGAATATATTTTTTTAATACGTTATCAGTTAAATTTCCTTTCAATGTACCTATAGGTTTTTAGTAAAAAGAAAAATGGTTATTCCAAAAGTTCATTTCGACTTAAATCTCCTGTTTATAAGGAATGTTTTTCTCGAATAACGTCAGGTTTTCAACATTTCGTATACCCTGTGTTCCACGAAACGTTTTTTTATGCTTATTACTTGAATCTCCATTTTAACTTTTCAAAGACAAAATGTATTTTTTTATTGTAATATACAGTATTTCCAAGACGCGCATACCACAGAGCAAAAGATGATTCAGTTGGTTGAACGACTGAACAGTGAATATGATGTACAGAACATCTCCACACGTGATACCGCTGAACAGGCCTTGAACAGGCTCACGGTAAGTGATTTGCAACTTGAAAACTGAATTGCTTAGCACTATGAATGTCAAAATAAGCCCTATGCAGGCTTAAGTCTTTGTAACTGCTTTATACGTGAACTTGTTTCTACTCATTTGAAATCGCCTTTGATTTACTACTACCTTGCCTATCCGTATCTTCCTCCCACGCGCGCCCATTGAAAATAAAGTTCTGTTAAAAAAAACTCCTGGACGCCTCTTGGTGTGGTTATTGGACAGTTACAGATAAATCAATTCTTTGTGCACTTCCATACGTTACTTATTTCCCGAAACTGAACGCCATGCGGTGAGAACTGTGTTCCGAGAGTAGTAACGTCCCATGATACGTTTCGAATTTAGCAGTCTTTTTCTTTTGCTACATTCAGCGTTTCTTTTCTTTCAAAGGGTCACTCCTTTTGGGTTGTTAACAAAGTATATCGTATCTGGACCGATTCAACTTAAACAAAATCGTCACAAACGTAAAATTACTGACACAAAATGTTTTGAATAAAATTCGAAGCAATCAGTCATTTCCCGTAAAGCTATATTTACGGATGTGAGCCGTTGTAGAGAATTTTTGTAAGCTCTCCTCTTGATATCGAATATAACGTTTTTGTATTTTTCTTGGATTAAGGAACAGTCAAGGATCACAAAGAGGTGGTACCTGTATTATATTCCCGATATTTTTATTTTTTTATTATTTATCAAAAATCAAGTCACTTTTTGACGTTGTTAATTTCAGAGGGTGGTTGCTTTGGGAGGAGGGGGTGTTACCACCGCAGGCGAGTCTAGAAAGCGTGGGAACAGTTATAACTAAGTGAGCACCAACTGAAACACGTATCGTCTTGCACAAAAAATATCACAGTATTCAGGAGCTGACCTGCAATGAACTAGTTTAGTAACAAATGGTATCCAAGGGTGAGTTGAAATACTCCAAGTCCTTATGTTCAAACCCACTTACTGGGACATCCGTGGCCAGCTGTGACCTGCGGCGATGGAAGAAACTGGACATGAGAAAGGCTGATTAAATAAAAGCAGTTTTGGGTCGTTGCTTAGTTTCAGTGACTCTCTTCTTTGTAATTTTGGCGTCAAATGGAAATAACTTTTTTTAAATAGTCTGAACATCTTGTCACTGCAATCATATATACTGGAGAAAGATACTGTCATTTGTTTCAAATCTCGTGAAAGTAGCGTAAAAAAGGCTTGAAACAATGTGTTCAGTGTGGAGGCGCCTGGTAGGCGTGAATTTGCATGAAGCCTGAGGCAAGTTCAATCTAGAACCTACTTTGAAATAATATATGCGTCCATTAAAAAATAAAACGATATGACCCGGGCACATTGACAGCTGTTTCGAATCTATCGAAGTCTCTAGCTTCGAAATTGAAATTACGCGTGATTAAAATATTAACTCGTGTGAGGTCTCACGTTAGCCAACGCCTTTCGTCTGTTTAAAAAGAAGAAAGAGATGCCTGCTCGCGGCTAATAGACAAACAAAACGTGTAAGAGAGAAAAGCTTTTGTTTGCGACAGGGTTCACTGACGCTTCACAAATGGTTTGCGAAATGCGAATTGTTCATTATCTGGTTACCACTTGCACTTATTTGCATAATAAACAAACTCTTGTTCGTCTTTTTACTACAATTTAATTTATAATAAAAGTCTTTTATTAAATGTTCATGAACTGTAGTTCTTTCCCTAGTACACTTGCCGCTCAAGTTAGCTGGTTTTCTTAGAAATCATGGTATAAAAGTGCTGGCTATAAAGAACTCGTTATTTCAAAAACTTGGTGACGTAACATTTGATCGATTTAATTTCGCGCGACATTTTACAAATTTCTAGTTTATATTGATCTTATTTCGCGGTCATTTCACGCAGTTATTTGGATACCGCTTACAACTTCTGTGGTTTTATAGACCTGATTAGTGACATGAAAAACAAATTTGTGAGTACTTTTGCATTTTGTAGTTATTAATATTTCAATGTGGTGATTAAAATTCAAAATCTTTGTCTCTCAATTTTGCGTGTCGGGTTTCTACGTTAGTTTACGCGCGCGTATCGCATTTGCTATCGCTGGTATGTTTACTCGGAACGTCTGAGGGCGAAATTGCAACATGGTAAACGGGAACCTTTCTAATGCTGGGAAGTAAGTCCAAAGGCTAACACTGGGGACAATTTTTGCTGAAAATATGAAGCGACTGATTGATTTTGGATGCAGGAATCCGTGACTACCTGTGATGTTGCATTCAGTCAGGTCAAATCCACGTGTTGGCAAGCAGACTGGAGAACTTAGCACTCTGCTTCTTCGAACTTTGATTTTACATGGAAACGGCGGCATCAGAGGTCTAGCCATAACATATGCAAAAAGGCGCTGGACAAATTTTACTGCAATCTAAATAATCTTCGCGAGAACGCTATCTCGAAAGTTCAAAAATGTGTGTTGTCTTGCATTGGAATCCACTGCCACTTCTGTTGTTCATTTTGTTTACATCGGCTGTTGTCGCTGTCGTGGCGTTAATGTCACTTTTGTACTTCATTTACCGATCGAGGGACGAAAATAAATTACATGGACACCGACCTCGAGCGGTTTCCATAAGGACAGCGAACACTCCGCGAATATTTTTCTCCACACTGCTGTACCCTATCAGCTGGGTTTCGCAAATGATCAAAAATCCTTGCACCCGTGTTTATTTTGCAATCAGACGTACACTCCACAGTGCTGCTACTGTAGTTAGATGGCGAACAACGCAGCACTCGACCTTCGATCACGACCAACTGATTCACAACAGTCGCTGGCAAAAGTTTCTACGGGAGAGAGTGCTTCCTGCTTCGGAAGAAGCAGTTCACGCTGGAATTCCACTGGAAAATTTTCCTATTGTAAGACAGTCTCAAATGGGGACAATTATTGCATATTCTTTGGAGTACATACGCGATGTGTTCGCTCGAAAAGTTGACGAAAGCAGTGTTTCTGCACCGAAAGAGCGTTATGTGTTGCTTCTTCGCGGGCCGAAGACAGAAAGTGAAACAGAGTTGGAACCAAAGTTTAAAGATGTTGTCACAGACATGCTCCAGTTTAAGCAGGTAATTTTGCTATTCCTGTGTCCCTCCATAAAGTTTTTGATTGATTATCTCGAGTAGTCAAGAAGTGTGAAAATTTTGGCAAAAGCGGTCCGTCACGGAAATTGTTATTTGTGTCTGTGCCTTGCAAAATTTGCATGCCATGTTGTGATCGTTAGCACGCTCCGGTTGGCGCGATATTTCGTTACTGATCATTTTCCCGGGATGAATCGATGAATGCGATTTGAAAACTCGAGAAATAGATGTGTGGGTCTTCTGATATTAGAACAGAAGTTGTTATATCATTTCTGTGTAGGTCTCTGCTGTTATTATTGAGTCGAATCGTCGATTTGTAATTTGTAAACAGCGAAAGCGACATGTTTCGCGTGAGTAATTTTCCCATGGTGTTAATTTCATGCGGTGAGGTTCTTTTCGGACACGCGCGCTGCTCGTTCCAAAGACAGCAAGCGGTTCTATTTAATAAATCACCAAGTATGTGTAAATATTTGTTGAAGATTCACTTTCGAAGAACGTTTTATTGTCTTGTGAATTTTTTCCACTCTGGTATTAAATTTAATTATGGTTCTCGAATTGTCTCTCTCTCGCTTTAATATCAAAAAGTCTTGCTTATCGTTTTCAGTTTGGAAATAGTTTTTTTTCTGTTTCTTTTCGTTTTATTGACTGGTGCACAAGATGGTGTTATTTCAGGGAAAAATAGAATATTCTTGTTCATGTTTTGACTTGCATATTTTAAAAAAAGTTTTATATTTATGCAAATGTTTTTAAGATCACAGAACATTGCAAAAGGATTTATTAATCGTTTTGGGTTAAAAGTGTATATATTTTATGAATTGTACCCTTTTGATTTCAATATACACAATGCGCAAGTTTGCAATAGTCTAAAAAAGTAATTTTGAAATCTTTTTTAAAGAAGGAAATATGTGTTAAACTCAGTCCCTTACATTTTTAAAGCCCAATGTAGAATAATTAATACCAATGTGTCCTATTCTTGTATTAGGGTGAAAACCCTATCAGCGACCCTAGCTTAAGTTGGCTTTGCAACTTGATCAGTACATGTTACAATCTCTAATGAGAAAGTTATACCGCTTAGGTTTCTGAATTCACTCTCAGCCATATTGATAGGGAGATTTGGTGAATTGGATAATTAGTTAGGTTCTACAGCTACTATCTTCTCCTAAAGCATTTTTATTTGGTATGAATTATAAGATGAAAAAAATTGCTGTTTTTAATCAGGAAAGTGTGGTGTTTGACAAATTAACATCATAATGGTAGTCGGTAATATCACATTCACAAAAGATGATCCTGATGACCTTTAAAGAAAGTTATGCCTGATGGTAGAGGGTGTTATAAATGTCTTTAATTTGCATTGTGATCGCTATAAATCGGTTTATTTCTTTTGATGTAGAAATGGTCACAGTGTTAATAACTGTTAAAACAATATTATTGTTGGTGTCCCTTGCAGACGGGTTACATGCCATAATCACTTGTGTCTTATGCATTCTTGTTTTGTGGTGCTCCTTATGGTCTGCTTCCATTCTTTAATTTCCTGTTACTTTATTACTAATGATCCAATAGTCGGTATAGAACCCATAAGATCCATTTACATAGCTTAAAAAAACAAAAGGGCACAAATGATAATGTGTGGTTCCAGAAAATATCCATACCCTCCCCTTGGAGGGTCATTGGAAATTCCAAGGGGAGGGGAGGTCATAGACATAAAATGTTAAAAGAATGTATGAAGTTTAACTGGAACTTCCAGAGGGGAGAAGGGGTTGAAACCAAAAATGGTCTGTGGGGTGAGTGAATGCATTTTCTGGAACAAAACAATGAGTTCAACGGGTTCAGCTTGCATGGATCATTCAAGTGTTCCTCATTGCCAATTTATCAGAAATAAGCAGATTATTCTAACATTACAAAATTGTTTGTGAAATAACATATTCAATAAGGATGAAGATGAAGATATTACAAAGCAAGATTTGTTTTTCTTTGTGCCCAGTTTTTTTCTTACTGAACCTGACATACTGCCACTTAAACTTCCTGTCATATTTTCTACAGATTTCTCTCTTGCACTCTCTCTTGCACTCTCTCTGAACAGATCACTTTTAATAATTAAAAGCTAATTTATTTAACAATTGTTGTTCATCACTAACACCTCTTAAAGCACGAGTCAAATCCTGATATACTGATCTCTTGGGCACTGTTTTCAGACGTGTGCTGCAGACTGCAATGGTGAATCCAGACCTTCGGATGGGGGGGGGGATCATCCAGACCCCAGACGCTAGAAAAAAAGGGGGATGCTCTCAAAAATATATTTTCTCAACGCCCTTCGGGCCTCTGTTTGTTCCAAAAATACGGTGGCGCCAGGGCACCCTGGGCTTCTCACCTAGATCTGCCTCTGGACTGTGTTTTCAATGCAGTTTTGGGTCATGACACTGTGTCAGTTGGATACTGCCTCTGTGTAAACAATGCCTTGATTACTTGACAATATACAGTAGAAGCCCGGTAACTCAAACTCTGAAGGGAAACAAAAAACAGTTCGAGTTAGCGGGGTTTCGAGTTATCGCGGTCGATTGAATATTTAATTTGCAAAGTTAATAATTGATAGTTTACTGATATTTCAGCACTTCAGTATACAGTACAGTGCAAATTAAACTTATGTCGTCAGAAACTCTTAACACGATCATAAATTCTTATGATAAGAGTGGAAAAGGCTGTCAAATACGTGATCTGTTCGTTGCTCTAATCAATGGGCATCCGTGGTGAGTTGCAAGAACTGGAATTCAAGTTATCGGGGTAAATTTTACCCAAATTTTGATCAAGGGAAACAAAATTAAGTTTGAGTTAGTGGGGTTTTCGAGTTATCCGAGTTTGAGTAAACCGAGTAAAAATGACTGAAAAGTGGAGTCAAATCCAAGGGAAATGGAAGTTAGTTCGAGTTAGCAGGGTTGTTCGAGTTATTCGAGTTTGAGTTACCGAGGTTCTACTGTATTGATATCGTTAGGAGAAAGTTGGTGTTGGGGATCCTCAGGAATTAACATTATTACAATTTATTTTTATACCAGGAAATGAAACAAGAACTAGTGGACTTTAAAGATGTCATAAGCTCTTTACAACTTCTGAGTAAGAAGGTGGTACCCTTGCCGCAAAGAAAATCTAAACTGAAAAGCAAACTTCTCGTTGAACCAGTGTGCAGTTACAAGAACATGCAGGTGAGTCTGGTATGCACTTATTGACCTCATGGGAGAACTGAGCATGGAAAAATAACAGAGAATTATTTAGCTGATAGCTTTTCAGTTATGGTGCACAGACTGATTATAGCCAGGTCTGTGCGTCATGAATGAAAGCTGAATACTTTCCCATCCAGCTCTGCCTTTAAAGTCTGCAAGTCTTTTATCACACTTCTTTGTGTTAACTTGATTTTTTGAAAAGTTGTAAAAACATTTTGGTGATTGTTGAATTTACATGTGCAGTGAATGAATATCTCAGGTATGTGGGGCTGGACTTGCGTTGAAAATGTAAACACACGGCACTTGGTTTGATATGCATTAATTGTTTTTTCAGAATATTGTCAACAAAGGTGAAGAGTGTCTTCTGTTGGATAACTCTGAACATCATTCTTGGAAAGTATGTATTTTTATTAATTACATGTATATTTTTTTTTAAACATTATTTCAAATAATCATCGAAAAGATATTACTGTAAGTATTTCAACTTAAGATACCGGTAAGCTCACATCACATTAAGGTTAAGACAGACAGACAGATGGTCATTCAGGCAGGTAGTCAGTCAGTCAGACACTGAAACACGGCCCTTTAGGGGTTTGATTTGCAGGGTCGTTCAGATGTTTTGTTCTTCTCAAAGTTTTCTTAATGTTATGGACCTCACTGAATTGCTTTACTTAAACTTATTACACTCCTTAAACTGTGATTAAATGATTTAATGACTTGACGCCTGTCTCCCCAGATCACAAATGCCAGCAGTAGACAGTGTGAAGTGCCATCAGTGTGTTTTGTTATTCCTGCTCCAGATGTAGAGGCAACAGAATTTTCAACAAGGTAATGCTTTTAAAATGTGATTTTTATTGATGCTGTAAAAGTACTGTACAATTCAAATTACTGTACTAGTGTAAGAATTAAGTAATATATTTGATATTATAAGAACCATGATTTGTTCACAGTAAGTTGTTGCTGATGGTAGCAAATCAAACCTCTTGATGTTTATGTGTAAAGACATTTTGATGACTTACTTTGGCTGAAAAAAAAATTAAAGTGAATCAAGAGGGATTAATTAATTTTGTTTCTGTAATATGATCTGCAACTGTTCATTTATTTTTTTCAAAATAAATGAGTTTAAGATTGTCCATCACAAGGTATGTTTTACTGTGCTACACCAGTAATTTTTCCACATGTTTGTCTACCCAGGCTAGAAATACAGTACAAACATTTATTAACACTTTGGAGAACAAGACATTGGAATCTCAAGCAAGCCCTCAGCAAAGAACAAGTCTTCACAAATGTGAAGGTGATCAAATCCACATCTCCTGAAAAGGTACATCAACACAACTTACATACTTGTAGGAGGGTATCTTTGGTATGGGTGGAATGGGGTAGAGGGATCAGGCATGTAATGAATAAGAAGTGGAGTTGGGGTTATTTTCCCGGCAACTTAGAAAGAAAGAGCATGCTGGTGTAATGGCTAGCTAGAGCAGTTTAACCTGTGATCAGGCGTTATTTTTCTCGCAACCGCGCAAAAAAAAGGAACGCCTGATTGCAGGTTAATGAATTCTTATTCCAGGGATTGAAACAGATGTTTATTATAGCTATACTGAAACAAGATCAAAGTGTTCATAAACAAGTAAATGACAGGGATTTATCTCGTTACCTTTATATAGAGTCAACTCTCTCTAAGACAGACACTGTCAGGACTGGCTCCAACTGTCCATCTTAGAGAGGTCTCCCTCTTATAGGGGGTTTAGTTACAGTAAAATGACTGAAAAACGGCAGGGACGGGATGAACAGCAGGTGTCCATCTTACAGAGGTGGCCGTTAAGAGAGAGTTGACTATATATAGAATATTTTTTTATGGAAAGTAAACCCTCTTGCATGATTATTACTGATCTCTTCATTTGTTTCAGGGCAAGCTGCCACTTTTGGCAGGCTCAAAAGATGTTGACCAACTTTTGAAAGATATCCAAATGCCTGATGATCAAGAAATAGTTGGCATCACAGAACGGCTGGTTGAACAAGAACCAGTGACTGCAGCTTCCGTCTCACTTAGTGAGCATCCTGTTGAGACTATAACAAATGGAATACAAAGTGTGCAAGCCCTCGATAAGGTACAGTGCAGATGTAGAAGCAAAACTATGTACAGGCTCGATTTCCACCACTCTCTTAATTTCAGTAGCCAGGAATTGCATTTGCAATTGCATAAATTGCTTACACACTGCGGAGATCATTTCATTCATTTCATCATTTACTAGCCTCCCATGCAGTCGTTCTTAGGGGCGATCTTAGGGGAGGAGTGAAACACGATCGCCCTTAAGAACGACTGCGTGGGAGGCTAATCATTTACCTGCAGTTCACATATATGTCTTTCATATATACACTTTGTCAAACTGTAGACTGTTTAAATAAATGCAGCTTAGGACTACCTCAAATTAAGAAAAGTGTACATATTTCACTCAAAATTTCCCAGCAAGTGCATTTTGTAATTTTGGATATTAATTTAACATCTGATACTTTTTTTTGTAGCAAAGTGCTCAGAGCACTCTAAATGATCTACTGGCCTGGCTTACCAGAGCAGAAGCCTTCTTGAAAACCAAGTCCCTTGAGACTCTAAACCAAGGAAGCCTTTCCAGTACTCTACAACAAGTCGAGGTAAAAAGCATAGCTGAAAGGTCCGAACACCTTTTAATTTAGTCTGCTCTAAACCTGGTGGCACAGCAGTAGGAACACTTAACAATGGGTTTTGCAGCAACTACTATACATGTTATAAGTTGACCCTTGATGCCAGTTCACCACTTGTATCTCCCTGCTTCTGCACCTTTCAATCTAAGGTTCCGCATAGTAAGCAGTAGGCTACCATTGATTTCAGTCATTCAATCAGTCTTAAGAGAGCTCACCAACTTTAAGTCACTGAAAAAAGTGGTTGTCCCTTTTGGGGATGTATGGTACCTCTAGCAGGATTGCTACTTTTTGGGTAATTGCCCGAGGGGGGGAATTATACCAGAGGAGTACATGTATGAAACTGTTATTACTCTCAGGAAGTATATAGCTACTTCTGGTAAGTGTATAATTATATAATAAACAGCTTTGTCTTACAACATTGATGTAATCATTCTTATCCTTTCTGCTATTTATGTTTATATCAGAATTTACAAGAGCAGCAAACACAAAGAACTCCGCAGTACAACTCTCTGATGCAAGCACTTATCACCAAGATGGACCCTCAGTTGCAAAGCAAGTTAGGTCTGATGTCTGAAAAATGGATCAGAGTGAAGGAAGAGACTAATGAATGGCACAAAATGTGAGTTAGGAGAGCAAATTCTCCATAACGTCTTTCTCTTAGTCTTTACGTCTTTCACTTGTAGTTCACATATATCATTCAGGACAGTCAGAAAGAACTTGAAATTGACTGACTGCTTGTGGATTGATCGTAGCCCTTTGGTTGAGCAACTGCACCAGAATAAAAAAGATCAAGGGTTCATTTTAGGAAGACCAAGTATCTTTAAGCCTTTTTTGCAACCGTTAAAGTTATTGTAAAAGTGCCGAGATCTACTTCTCCTTTTATCTTTCACCCACTAATGACTATTCAGCATTCATGATTGAGGTACATAATTATGTACATGTATACACATTAGGGTTAACAAAGAGACTCAAAGTTTGGAATCTTGTCTCTTATGCTCTACTTTCTATATAGAATAACAAATCTTTTGTTTTTTTTTGTGCTAGCAGGGCACTCATTATTTTCATTTGGTTATGTTGTTTCTCACCAGACTTGTGTTTTTGCTGAACATTGCTGAACTTGTGTCAGATCTTGAAGATAGTCTGCGCCGTGTTGAAGTGATTCTCATTCAACAGCCTGGTCTCACTGCTAACCTGAAGGACATTCAACATCAGATCAAAGTTTTACAGGTAACAAGAAAAACAACCCACCAAATAATTTCCGTGCACTCTCATTGGACAAAACATATCACGTGGTACAAAATTGGATGAGATGAAGGGATCAGACAATATACCCCATCCGATTTGATATCTGATTGTCCTCAAAATTTCACATTTACCCTCGAAGCTTAGCTTCTTGACCAACTGTTCATTTTTCATACAATCTTTCAGCCTCGGTCATAACCTTCCAATATACCAGCCGCCCAAAGGGGTTTATTTGCTAAATAATAATTTTTTTCGTTGCAGTCCATGAAATAGCTTCGCTATTATTTTTCTCTGCTTTTTTTCTACGTTCGTGTTGCCAACAACTTGACACTGTGTCACAGTAGTGTAACATTGTTTTGCTTCAACATATGTGGTAACGTTGTAGGTAGATGACGGCAAATAAATCCTTTTTTTTCTCACAGGGAGTACTTCAAACTGAAATAGAGCCAAGAAAGAGCAAGATAGAAGATGTACGGAGATCACTTCCCGACCTAAAGGACTTTGACAAGGCCAGAGTGCAGGCCATTCTGGAGAGATGGGAAGCTGCTCAACATCAGATAGATAACCGTCTTGCGGGACTCGTGCAAGCTGAGCACAAACTAGAGCAGTTTCAAGCTGGACTGCAGAATGAATTGGATTGGTTAAACAGAGTAGAGGAGAAAGTCCAAGACCGAGACTCTAGCAGAGAGAGTAGTAATGCTGAAAATGTTATGGAAGAACTTACAGTGAGTTGACATATTTTTGGTGCAAGTGTTGGAAAATGATTTGACTGTAGGTTAGATTTGTTCATTGGGGTTAAATCCACCATAAAGGTCTAAAACATACTTTGTTTGTTCTATTTGTTTCAGGCACTGTACACAGATATTCGAAGCCAGCAAGTCCCAATCAAAACTCTTTGCACAGTGGGACATGAATACACGGACGAGTCACAGGTAGGCTGGCATTACTGAAGGCACCTTTGAGGTTCATGAAAACAGGCACTGATGTGACATTCACCTTGGCTTGATAATGTCCTTTAAATGGACTGAATAGCATGAAATCCAATGAGGACGTAGTGATTTAAATTAAGATTCTCATACTGTATCGCTCAGTTGGTGGTGCGTTTCATCCTGTATTTCAAAGAACCCATTGAAGGCTCAGATGTCGTATTCCAGTCCCTGAACTCTCCCTTTCGTGCCGTACCGGTATATAGGGGTCCAACCCTCGCGTCTGGGTTTAAACCTTGTATAGGGCGCGGAAGGAAGAGTTCAGGGACTAGAATACAGATCCCGCAACTTTTTAAGTTGTTTTATAGCTTCACAACTGCGTGCAAAGATGACTTTCATATTCTGTTTGCTATTTGTTGCTAGGTGTGGGAAAGGAACCTCGAGGAGTACCGCCACAGCTTGCATCACCTGCCAGAGTCCCGAGACGCTGCCAACCCCCTCCTAGATAGTGCCCAGAAGGGCCGAGAGGAAATAATAGCATCGCTTATGAGTATGAACGCCAGATACGAGAGACTGTTGAACGAGGTTCAAACTGTCATGGAACAACTTGTGGAGACTTTAAAGAAACAGGGAAAAGAGCATAAAGAGGTTTGTTCGTTATCTTGGTACCAGAAAGGCAATAAGAAGTTGTTTGGTAACAAAGGGTTCATAAGTCTTCGTAAAATGTTTAGGTTGTCATTTCATATTCCCTTAAGTAAGGTTCTTCCTACCCTTGTGTGACATTCATCCTTCCCTTTTGTGACGTTCACCTTTCCCTTGTGTCATCCAACCGTTCCTTGTGTGACCTCCACCCTTCTCTGGTGTGACGTTTATCCTTCCCTTGTGTGACATTCACCCTTCCCTTGTGTGACATCCACCCTTCCATTGTGCCATCCGCGCACTCCTCGTGTGACACACCCTTCTCGTGTGTGCCATTCACCCTTCCCTTGTGTGACGCTAACTGTTCACCCATTCCTTGTGTGACAGTCACCCTGCCTTTGTGTGTGACGTTAAACTTTGATATTCATCATTCTGTTGTGTAGGTTGAAGAGGCATGTTTACAGTGGTGCTCTTCGATCCAGCACTTGCTTGATTGGCTGTCAGACACTGAGAAAACCCTGCTAGCTCAAACAGCCTCCCCCGCAGATGTCAAGGCACTAGAAGAGCAGATTGAAGAGCAGAAGGTAAGAGACTGGTGACAAGATGTTTAATGTGCCTTTATTGAGTCAGGGTCTTCGGGTATTTCTTTCTAGCGGTGATCAATTTGTAATTTCTCTGAACATTGCCATAAATCAAAGAAGGAAAGTTAAGAGGATTAGGAAGCTGATCAACTTGGGATTAGGGCCATGATTAAAAAGGCAAAATAAACATACCGCATAAAATAAAGTTGGGATAACTTTGAAAATGATACTGGGAGCAAAACGAAGAATAACGCCTTAGAATAGCGGAGCATGCCAAACTTGACAAACGTTTTGAAATTCCTATTTCTAAACATTTTGCAAGCGAAATAGCACCACGGCAAAGTGTAGACTTTATTTGAAAGGTCATACACTATATTTTCATCCGCTACAGCATCGAGTTAGAATTGCCTTGTTCAATATAATAAACAGCACCACGTGAAACTGCAACTCAGCAACTTTCATTTGAATGGTCACGCACTAGGGTTTTATCCACAGCCTTAATAACAGTTAGAACCACGTTGCACAACATAGTAAACAGCACCACATGAAAGTTCAGTTCAATAGCTTTGATATGAATGATAACGTACTGGGATTGAAAAGGCGGGAAAGGTCTAAATTTAATTAGCAGGTATATAATAAAAACAAAAATAGCTGTTTGTATTGAACAAAATATGTTTTTAGTTTTTCTGTACTTGTTAGTAAATGCCAGCGTAACGTTGTTTCAGTCTGAATTCGATCGGTTGTGGCCGACATTCTGGCTTTGGCAAACTATTCGTATTTGTATCTTTTGTGTCTAACTCCCTTGAGACAAGTATGTTGAATAAGGCAAGATTTTAGGATTAATTTGCAAATAATCAGCAAACAAACTTTCCTGGTGATTTTAATAATCACGTAAAACAAACAGATCGCGTGTATGAAGTGAAGTTCAGCACAACGTAGGCCAGAAACACAAGCAAGCGACCAAATGCAAATAAGCGTACAACAAGAATCGTTGTTTTTCATTGTCACCAACGATAATAAACTCAAGTAATCGTCTTCTGTTGATCGAAGATTGGTTCAATTGATTAAGTTGATGGAGTTTAAGATTCCACTGAAGACATGGACGCTTTGGCTGTTTTTCTTCGCCATGTTTTGTGACGTCGAAGCCAGGTTCGTTAACACGATTATGACTTTCGAGTTTGTCATTATGGCTTAAGTATCGCTTCACAATGTTCTGTAATTGTGTACTGTATAAGGAAAAAAGCCTTCTTACAGTATAAATGTATTCGCTCTCGAGTTTGGTTTGTTCTTCGCGCCAAAATATTTCATCGGCAGTTTAGAAAACTCAGAAAAGTGAAGCTAGTAAAATGAAGCTACATGTGCGTTCTCTTCCAGCACAAAGCTTCACGTTTGTTTCTTTTACAACTGCAACTCGTCAGCGAAGGAACAAATTTGCTTAATTAAGTAAGAATACGTTTGGCGAGCATTTGTTTGCATTATCAATTCGACAAGAGCCGTTTCAAATTGTTCGAGTGTTGCTTGTACTTCTCTCGAGTTACAAAAGCTCTTTGTTGAACTCATCGAAAGAGGTTACCTTATTCGGTCCGCGGAGGCGATGACTTTGTGCAAAGTAACCGTTTTTAATCTCTTAATAACTGAAGTTGCCACTCTAAAAGCCTTTTTCCCGTGCATCAGCTTAAGTTTTTATATTGTAATGCATATTAATGAAACGTTAAGATGCAAATGACACATTACTGTATTGATTTTTGTTTTGATATATTGAAAAGGTGCTTAGAGAACACGTATGAGCACTGTACGGGCAGATCTGTTTGAAAGCTTTACGCATTAATGTAAACTGTTCATAAGTATTCAATTTTTTTCTTTTATTGCTTATGCATGCTGATTAGTTAACCCAATTGCTTGTAAGCAATATAAAGTAAATCTCTTGGGGCTGTATTGTTACTATAAGTGAGTTATTCTTCGTTAGGTGATAACATCTTCAGACGTTTTAGGGAAAATCGTCTTTCGATTTAAGAAATGTCGGCGATTTCGTGTGATTATAAAAAGCGTTTTACGACTGCAAACTGATACGCATTCTAGATGAACTAATTGTTGGTTGTTTTTTGTTTCAATTAGAGATTCACTAAGGCTGTTTATGAGCGGAAGAAACCAGTCGAAGTCATGCTCTTACAGAGCAAACAGTTCTTGAAAGGCAGCGGTCAGCTTCTGTCGCCCACGAAAAAAGCCGAACTCGACACGAAGATGAGCATTTTGGAAGCGAGGTGGGGACGACTACAAGCCGAGCTTGACAATCGGTACATGAGACTCGTAAGGATTCACGAGAAGCTCACGAAGTTTGAGGAACTACTGCATCCATTCTTGGTATGTATAGGTGTTAAATTAATTAAAATGTTTTGAAAAAGGAAGAGGTGGGGGGGGGGGGGGGGGGAGGAGGAGGAGGAGGAAGGGAGAAATTGTCTTTCCCACAAAGTTTCAGCTAGGATCCATCACTTCTACATATGTATTCCTTATGACTGTGGGATTAAAGTCTTTTATTCCAAAATAGTTTCTTTTACTTTGTTCATAGCAAATCAGTTTTCACCGCAGCATAAATACGTCAGGCGTTCTTGATTGTTTTTGTAGTAAAGATATGTCGTTCGGACAGAGCAGGTTACTCGTGCCGCAAAATGAACCGAGCTTTCAAATACATCGCGGATCATTTTTTGTTATTATTTGTTTTTACTATGTGCGCCGTTGGTCATAACTTTTTGAAGTTGATAAATCATTTATCCTGGTAAAAAGCCGATCAGCTGATCTCGCTGAACTGTTATCAGACTTATATTCAATTACACCGCCGCCAAAACAACAGACGAAAAGCCGTCTTCGTCTGCAGATACGGAAAGACCAGTTTCCGAGATAACTGCGTTCATGCCGGTTTTAGTCCCTTAACTGGAAGAGTTACCCCTCCCAGGCTTGTAAAATGCAGTTAAACTTCCCACAAGCGGCCGTCTCGGGACCATGTTGTGTCTATTTTCGGGGAATATGTATCAGTATAGGATTAGGCAGAAAAAATGTGTAGTCGTGAACCGTCAATAAATCGATACAGTGTAACTCTAAAGAAAAAAAGTCAAACAGCTGATAATAAAAAAGGAACAAACTGATGATGGTTAAGACATTTATGAAAGGTTTTTCAAGCCAATCTGTTTTATCCTTATAACCGGGCCTTAAATGTCATAAATGTCTTCTACCGATCGCAATACTGTTTCCAGTATGATGGTTAAGATTGAGATGTAGACGGATTACGAGAGCCTTGGATTTCATTCTCAATCCGTCTGAATCTTCGACATTTTAACCATCCTCATTCTTGTTTGGTTTATTCGTACCTCTTAAATGTTTTTCTATCTCATCAAACTGCCATTTTTGTGGAAAATTTTGCACATCACAAAACTGAACGTCTAGGTTCAAGCCCTGCCCGGGGTCACTGTTGTGTTCTTGGGCAAGACACTTAACCTCAAACTGCTTTTTTCCGCCCAGGAGCCGTATAAACATACTAAATGATTACTGTTAATCGGACATTTGTAATGGGTGCATTTTATTATATTTTTAGGCCTGGCTTAAGAAAGCGGAGGATCAGGGAAGCGCCATTTTACTAGATGCGAAAGATCTACAAAGAGCGCAGGATAAACTGCTCATTCACAAGGTTAGTATTGGCGAAAAAGTAAGCATTGAGCAAGAATTATGTTAACTGTAAAAAAACTAGCACAGTGGGGGACATCAAGAAAAAAATCATTGTTTCAGTGGTCAGTAATCCTTCAGAGGTCAGACAAACTTTGTTGTGAAAAGAATGATTTTTTTTGGAACATGACACATTTTGTTAGTCGGAATCGTAAGATTTGTATACGGATTGTGAGATTAACTGCGTGACACATTCGAAATATGCCAAGAATGCTTACATTATTTTCCCGCCATCATATGTCGCACGCTAAGACTCTTAAATGCTACTTATTCTTATTTCTAGTTTGTACGTACCCCACATATCTACGCCAGAAAAAATCTTGAAGCGTTACATTTCTTCGTAATCATTCAAAAGTGACTCATGCAAGCATAAATTGAAGAATTTATTTTATTTTAATCGCGCTCTATTGTCCTATTACTTGTCACTGTTTTTGTCGCGTTTGACATTTTTATTAAGTAAATATTTACCGAACTAAGCGTTATTGAGACGAGTCACACAAGAAGGGATTTGTACTCTTGGAATCCTTTGATCCTTTTATCCGAGATCTTAAATTGCTGTGTGTCTGATAGTTTTCTTTCGCCTGTCCTTTTGCAAAAACAAGTTTGGCGCTCGCTACATAATGGGGCTTGTAAATATTTTGTTGCCTTTCGTTGTAGCATTTTGTTGACGACGTTAAAGATCACGAACGAGATCTGAAGGAGGTGAATCAGAGTGGAGAAGACTTCCTACACGAAGCAAAGGTGACTGTTATTCATTTTCCTTTTTAACACAGTACCATTTGGAAATGATATCCTCGCTTACAGACCCATGCATATCCTAGCGGCCGGTCAGCTTTGCGTCAAATTAACTTGGAAACGCAAACATTTCAATTTATGCGTTTCTGACATTTCTTGATTGTGTTTATTCTGAAGCTTAAAATGATACTATTAGGTTATAACCTTGAAACTAACAGCACTATAAAACCTAACAAGGATATTTACTGTCCAATGTACTATTATATACACGAGTTCAGGTCTTGTTATGTGACTTCGCTATCCTGTCTTACTGAGAAATGTAGATACGATCATTGAAATCTTGAGAAATTGGCAATTTAACCGGAAATGGAACAACTTTTTGCAAACATCATACTAACGCTTTCATTTCTGAGTTCAAAATAGTTAATTCTCCTGGTCAAAGGATTTGTGCTACATCAAGACCGTTTCCATCAGTTGACAATTGTCTTTATTCTCCGCACATGTCCTTTTGAACGTGTATCTATATTGTAACGAGAAATTAGATGTTGAACACTCTTTGAATATTACCAAGTGTCCAGAGGAAGCTTAATTGGGTGAAACTTGTTTTGCTTGAAGGTTTTCCACGCAGAACTCGAGCGCTCTGTCGCCACGTTAGAATCCGCTGATGTCAAATCGCCGACTCAAGTTATTCCAGATCCGAATGAGAAGTCCTGGGTACTAGAGAACAAGCTTGCCGATATCAACGAGCGATATAGCAGGTAAAAGGTGTTTAGTAATGTGTTTTTAATTTGAAGGATACCTTTATCCGACCGACATAGCAAATGTCACGTATCGGCAGTCTTGTGTTACATATCTCGTCACGCATCCCTCATTATATTACATCTCCTACCCTATTGGCCTCCATCACAGATGTGTTTGTAAGCCCTCAAGAAAGTCTGCATAGGAGGCAATCATTCTATTGGCGTTTCATCCCCGGGCTCACATCTCACGCTTGTAACATCTGATGTCCTGCATCTAACTTGAGTTACGTTTCCTGACACACACCGTACGTGACATCTCCTGTCACGCACTCTTACATCCCTGGCACGCATTCTACTAACGTTACATTTTTGTTGTGTTCCATCTCCAGGCGCGTATGGGGCG
>NC_135760.1:163857-181357 GCF_052425735.1 Oculina patagonica
ATACTTACGAATTTTAGTCATCGTTATTCAACGGATTTCTATTTCGAGCGTTTTTACACACTTGTTGTAACTGAGAGCGTTTGTTAATTTCTCGCAGGCTACTGTTGCTACTCAGTGAACAAGGAACTATCTTGGACCGCTCGTGGCGGCAGTTACGCGAATACGACAGTCAAGCATCACAAGTGTTACCTTGGTTAAACAACGCAGAGGACACACTAGCAAGATACATGGCGCAGCCTATAAAACCAGATCCCACAGCCATTAAACATCAAATCGGCGACCTAAAGGTAATCATAAATGAAAGGAAAACAGCTTTACAATGTTTTAACATCTGATCGATAACATGTTGCAACATGTTCGTAAAAAGTTTTGACAGGCCTAAGTAAAGCAAATTTTAGGCTTCTTGTTTAGTAGAGATTGTAGCGACGGTTAGGAGGGATTAAACGTTTTTATACGTGGTTTGTGAAGCTGGCGTGAAAGGAGGGCCGAGAATATAAAACAAATATTTCAAATGAAAAAATGATAGAGTATCCAATCAGTAGTTTAGCAGCTCTCGTACGCTTTTCATTTTGCTGATCCTCTAGTGTAGCAGTTGATATTGTTTTTGGGGCTAGGGGCATTGTTCCTATTATTTGTTCCACTGTTCTCTCGAAGGAGAGAAAATAATTCATGTGAGTCGTTTGAGAGCTGCTACCCGACACAATCTTTATAGACAGGAAGCTAACCAGCTGACGGCTCGTGGCACCATAGGGGGCTCGATTCTCGGACTCTGTATTACAAGACCTGTGTCCCAACCACTCGGCCACGTTGTGTCGCAAAGAAAACGAAAAAGGGGTCAGGAAACTAGAGGAGAAAACTAACTATAAAGATCTTTTATTTGACTTGAACAGATGACAATATTTACCTAAACTAAAAAACACTGTGCTCTTGTCGACAATCGATGTTTATCCTTTTATCAGACACTGCAGACAGAAGTGAATTCCCATCAAGCGGAGATCGTAGCTGTTGGCGTGCTCGGTCACAGCATTGAAGGGTTGATTCGCACCCCCGAGTTTGAGCGAGGAAAGTCCATAAATGAACGATACGACCAGCTGTGTGCAAACATCACTGTGTATCAGGCCAAGCTGCAGTCCGCTCTCACGACGTCACAGAACTTTAAGGATGGACTGGATGCCACTATCAAGGCACTGAACGAGCTCAAGAAACAGCTGGACAAACTACCGCCCGTGTCACGCAATCTCGTTGAACTTAGAAACCAGGCGCAACAGTTCAAGGTAACGCGAGAAACCATTTGTTTGTTCTGATTGATAAAAACATCGCTTTCCTTAACTGGATCACACGCTGGTTGACCCGATTTTTTCTTTTCTATTTTGCTTGTGTGGCAACGTACAAAACTACCTTTTAAACTAAGAATTATAGTATGCCATAGTAAGACTTGTAGTAGGGGTACAAGTAGTATTGGGTAGGTACGTAAATGTAGGCGATAACGAGCTCTTAGGGACGGACCAGTATTTTTTGGAGGGGTGGGGGGGGGGGGGGTCAAATTTTTTTCAAGACAAACAATTTTTTTTCGGTGTTGTTGTCTGTGCAAACAATTTTTCTGGCTGCATCTTCCTGCAGACAATGTTTTTTGATGTCTGTAAACAATTTATTTGGGCTTTTTTGCTTTTGCAAACAATTTTTTCAGGATTTTTGATCCCCCCTCCAAAAAAATGGCCCGTACCTAAATTCAAGTTGTAATGGGAGACTTAAAAAAGAAGCCAACCTTAATCAAGTTTTATGTTGGTTGTTTTCGGAATCAGCTGAGATTTCTTTTCTTGTCAGGCTCTTCAAGTCGAAGTAAACCGTCATGGCACCTCTGTGGAAGCTCTGAACGAGATGTTCCACTTGCAAAAGAAGAAACAAAAAGAGTCCAAACTAAAACAGATGAACAAGCTGTGGGTTGAAGTGATGGAAAGATCCGACAAGCGAAAAGAAGAGCTCAAGAGCGTGTTCATTATGATCGCAAAAGATTTTGAACGCTGGGAACTGGGAATGATTAAGCGACTTGACTCTGGTGAACTGGTGACTAGTGACATACTTGTGTTTGAAGAGAAGTTACAGGTGAGTGGCATTCTCGAGCTCAAAATATAAATTCTCCTTTCTGGTCCTATACATTTCATTATATGTTATTCGTGAGAATTTTTTGGTACTTGAAGGTTAACAAGCATTCCTAATTGTTGAAGGACTTGTAAAAGCTTTGGGAACACTCTTAAATGGCTTGCTCTCCCGTTTCACAGAATCTTTCTTTCTCCCAAACACCAACTTACGGCTTTGTCGTGACATCACCTTGTTTCTCTGTATCGAAGTTATTTGCTAATCGGCCGAGATCGTTTTTTCCGAAAACTCGTCTGTCCGATTTGTTTACCGTCGTTTATTGAATGCCATGCAACGCAATGCGTCATTTACCTCACTACAAATTACTTACTACAAAATCCCTTTGCTGTTTTTCATTTGTTAGCATTTCCAAGATGAAGTAGAAAAGATGCGACCAGCCTTTCAGTCTGTGAATCAAGGAGGGCACGAGCTGATAAATCTGGAGAAGAACAAACAACAGTCCATCATCTTAGAAACGTTAGACCGTGTCAATAAGGACTGGCAAACTTTGGCCATTAAACTGCTCAACACCACAGCTAAGTTTGACGAGTTACAGGAGCAATCAGAGAAGTTTTACACAGTCTACAAAAGCGTCACTGTCTGGTTAGACAACATGGAAGTGAGGCTTGTTTCCATGCCCCCAGTGGGTCTCGACCCTGATGTGCTCAGCTCGCAGATGAAAGAACAGAAGGTAAAAGAATGAGCCATTTCAAAATTCGTCAGTTAAAAAAATGTGAAGGGCAAGCCAGTGAATTTAGAACTGACTCTCTTCTTTTCAAATTGACACCGAGTTTCCAATATTGGGGGCTTGTTATCCCTTCACCGTAGATCCATTACAGTATTTTCAACCGTTGTAAATTAATTCACCCCTCCAGAATGTTGGAGTAGGTTGAATTTTTTTCAATCTCGTTTCCAGGGCTTTTCCCTTGGTAATTTGGGAACGAGGTTATCATGAACCAATGTGAGTGATGATTAGTCGATTAGCTCACGACAGTTACTCAGACATCCTAGCGCCCAATTATTGTGCTCAGTCTCCTTTCAGTTTTAGGAGGGGCGAATTGACGTGTCTTTTTTATCGCAAGTGACAGATTCTTGGTTCTAACTATGTTGGTTCGACTTTTTTGTTAGGCGTTACAGAATGAAGCCGTACAGTACAAGGCTCAAATTGATCTCCTTGTTGGCCTTGGAAAGGTCATCATTAGCATCACAGCCCTACAGCCCAGCGAAACGCCCCAGTCCCCTCTCGAGGAGGACTTGACATCAGTGCGCACGCGGTACGATGAAGTATGGAAGGGCCTGGAAACACGTAACGTGACATTAGAGATCACAGTGTTACACATGGAGAAATACAGGAGACTGGTGAGGAATATAACAATTTTCCTGGGACGGACGGAGAAGAGGCTGGAAAAGTTGGAACCCGTTGGTGGAGACACGGACACAATCAGGCGGCAAATATCTGAACACAAGGTAAGAACCAATGGTTCCTGTCACGCAACGCGTCCGAACGTAACATTATGTGACGGCCCGGGTAACCCCTGGTATGTTTGAACGCAAAAAAGAAAGTGTTACTTTTTGTCACGCAGCAATTCTTGAGGAAACATTGCTTGGCGACTCAAGTAACGTTTGCAAGTGTTTGAACGCGAAATGAAAGCGCCGAAGCTACTCAGGACTCGTTAAGTTAACATTTGCGAATTGAAAACGGTGCTAGATTTTCGTTTGTTTTTCTTACAACATAAATCACATCTGGTAATAATTACCTCTTGTCTGAACGTAATTTGGTGCAACTCTTTTGTTGCTAAACAGAAATGAAATAAAAAACATGGTTGCATTTAATTCGTTGTATAGTAATCTGAACATGGTTGTATATGATGCTAACAGAATTACTTGTGACCTCTTTACTCAGACCCTTCAAAAAGAAATCACTCAGAACCAGGGCGATGTTGCGCTGCTCTTGAAGGCGGGAAATGATTTGTTAGAAGGCCGTGAAGGAGCTGCCGGGAGTGACGAAATCCAGGTCAGTAAATCCTTCCATCCTATTCTTAACCTTGCAGAATTCATATTGCAAGGAACCAAGACAGAAGTAGCTGCTACCCGACCCAACAAAGAGTGATGTAATAGTTTATTGTATTATGGCTTTTGTTTCAAATCATTGTAAAACAGATCAAGTTCCCGTTTAAGAAGAATCGTCCAAAATATATATCACCTTACAGGCTGATTTAGAGTTTACTCGTGCGACTAAGGTCATGTTAATACGCGTGTGCCTTTGTTACTGACGCGACAGTCGGATCGTAAGCTTGTTGCTTGTGACAGTGGTAAAAGGTCGTACCGTCTAAATTGACTCTGCAACAAATTATTTTGCAAGTGTTATTTGATAAAATTAACACCACTTATCGTTTATGGAAAAAATTCTATCATGGCAATTTGGTGGAATAAAAGGAAGGAAATTTTTGTCCCACGATGCTAATACACGTCTAAGCTTTTAAAGGGCCTTATTTTGTTTTACCTCTACTGCTGCATCTCTGTTTAGGAGGAGATTGCTAACGTGCGAGGCCGTATGGAGTTTATCGTGGTCGCGTCAAACGAGCGACAGAAGGAACTGGAGAGTACTTGGAGTACAGTTAAAAATCTGGATGAGCCAGTCCAGTCCCTCACGGTTCAGATCAAACAACGGCTTGGAGAGATCGAGTCGCTTTTGACAGAAGAAGATCCCAAGAAACTAAGCAGGCGGGTCAAGGTAACTTACGTACATTTTATATTTTTCTTACCTATTATTCAGTCTAAATCCAAAAATATGAGCAACTGTAACAAGAGATCGCAGCTGGAATTAAACCCCATTGCAAGTTATTGTTGTGATAAACTAAGCCAGGCTGCATTTATTAACAGAACTGTTGATCGCGGGCTCTTAGTCTTCACATCTCATCTGTTACTGTAGAAATACAGCCAAATTTTCTGTGAGCTGTTTTTATAAAGGAAATATAGTGACAAAGGTCCTCAAATTTCTCTTTTAAAAGGCTTTAGATCACGAGGTGGCCAGCCTCAACTATCAGCTTGTGAATACGAATGAGACAGGGCAAGAAGTGGTACGCCATCTACAGGATACAGAGCAAGACCCAAGCATTGTTATAGACAAAGTGGACGGAATCAACAATCAGTGGGAACAGCTTCAAACTAAACTACTGGAGCTCAGAAATCGCGTTGAAGTCACGGTGAGTTCAGAAAGATCCTTCTTCACATATCTCGCTTTACGTTTCACGCTTCCCGCCTCACGTTTCACGTTTCATGCTTCACGCTACACGCTTCACGTTTTATGCTTCACGTTTCACACTGCACGCGTTGTCCCTTCACTATTCACACTACCCGCTTTGCACCTTCACATTGTGTACCCATTAAAGCAGTTCTGAGGGTTAGTAATGTAGCTAGCCTTCTTGCCAAGTCCTATGTGGGTGACGTGACTGTCACTCTGGTCATGTCACGCTGTTTGTGGAGCATGGTGACGGTGAGACTCAGGTTGAGGTAAATACACTGTTTTGTATCGTTTATTTAAATGTTACATAATATCGGCGCTTAGCCACAGTTTGCTGTTTCATTTGGTGCTCAATGAATTGGTTTTTTGGTTCCACTTTCCTGTGTAAACTCTAAGGAAGCAAATGATAAACCATCTTCTGAAACATCTCTTCCAGTGTAAAATGCAGACTGCAGACTTATCCTAACCCTGACTAAACTAACCAAAACCTTATCTTAACCCTATTAATTAATCCTAACCCTAATGCTAGCATATGTCTTAAACTAACCGTTAAAGTAACCGTTAAGGTAATAGCTAATTTCAGTCTTCAGTCTGCATTTCACAACAATAACCGTTTTTGCATGTAAGACAGCTTATTATTCATTTGTGACTGAAGAGGGTACAAAAACTGGCGCTCGTTTTGTTGTAAAGATTCTCGTTAAAATATCAAAGAGTTTCTTTAACTTGCTATCTAATCAGCAAGCGGTACCAGTGCTCCGAAAGTTATCTTTTTTGGTTATCGCCATCAGGACACGTCATGGTTTTTACATGATCATTTAGCCATGTCGCAAAACGTTGGTCATAAGATCTGTGTCACAATATATTTAGCGGTATTCTGTCTGTGATGTGCAAATTAAATTAATCAGATGCACTGCTGCAGGCAAAGTCTTTGTTTTACCCGTCAGTAACACTGAATCAAAGGAGGCCGCTGCTTACAGGCCAATTTTTTCGTAGCGATATCTCTTTAAGTAATTGTTAAGAATGCGGAAACCACAAGACACCAATAAATTCAGTTTTCGAGAAAATACTGCTAGATACGTTCGTACTACTACATCAGTCAGGTTTAACTTGATGTGACGTGTAAACCTTGGTAACTCGACTTTTAGTCTTGCTGTATTTGTTTTGCAATTTATTATTTTGAGGCTCTTTACTTTTAATCTTAATGCTGCTTGATATTACTGCCCGTTGCGTTGAACGATCCTGAAATCATTTGCGATCATTTCCATCTTGCCAGACCTGTTGGTAAATAAACAGGCTATATTGCAACAGTTCAATTCTTGGTGAACAATTGAGAAAGTTCTCGATATGCTGATTAGTTGCTGTCTTTAGCGTGAATGATGATTTGATGGCAGCGTCGTGGCACATAATCCAATTGGATCCGAAATGAAAGCTGTTTATCGAGTTTTTGGACTCTTTAGGAAGCGTGAGAAAGATGTGAGTTGTTTTCTTTAGTTATCCTTTATAGTAACAGAACGTTAAAGGGACAGCTGAAATATTTATCCCAAATGTTTCTCTTGATCCTCCTCCAGTCGAAAGCATTATCGTTTCTGTTCGGTTCAGTGTTACCTACATGACGTTTTTTCAGCTAAGTAAACTTTATTTTGAGGTTTAGTTCGATTTCGACACAATGCAACAATGTCTTTTTCAAACGTGACATAGCTAACTTGCGTGGAATTATTCTTTTAAACGCACGAGTTGCTTTCTGAGGTTGTTAATGCAAATTATGTTAAAACCGACTGAAACTAGACTTTTGATGAACCGTAAAGCTCTCCCTGATGATAGCTAAACGGATCTGAAAATGTTGAACGAGACACTTATTCTTTCGCAACGTGCTACAAATGTCCTCTTGTTCACGACCATTGCTGCATGAAGGCGCTGACTTCCATCTGATCGCTAGCATTCGCGAGATAATTCGAGTAAATTGAAAACCGGACGTAAAATTGAGTATTTATCGACACGTGGCCCTCAATTTGATTCGTAACGGAGATTTGGCCCGTATACTGTCAGTCAAATAGCAAAATCAAATCAGTTCTGATATAACCAGCGATCATACAGAAACAGACCGCATCTTTCAAATGAAAATGTTTTATATGTTAATTTATTCACCAATCTTTTAAACAAAATTCGGAATTAATTCTCTGAGCTGAATATTTGTTTCGAAATTTGAACGGAAAACATGACAATCTCAAATAGCGATGGTGGTTTTATCTATCGTTTTCTTATTGTTTTTTGAAGGTTGTTTTCCCACTGGTGATTTCATTGCAAATATTCTTAATTCTCGGATGATATCCGCCCCGTCAGTATTGCGTGAGAAAAATTCTCGCGTGACATAAAGAGCAGTCGGACTCAGAAATTCAGTTTCCTTAATATCAGAGAAGGTTACTCAAGAAAGGGCGTATTTGAAATGTTTTGGGTGCCATTTGTTTAACTTTAAGCGATTGTTTATTTCGGCAACAAACACGTTATTACTTGGAACAATTTTTTGTTAGGAACTTACGAGAAGGTTGGCGTGGAGATCTGTGTGATTTAAAAAAAAAATCTCTTGTTCTTGAAATTGTTCGTAGAATGTTATTCTAACAAATTACAGGCCTTGTAGGGGAATTATCGTCATTGATTTTCGATATCGTTAATGATGACTCCTTAGTCCCTTGCTCAAATGCGTTTTCTAAGAATGTTGTACGTTTTCTTTGACAATTGCCCTTTTTAAAAAAAGGATTGCATTACAATATAATCTAACGTGGGGCCGCGTTGAATGTCACTGTCATGCAAATTTTAAAAGTTAGCCGCGAAAATAAAAATAAAACTGGATGGCTAATTATTTAACGTTGGTAACTTGCATTGTGATTGTCGCAGGGTTTGTTCTCTTCTTTATAATTTAAAAAAGTCATCTATATGTAAATTTATTTGAACAGCTTTGTTGTAGACAAAACAAATAGTCTATATCTTCTCCCAACCAACCGATCAACCGAGCAAGAATGTAGAAACATTAAGTATGGACAAGGCGCTATGTAATATGTCAAGTGCGTAGCTAGGCGAGGACAGTTAAGAGTTTTTCTTAAGTTTAATGACATGCGTGGTATTTCCTTGTATCTTTAGGATGACGAGCCTCAGGCGGACAGTGATTCTACCGTTCCTTTTAAGGTCACAACGGTTAAAAAGAGTCAGCTCGAAGGATTTGAGGTTCCCAAAGCCGTTAAAACGGAGCCAAAAGTCCCAGAAGCTCCTGAAAAGTCAAGACTATCTGGTAGACCTTTCGAATTAGGAAAGCCTGTTTCAAGAACCTCAGATAGTGACGAGACAGTAGGGGACAAGTCTCCATTCGGAGTTACTACCGTTAAAAAGGGCACTATAGAAAGTTTTAACATTCCAGTTCCCTTCAAATCCGAACCAGAGACTAAACAAGAGGAGAAACCTGTTGCAGCAAGCAAGCCAGACAAAGATGCAAAAGAATTCGAGTGGGGAAAACCACTTCTTGGGGCATCATCTGATGAAGAAGATTATGAAGAAGAAGAAGACGACAGTGGGAGACAACCTCTTGTGTTTGAATCAGCAGCATCTGTTTATTTGGAGAAGGAACCAAGTGAGGTGAGTATTCCTTTGCAGCGTTCAGTAAGGAAGATAGTGAATCCTGAAGAAGAAGTAATCGAGGAATACGTTGATGAAGAAGGTCGTCGGGTAAAGAGGATTTCTAAGGTAACAACCACCAAGACAATAACAAGATTAGAGCGCCAAATACCTGCGCAGGAGATGGATGTCGATGTCCCTTCAGAGCCAAGAGAACACGTGGAGGAGTATACAGACGAACACGGTCAGCGAGTGAGAAGAGTAGTACGGACGTCGTTTACCACTTCTACCAAGACGGTGCTGCGAGATGGAGCAGTGAAGGTTGTCTTGCAACCTGGAGAACTTGGTGAACGTGAGCTTAGCGAAGGACCTGAGGATATAGAAAGAATCGAGACGTTTACCGCCGACGACGGCCGTCGTACACAAAAGCTCACCAAAGCCACATTTACAACTCATTTAAAAAGAAACGTACAACCTGTTACAGTCGAGTTGCCGTCATCAACGTCATTGCCTGCACAAAAGGATGACGAGCCGTCCATGAGCCAAAATGACGACGAAAATATAAATCTTGCAAGAGTAGAAAGAACCGTTTCTTATCCAGAGTGGTTGGTAGCTGTCAAAGAGAAACCATCAGCGCCAAAAGAGATTTCTCTTGCATCAGTCCAGGTAGAGCCACATCGGCCTGTGTTGCCAACAGTAGATGCCACCGAAAGACCGTTTGTCATCGAGGAACTGTCAGCAACTGTTGTTGAAAGGCACCGACCTGTAATATCACTCCAGGATCTTGAAGATGAGGAAGAAAGCCCAGCAATACGCGAGCGCAAACGAATAGAACCTCCCGAGGGTCTGCCTGAGACACCTGAGATACCCAGAAAAAGGGCACACAAGGGGCCTTCACCTACACCTAACAAGGAGCCAGATTCAGAAACGCAAATAGAGATGGAAGACGACCGAGAAGAAGATGAACAATCAGAAGACGATGAAGGCGACGAGTTTGATGAAGAAATTGTAGTGTTGGAGATAAAAAGGCGCCCACGGGTTCCCAAATGGTTTGTTGCCGTGCCAGACGAGCCTGAAGAACCTGTCAATTTTGAAGGTTTGAATTATCCACAGAGAACTACCAAACCAGAGCTAACAGACGACGTAATGGAGAGTGTTACTGCGACAACTTTGAATCGGGAAATAGTTATTCCTGAAATCGATGGAATGGAAGATGAGTCACCAGAAGAAGTTGAGGAGTATGTTGACGAGAACGGCGTTCGAGTGAGGCGAATTGTGAGGCGAACCATCACAACAACAGCTATCAAGAGAGAAGGTCAACAGATTGAACCAGTCGAGGTTACGTTTCCTGTAGCACCATCAGAAGATGAGTCACCAGAGGAAGTGGAAGAGTATATTGATGAATATGGTGTTAGAGTGAGAAGAATTGTGAGGCGTACCATTACAACAACTACTATTAAGAGAGAAGGCCAGAAGATTGAACCAGTGGAAGTTAAATTTCCTGTAGCACCATCAGAAGATGAGTCACCTGAAGAAGTGGAAGAGTATATTGATGAGCATGGTGTTCGAGTAAGGAGAATAGTGAGACGAACCATCACAACAAGAAGTGTTATTCGTACATCTGTTGATGAAGCAGAGGACGATCCACGTACAGAGGTGTTTGAGTCAGCGGCACCTGTTTACCTTGACTCTGAAGATGTTGTACCTTCAGTGCAAACTCGTGAAGTTGTCCTCCCTGAGTGGATGGAAGAGAGTGAACCAACATCAGAAGAACCTAGAGAGCCTACAGGTGAGATTTCCTTCTTAATTCGGCCATCTCGACCAACCAAACCAGAGCCAAAAGACGACGTCATGGAGAGTGTTACTGCAACAACTTTGAATCGGGAAATAGTTATTCCTGAAATCGATGGAATGGAAGATGAGTCACCAGAAGAAGTTGAGGAGTATGTTGACGAGAACGGCGTTCGAGTGAGGCGAATTGTGAGGCGAACAATCACAACAACAGCTATCAAGAGAGAAGGCCAACAGATTGAGCCAGTCGAGGTTACGTTTCCTGTAGCACCATCAGAAGATGAATCGCCAGAAGAAGTAGAAGAGTATGTTGACGAGAACGGTGTTCGAGTGAGGCGAATAGTGAGGCGAACAATCACAACAACAACTATCAAGAGAGAAGGTCAACAGATTGAGCCAGTCGAGGTTACGTTTCCTGTAGCACCACCAGAAGATGAATCGCCAGAGGAAGTGGAAGAGTATATTGATGAGAATGGTGTTAGAGTGAGGAGAATTGTGAGGCGAACAATAACAACAACTACTATTAAGAGAGAAGGCCAGAAGATTGAACCAGTGGAAGTTAAATTTCCTGTAGCACCATCAGAAGATGAGTCACCTGAAGAAGTGGAAGAGTATATTGATGAGCATGGTGTTCGAGTAAGGAGAATAGTGAGACGAACCATCACAACAAGAAGTGTTATTCGTACATCTGTTGATGAAGCAGAGGACGATCCACGTACAAAGGTGTTTGAGTCAGCGGCACCTGTTTACCTTGACTCTGAAGATGTTGTACCTTCAGTGCAAACTCGTGAAGTTGTCCTTCCTGAGTGGATGGAAGAGAGTGAACCAACATCAGAAGAACCTAGAGAGCCTACAGGTGAGATTTCCTTCTTAATTCGGCCATCTCGACCAACCAAACCTGAGCCAAAAGACGACGTCATGGAGAGTGTCACTGCAACAACTTTGAATCGGGAAATAGTTATTCCTGAAATCAATGGAATGGAAGATGAGTCACCAGCAGAAGTTGAAGTGTATGTTGACGAGAATGGTGTTCGAGTGAGGCGAATTGTGAGGCGAACAATCACAACAACAGCTATCGAGAGAAAAGGTCAACGGATTGAGCCTGTCGAAGTTCCGTTCCCTGTTGCACCATCAGAAGATGAATCGCCAGAAGAAGTGGAAGAGTATATTGATGAAAATGGTGTTAGAGTGAGAAGAATTGTGAGGCGAACAATTACAACAACTACTATTAAGAAAGAAGGCCAGAAGATTGAACCAGTGGAAGTTAAATTTCCTGTAGCACTATCAGAAGATGAGTCACCTGAAGAAGTGGAAGAGTATATTGATGAGCATGGTGTTCGAGTGAGGAGAATTGTGAGACGAACCATTACAACAAGAAGTGTTATTCGTACATCTGATGATGAAGCGAAGGACGAACCATATAGAAAGGTGTTTGAGTCAGCAGCACCTGTTTACCTTGGCTCTGAAGATGTTGTACCTTCAGTGCAAACTCGTGAAGTTGTCCTTCCTGAGTGGATGGAAGAGAGTGAACCAACATCAGGCGAACCTGGAAAACCTCCAGGGGAGATATCCTTCTTAATTCTGCCATCTCGACCAACCAAACCTGAGCCAAAAGACCTCGATCACGACGACGTAATGGAGAGTGTCACTGCAACAACTTTGAATCGGGAAATAGTTATTCCTGAAATCGATGGAATGGAAGATGAGTCACCAGAAGAAGTTGAGGAGTATGTTGATGAGAACGGTGTTCGAGTGAGGAGAATTGTGAGGCGAACAATCACAACAACAACTATCAAGAGAGAAGGTCAACAGATTGAGCCTGTCGAGGTTACGTTTCCTGTAGCACCATCAGACGATGAATCGCCAGAGGAAGTGGAAGAGTATGTTGATGAGAATGGCGTTCGTGTGAGGCGATTGTGAGGCGAACAATTACAACAACAACTATCAAGAGAGAAGGCCAGAAGATTGAAACAGCCGAGGTTCAATTTCCTGTAGCCACGCCAGAAGATGAGTCACAGAGGAAGTAGAGGAAATATTGACGAAAATGGTGTTCGGGTGAGGAGAATTGTGAGGCGAACCATTACAACAGAATGTATCGTACTTCTGTTATGAGGAAGGACGACCAAGGAAAGTGTTGAGTCAGCGGCACCTGACTGACTCTGAAGATGTTGTACCTCATCCGTGAAGTCCTCCCTGAAGGAGGAAGAGAGTGAACAACACAGGGTACCTCCAGGGGACTCCACAGCCACTGACCACTGAGAAAAGACGAAAGGAGAGTGACTGCAAAAGAGGAGAAGAGAAAGAAAATGAGAGAAGTGGGGAAGGCGAAAAAAAAAGAGAGAAAGAGATGAAACGTAGCCAGGCGCAGAGGAAGGGAGAGAGTTGAGAGAACGGGGGGAGGGAGAGGCAACAAAATATCAGAGAGAAGGGGAGCCAGAAGAAAAGACTAAAGAAGGAGACACAAAGATTAATGTGAGAAGGAAGGACAATATGGAAAGGTTTTGAGTCAGCGGCACCGACCTGAAGAGTTGTACCAGTGTGAAGTTGTCCTCCTGAATGGAGGAAGTCAACCAACATCAGACGAACCTAGAAAACCTCCAGGAGACATTTCTTTCTTAATTCTTCCTCCCAGCCAAAAGAACTGAACCAAAGGTCGAGTGAGCGAGGATAGGAGAGTGTTTGCGACGATTTGAATGGGAAATAGTTATTCCTGAAATCAATGGAATGGAAGATGAGTCACCAGAAGAAGTTGAAGAGTATGTTGATGAGAACGGCGTTCGAGTGAGGCGAATTGTGAGGCGAACAATCACAACAACAGCTATCAAGAGAGAAGGCCAGCAGATTGAGCCTGTCGAGGTTACGTTTCCTGTAGCACCATCAGACGATGAATCGCCAGAGGAAGTGGAAGAGTATGTTGATGAGAATGGCGTTCGTGTGAGGCGCATTGTGAGGCGAACAATTACAACAACAACTATCAAGAGAGAAGGCCAGAAGATTGAAACAGCCGAGGTTCAATTTCCTGTAGCCACGCCAGAAGATGAGTCACCAGAGGAAGTAGAGGAATATATTGACGAAAATGGTGTTCGGGTGAGGAGAATTGTGAGGCGAACCATTACAACACGAAGTGTAATTCGTACTTCTGTTAATGAAGCGAAGGACGTACCATACGGAAAGGTGTTTGAGTCAGCGGCACCTGTTTACCTTGACTCTGAAGATGTTGTACCTTCAGTGCAAACTCGTGAAGTTGTCCTCCCTGAATGGATGGAAGAGAGTGAACCAACATCAGGCGAACCTGAAAAACCTCCAGGGGACATTTCTTTCCTAATTCAGCCATCTCGACCAACCAAACCCGAGCCAAAAGACGACATAATGGAGAGTGTTACTGCAACAACTTTGAATCGGGAAATAGTTATTCCTGAAATCGATGGAATGGAAGATGAGTCACCAGAAGAAGTAGAAGAGTATGTTGACGAGAACGGTGCTCGAGTGAGGCGAATTGTGAGGCGAACAATCACAACAACAGCTATCAAGAGAGAAGGGCAACAGATTGAACCAGTCGAGGTTACGTTTCCTGTAGCACCACCAGAAGATGAATCGCCAGAGGAAGTGGAAGAGTATGTTGACGAGAACGGCGTTCGGGTGAGGCGAATTGTGAGGCGAACAATCACAACAACAAATATCAAGAGAGAAGGCAAACGGATTGAGCCAGTCAAGGTTACGTTTCCAATAGAACCATCAGAAGATGAATCACCTGAAAAAGTAGAAGAATATATTGATGAAAATGGTGTTCGAGTGAGGAGAATTGTAAGACGAACCATCACAACAAGAAGTGTTATTCGTACATCTGTTGATGAAGCGAAGGACGTACCATATGGAAAGGTGTTTGAGTCAGCGGCACCTGTTTACCTTGACTCTGAAGACGTTGTACCTTCAGTGCAAACTCGTGAAGTTGTCCTCCCTGAATGGATGGAAGAGAGTCAACCAACATCAGACGAACCTAGAAAACCTCCAGGAGACATTTCTTTCTTAATTCTTTCCTCCCAGCCAAAAGAACCTGAACCAAAGGTCGATGTTGACCGCGAGGATGTTATGGAGAGTGTTTCTGCGACGACTTTGAATCGGGAAATAGTTATTCCTGAAATCAATGGAATGGAAGATGAGTCACCAGAAGAAGTTGAAGAGTATGTTGATGAGAACGGCGTTCGAGTGAGGCGAATTGTGAGGCGAACAATCACAACAACAGCTATCAAGAGAGAAGGCCAGCAGATTGAACCAGTCGAGGTTACGTTTCCTGTAGCACCATCAGAAGATGAGTCACCAGAGGAGGTGGAAGAGTATGTTGACGAGAACGGTGTTCGAGTGAGGCGAATTGTGAGGCGAACAATTACAACAAGAACTATAAAGAGAGAAGGTCACGAACTAGAACCAATTACCGTAGAATTTCCTGTAGAAGAAAGGGAAGGCATCTCTCCCGATGAATCTGTTGAAGAATATGTTGATGAAAATGGTGTTAGAGTGAAAAGAATTGTAAAACGAACGACGACAACGACCGTACAGCGAAGAGTCGTGTTCGAGAGAGGAGTTGTTGAGTCAGGAGTGCCTGCTGGAATGTACAATGTAACAGAAGAAGTGGTCCCAAGGGAAGAGACTGCAACTGCTGAGGCGATAACACCCGAAACTGTTCTTTTCAGTCAAACGCAAGTAACATCTCCAAGAAGAGAGTCGATTCCATACGAAACAACAGTTGTTCAACGTTACCTTGTCATCATTGAAACACTTTATCAGTATGTGTTAGAACACAAGTCGTTGATTTATATCTACAGCTCGAGGCACATGCAGTTTAATTTTGTCCTGGAAAATTTCCTACAGTGGATGCTTGTCACATTGAAGAAGCTGAGCTGGATGAGGCCTGTCTCGTGGAAGGTGGATGAGATCAAGGGTCAGCTGCAACAGATCAAGGTATTCCCGCCACACGGAGCGTGTGTTGATTTGCATGATGCCTCTCAATGCACGTGAGAGAAATTGCATGTAAACTGCATGCCAGAAAGAATTGCAACGTTTGTGTATGTGATTGGCAGTGGACATATCCTACTGTTTTCGCTCTAAATGTTTTGTAAGGTTAAACCTTTAACGAGGAACTTCGACTATAATAAAGGTTCATTGTCAAAGCAAAACAGAAAACAAACAGCTGATGCCAATCTAAATCTGATAATCTGTAAATAACATAAATCACCAGATTGTAAACCATGCGAATAAACGCTTTTGACGAAACAAAATAGACATTTGAACTTTCGCATCGCTTTTAGTAGCCATTGGCCAACTAAACTGTATTAACTATTTATTTCGCTAATATTTATTGTCAAATAAATAACCAAACCTTAAATGTGATATTAATAATAATCAAATAAAAATGATTTGTTAAGTTGTGCGTGCATCCGAAGCATTTTTTTTTGTTTATTTTTTGCGACCATCACACCGTGTCATGTCTCATTTCTTCTACAGTGACTGGTATGTATATCACACTTCATTAACTGTCAGTGGTGTTTTCGATTGGTTTTGTGTATTGTCAGTGATTAGCAAAATATAGTTTCACATAATACTAATACAACGCCCATTGTATATATTTGTTGTTTTTTACTGTCATGCTTGTCATTTTTCAGAGTGGTCAATTGTGTCAGCGATGTGTGCTGAAAGGTTTTACAGATTGTTTGCTTACTAACCATATTTGTTCATCCACTTGTCGTTTCAAGTCAAAACATACGCAGTACTTGCTAGTGTCGCATATGCCCATTCACCTTCTGTTCGCACTTTCATTGCAAGTGTACGCTTACATCGATCATTTTTACATTTCTTGCCATTCATTCACCAGACTTGCACAGTGTATGGGCCTAGTTCACTAGTTCACTAATGTACGTCAAATTGCCAGTTCTTCTTTGCGTTCGTACACTCATTCATTTTTTCCCACCCGACGACGCGCGAGCCCCACCAGAGCCCGGCCACCCACAGGCAAGCACCATCTCGGGTCCCACAGACACGCTCACCACCCAAGAGAGAAAGGCGGCGATGATGCGCCGGGACGGCCCGGACCCCTCCGGCCGAGGCCGCCTCACCACCGCCTCGGGGCGATCACCCTAAGACTCGCGCACATGTTAGACCCTTGGTCCTGTTTCAAGAGGGCGGAGGACCCATATGACCGCCAACGTCCCAAGCGCATGGTACGAGATCACCACCCCAACGACCGGCAGAGTCGCGGAGCACTGCAAGCAGTCCACCACGTTCGACAACCGGCCGGAGGACGGCACCTAGCCACAAGAGGCATGCGCTGCGACTCCTCGGTCGAGCCCGAGCCATGAGAGAACCGGGCTGTAACAGACCGAACCCGAAGGTCCAGACCTACCTTCCCGGCACCTTTCAAACCCAGTCCCAACCGACGTTGACGCGCGCCCAAGAGAAGTGCGACGGCGAGGAGAAACGAGCGCGAAGCCGCAGTCCATTCAGATCCGCAAACTCCACGCCGATCCCGCCCGCCGGCTGAATCTCAAACGGCGCATTGCTGAGTCCATTCGTTTCCCTTTCAACGGTTTCACGTACTTTTTAACTCTCTTTTCAAAGTTCTTTTCATCTTTCCCTCACGGTACTTGTTCGCTATCGGTCTCACGCCAGTATTTAGCTTTAGATGGAGTTTACCACCCATTTTGGGCTGCATTCCCAAACAACCCGACTCTT
>NC_135760.1:183857-264335 GCF_052425735.1 Oculina patagonica
TGATTTAATGAGCCATTCGCAGTTTCACAGTACTAGTGCTTATACTTAGACATGCATGGCTTAATCTTTGAGACAAGCATATGACTACTGGCAGGATCAACCAGGTAACTATCCCACAGAGAACCCGCACTCTACCGCTACGGGAACTCCATTGCATGCGCCTCCTTCAAAAGGATGCTAGCATTCTCATCGTTTTCCTTCTCAACCGGGTGAACCGCTCGGCCGGCCACGGGGCGCACTCGAGAGTGTCGAACCGTGCGAGCGCGGAAACCCGCCGTTTTCTCTGCCACGTCTTTCGACCACTTCACCCTCGCAAGCTTCAGGCATACCGGCGGACAACAAGTCCAAGGAATGCCAAAAAGTCGCCTCAGGGAAGGGAAACTTCCTTCGGAAACTTGGCTATTATTCTTGGCCAAAGGCCATCGCATACAACAACCATCTCTTCTGCCGTTGTCTAGAGCGAGACAACATCGTTCTACGACATTTCATGCCGCCAACAGAGCAAGTGAGAGTCTTAACTTTGCTCTTTTTTCCTCCAAATGCCACCGTTTTGTACCCGCCGACCCAAAGGAGAAAGGGGCTTACTCAGACTCTGCCGAAACCCTCTCTCATGATAGTACATTTTTTCGCATTTTACCTATCTCGGAACATGACACTTAGAAAATTTTTGACATCGAAATTTTAAAAATTTTCAAAAACCGTCCGAATCGATTCTGCAAGACAACTTACGACGTGCAGACTGCAAAAAAACAAAAATATTGATTTCTAATCGATTTCTAAATTTTTTACGAATTTTTCAAATTCACCAAAATCCCATACAAATCCTTACAAGACAGTGGCTGTATAGACCGAACGAACATGTTCCCGTTCGCCTTTTCGCACCAAACTCGGCACGTGCACTTCCCGCCAGGATGTCATCAATTTCCCACTTGTCGCTTGCGAAACAATTGCAATGACACGTAGTTGACGCAGAATTAAAGCGGCCACGCCCGTTTTTGCCCAAATTTCAAAGTGCTCCGATTAACTTCAAACTTGGCAGGATGATAGAGTGTGACGAGGGCTATAACATGCCGTTTCCAGATTTGAAATCCATCAACGTGTCTCAAAGTTATCGCTCTTCAAAATTTGGGACTGGTGCCACGCCCATTTTGACCAAAATTTCAAAGAGCCATAACTTCGAGACACGTTGATCGATTTCAAATCTGAAAACGGCACGTTAAAGCCCTGGTCCAGCTCTATCATCAAGCCAAGTTTCAGCTCAATCGGAGCATTTTCAAAAATGGGCGTGGCACCAGGACCAAAGATAGGAAGAGCCATAACTTCAAGACGCGTTGATCGATTTCAAATCTGGAAACGGCATGTTAAAGCCCTGGTCCAGCTCTATCATCAAGCCAAGTTTCAGCTCAATCGGAGCACTTTCAAAAATGGGCGTGGCACCAGGACCAAAGATAGGAAGAGCCATAACTTCAAGACGCGTTGATCGAATTCAAATCTGAAAACGGCATGTTAAAGCCCTGGTCCAGCTCTATCATCGAGCCAAGTTTCAGCTCAATCGGAGCACTTTCAAAAATGGGCGTGGCACCAGGACCAAAGATAGGAAGAGCCATAACTTCAAGACGCGTTGATCGAATTCAAATCTGAAAACGGCATGTTAAAGCCCTGGTCCAGCTCTATCATCGAGCCAAGTTTCAGCTCAATCGGAGCACTTTCAAATTTCGCCAAAAATGGGCGTGGCACCAGGACCAAAGATAGGAAGAGCCATAACTTCCAGACACGTTGATGGATTTCAATTCTGTAAAAGGCATGTTATAGCTCTCGTCCAACTCTATCATCGAGCCAAGTTTCAGCTCAATCCGAGCACTTTGAAATTGTGGTAAAAATGGGCGTGGCACCAGGACCAAAGATAGGAAGAGCCATAACTTCCAGACGCGTTGATCGATTTCAAATCTGTAAACGGCATGTTATAGCCCTGGTCCAACTCTATCATCGAGCCAAGTTTCAGCTCAATCCGAGCACTTTGAAATTGTGGTAAAAATGGGCGTGGCACCAGGACCAAAGATAGGAAGAGCCATAACTTCCAGACGCGTTGATCGATTTCAAATCTGTAAACGGCATGTTATAGCTCTTGTCCAACTCTATTATCGAGCCAAGTTTCAGCTCAATCGGAGCACTTTGAAATTGTGGTAAAAATGGGCGTGGCACCAGCGTCCAAATTTTGAAGAGCCATAACTTCCAGACGCATTGATCGATTTCAAATCTGTAAACGGCATGTTGTAGCCCTGGTCCAACTCTATCATGGAACTCACAAAAATAACTGTAGGGAACTCAAAAGGGAACTGAGAAGGGAACTCAAAAGGGAACTCAGAAGGGAACTCATTGTGGTAAAATGACTGTTTTGAAAAGGGAATTCATTTCGGCGATGAAACGCTAGTGAAGTAATCGACTGATGTGCGCATGCGCATGACAGTTCTTCGTTACCACAAGGATGGGAAAGCACTTTTGGCAAGACATATATATGTTTGATTTCATGATATCAAAGCAAAGAAGATCTAGCCACCTTTTACTGTATCTGGAGGACGGAGTATTATTCTACTGATAAGTAAGGTATAATTGACTAGTAATTATATTACTATTACTATTACTATTACAAAGACAAAGTCAAAGTCAAAGTCAAAGTCTAAGTCTAAGTCTCATTATTAGACTTATGACTTATAGACTTATAGACTGAAAGACTTAAAGACTTAACCCTAACCCTAAACCCTAACTCCTAACCCTAGCTGAGATCTTTAACCCTAGATCCCTGTTTCCCTTTTTTTGTTTAAGTTCAAAAGGCTCCCCCCCACTTGGCTTGAGATTTTTTTTAAGTCCAAAAGGCTCCCCACATCCATAAGGAGAAGTGGGGAGCCTTTTCGACTTAGAAAAAATACTCACACCAAGCGGGGGGAGCCTTTTGGACTTAGAAAAAAAGTCACCCCACTTTCCAAGCGGGGGGAGCCTTTTGGACTTAGAAAAAAAAGTCACCCCACTTTCCAAGTGGGGGGAGCCTTTTGGACTTAGAAAAAAAGTCACCCCACTTTCCAAGTGGGGGGAGCCTTTTGGACTTAGAAAAAAAGTCACCCCACTTTCCAAGTGGGGGGAGCCTTTTGGACTTGGGCCAAAAAAAGGTGTGTACAAATCTTAGAACAAAGGCTTAATCTCAGAAGATCGTAGCAACAAGGCTACTCTACAACTTACAATACCCCGTTCTTTATTTAAGTCGTCTGCAAAGGATTTATCTCCGGAAACATTAAATTTGCTATCGGTAGTGCCTTGGAGGTTCTTGTCCCCCTTGGCACCTTGGGACGCAAAGGCCGAGGCCTTCTATTTTGTTCGCCTAAAGTTCTCCGGAGGTAATTATCGTTGCTTTCTAGCACGGATGATTAAGGCGCATAAATCCAACAGATGTAGCTTCGCACCATCTTTTCAGCCAAGTGCAAACATGTTGATTCGGTTCCTCCGTAGAGATAGCACAACACTCATCAGTAGGGTAAAACTAACCTGTCTCCGACGCAAACCAGCTCACGTTCCTATGGTGGGTGAACAATCCACAGCCGCCGAGAAGGAAGAGCGAGAAGGAAAAAAGCAACGTCGCTATGACGCTGGCTGCCACAAGCCAGATCCCTGTGGTTCGACACCTCTAGCTAAAACCCTAAAGACAAAGGAGAGGCCACGCTTTCACGGTTGTATTCGTACTGAAAATCAAAATCAATGATCCCTGCGAGTTCGCTGAGCTCACTTAGGACACTGCGTATATTTGACAGATGTGCCGCCCCAGCCAAACTCCCAATGACGGGGGATCGCCACCCGGAGGGGGGAGAGAAGTGAGCGGCGCCCGCTCCACCAATAAGTAAAAAAAGAAAGAGTAGTGGTACGGCGGGGCCCCCCGCGCGAGGCACAGGCCCCCCGCTGAACAAAGTCGTTCCCTTGCTGCGGTTTCGCTAGACCCATTTCACTATTGTTTGCACATTACATCCATCCATCACAGCCAGCTGATGCCACGTCACTTGTCACGTGTTCACTCCACCATTACGCACTTGTTTACTAATCTTTTATAATCTTCTTAAGGTCACATTTTATTTTAGATTTTTAAGTTGACATAATTCGTTCCATTCTTTTCTTTCGTTATACTAAACATCGTTCGCTAGTATATTTATACCCTAACTTAACAAGCTATCTTGATTAAACACATGCATTATGAAATGATAATGTTTAAACAGCTAATAAAGATAAAAAATAACGTGTTTTCTCGGCCTAACAAAATTAACACCCTAATGACGTACCCTCTCAATTTGGTATTAATGGACTAAATGCAGATAACATAAACGGATATTAGAAACCTTGTTCTATTGCAAATTGCCAATCGTTCTCAAGCAAATTATGATAAAAACGTAGTATGGTAAAAATAAAACAAGTCAACATTCTGATCTTTTAAACACAGACAGTTTGAAGACGCAAATCTTTTCACTCCTAGAGTAAAACGCAATTCTAACTTTTAAGTCTAGATAACCCTAGTGTGTGGCTGTTCTTGGATATTGCTGCCATTTTCTTGACAGAATCATATTTATTTCTCCCAGAATATTGAGGACGAAATTACTGACCGCGCGCCCATCATTGAAAACTTTACCAAAGTCAGCGAGGTCCTGGTACAGAACGCGCAGCCTGGCGACAAAGAGGACCTTTCCAGGGAGATAAGTCACGTGACTGAAGCATTGAACAGCATCGTTGACAGGACCGCTGACCGACGGAGGAACTTGGAAAATGTGCTGCCTTTGGCCGACGAATACCATGATGACTTGCAAAAGCTGGCGGAAGTGATTTCTAAGGTGGAAGACAAGCTGAATAAGCAGCGAGCATTTGGAGCTGAGCCGAAAAATATCAAGGAGGAGATAGAAGAGATTAAGGTGAGATTTTCTGATGTGTTGCGTAAAAATACGACCAATTTAAAGTGTTTTATCCGGCCAATCAAAGCAAATAACGCTATCAGCCAATGAGAACACGAAGCAAAAATATGCAACCAGTGCCAATCGCGGGAAAACGCGTTTGAGTCAAGTCACAATTGGTTTTCTGTTTTGCTCCTGATATATTTTTGTTTCCTTCTACTTCAAAGCAAAGTTCCGAGAGTCAATCGCTTCACTTTAGTTTTAGTATAACTAGGGGTTTTATTTTGATTGGCAGAAAAATGTAAACCAAATTTAGCAGGAAACATCGCCGAGAAAGACATTTGTGCATGAACCGTTTTCTTAGTTATTGTTATAAAAATTTATTGACTTTGTACATGTAAAGTAAACAAAGACATGTGCCTGACTTCCCCAGATTTTAAAATATTTACTCAGGAAAAAAGCTGAAGGCGTCGTGTGTAGGCTTTAGGATTGTTCAGGTTTAGTTATCTTACAGTGAAGCTGCCATAAAATATTAAAACTTTTAGACGAAAGAAACAAGCTTCGCACCATGAGATTTGTAGATACCATCACGAGAGGTTAAACTAGCACACGTTGTCTCGCGGTTTTTCGTTCTTTGCTTAAAATATATATAAAAATATTTGTTATAGCGTTGGCTCAAAAGAGCGGGAATAGAATGAATGACTGAAGCACAAACAATTTTTGTAATTAAACTTTCCAGGAAAATTTCCCCGCATTTCAATATTGTTCTGTTACCAAATTAACAAGGTTCGTGTTAATGAATAGCGAATTTCGTTTTCTGTAAAAATCATCAAATTTTTGTAGCAGTTTTGTAATCGTGGATCAGATAAAGGCGAGGGAAAGGAAGCGAAGAAGTAGTTTGTTTTGATGTAAAACCCTCCCTCCATTGTAATTTCATCGCTATTTTAAAGAACAATGAAACCCCCTGTTGTGGGTACTGTAATAACGTAATTCATTAGATTTTTTTGGCAAAAAAAAGTGAATTGTAAACTATTCATTTTCATCCCTAGCGTAAGAGAGGCGCTAATAGGAACACAAGTGTTTGAATTGTGTTCAAAGGTGTTTCCAGTAAAAGCAACAAAAGCCTTTGTGCGGGTTTTTTTGTGCATGCTATCGTCCAAAAGAAGTACACTTGGAACTATCAGAGCAATGCACTTTTCACGTCCGGGTTATTTCAGACTGACATAAAACTTTTTCCCACGCCGTATGATTTTTTTGTTGCCCTTGTTTATGTTATTTTGGTGTCGCGGCAGCATAATATTTTCCTTTACATATTACAAAACAGATTACCTTCTGCAAAATTTAATAATGGCTTTTCTTTTGATGTTATACCTACTGTGTACTTTTATCATCTTGGATAATTACCTTTTTTCTTTACAAGTCGCCTGGCAAAGCTTTCTAAACGCTTGCATTTGTGATTTAAAATAATGTTTAAATGCTATTTACAGTACAATGTATTCTTAGGGACACGTCACTAGGCACGCTTCAGTTTTAAAGTCAAAATATTACTACTTAAAATGCAGCCAGAATTTTGTTATCGCTATATTCAAAACTGATATTAATTTTTCGCAGTTTGCCTGCTCAGTAGGAAATCAGGATTACTGCTTGTTTACCGAGTTCTACTGTTTAACGGAGTACACTATACGGAAATGATTGTTTCTTTGTTTTACATATGACCGTCCGTAACAACAATGACAGCGAACTTGTCTCAAATGTAAATTCGATGTTGCGAATGCATAATTAAGTGGCAGCTTTTTGAAGAGGAAATTCATGCAGACACAACGGTTTGCCCGATTGTTTTGGGAAAGACGAATCATGAGCGACCAGTTATCCAACCAGCAAAGTATCTATAAATTATTTCTTCGAACCATCGCTTAAACCCTTCATCAGGAGGTTATATGGTGTTTTAGCCCGCGAACAAGCGAGTGAATGGAGAAAGTTATTGATAAAATCATGCGTATGATAAATTCGACGGTTTACTCGTATTACAACCTCTGGACGTGAAACATTGGAGTTAATTGTGGGCGTTCAGAAATGTCTAACATTAAGAAACGAAGTAATCTTCCAGAATGTGGATGTCGCGGTTGTAATTTAAACACGGATCGCCCCAGGAAAAATTTCGCCAAGTTAAATGAAGCGAGCGACAAAAACAGTCTGCGGACAAGTGTACGCACAGGGTTACAATGTTCAAGTGTGGAATGTTCATGCGAGTGCAGTGGAGAAACGAATGTATCGAACGTGCACAGGATCGGAGAAACGTTTATTAGATTTACTGGGCCTACAAGTGCGAGCAGGGTAAATCCCGCTGGGCATGTTATTCCAAGTAATTCAAATCTTCGATCAGGCAGTGGATGCTTCTTAGAAAAATCTTCAGACGGGAAATCTCGCGCTTTCGACCTGGATTGTCATGTTGTGTCTGAAAAAGCACCAGATAAATATTTCCGCTCCGTGACAATTTGGCAAGGAGTTTTGAATAAACCTATATCCGTAAGAACTCGAAGGTCATCCGGGCTACACGTAGCTGCCGCGGCTCGAGCAGATAGTCCCTTGCCGTCGAATTATAATTTTTGCAACGGCAATTCGCGGGAAGATGGGAAAAAAAGATTTCCTAAAAGAACATTACACCTTCGAGGAAAGGTAAGCACGCAAAGATAATTTTACAGCCGCGTTATTTTTCATTTGGAGGTATGTTCTTATTTTAGCTGTGATGCTGTCGGCAGTTTTGGAAATTAGCCCTTAAATATTGAAAACCAAATTGGCACGGTTTACTTGGTTTTTCAATAACGTCGATTTGACTTGGAAATATGTTAACCAGGATTGGTAGGTTGAAATATTCAGTCGAATGCAATTATAGCTTTTCAAATGTTAATCTTCCTTGATCGTGGGCAGACAAGGCACGGATTGGAATTATTAAATAAACACTGTCAAAGATACAGCCAAATGTAAATGACAGACACTTTAGTGCGTATCTCTATATGAGCAGTAAAGCAAACAATTTTTAAATCACGTTATTTATCGAAATAAACCAGCTGCTTTATGACTCCGCGCTAAAAGAACAGTTTGTTTCGTTCTGCGAGGCAGGTACCCGCTGGTAGACGAAAACAACTCTCAACTCCCAAAACTACACACTATAAAATGTCGAAAACATGAAACTCTTAAAATCAAAGTCGTTTTTTGTCGGTTTACGGTTGAATAAACTTCACTTTGCATGTGTAATATTTGATTTTTATGCATTGGAGGGTTTAATATCGTGCAATAAGCTGTTACATAATTGCGCTTTATTTCCGTCATGTTAGCCGCATTGACGCTGTTTTGCGTATATAGGACTATGACTGACAGTTTAAAATATTGGACTTACCGGTCCTTGACCGCTTATTCAAGTGTTAAATGGTTAAATATACGTCGGTGATTTGTAAAGTGCTTATATTGTTTTTTTTTTTCCTTTTGCAGAATTTGCAAACAGCGTTAAATAACACGGCCGACAAAGCACGCTCGTCCGGCGAAGCTCTCCTGAGTCTGCAAGACTCGTCTACGGACATGGCAGCGGTGCGCAGTCAAATGGATGCGCTGTCAAGTCGGGTGGATGCGTTGAAGGGCAAGATGTCTCGGTTTGAGGAGCATTATGAAGAACACATGCGCAAAGCTACCGAGTTCCAGCTTGCAGTGGAAAAGCTGCTTGCAAAGTTCGCCGGGAGGAAGGAAGAGTTGCTAGCGGTTGACATTGATACCACGGATGGACAGGCGGTCAAGAAGCGGCTTGAAGAGCTCGAGGTAAGGCCGTTGTTGTTTCAATGATTTTCGTTATTCTCATGATCTGCTTGCTTTTGGATTGATATTTTTGGAATAAACGGGATATTTTCTTTTGTTTGGCATGCATAAGTCGTTTATTACGTCATACCAGGTTCAATCCGTCGTGTAGAAAACCAATCAATGGTTTGAATAATTAATTTCATCTTTTACGCAATCGTAACTTTGGAAAATTTGTTGAGAGTTATCAGTTGACGTACGGTCAAATACTTTTACTATTTCTTACAATGCTGCTTGTTTTTGCAGGCCTTTCGTGAAGAGATCAGTAAACACAAGCCCTTGCTCACGACAGCGACTCTGACTGGTGACTGGCTGATCAGAAATGCCCATAGGTCGAGAGCCTCGTAAGTAACCTGTGCACTTCGAAGATCATAGTGAAGTCGAACCTCTCTTTACGATCACCTCATTAGTACGGACAACTCCTTATTACTGACAGTTCACTTTGTCCGAAAGAAACTAAAATTCATATAAACTCTACCTCTGTAATACGGACACTCTTCCCTGTCCCTCTGGTGTCCGTATTCTTAATTAAAGAGGTTCCACTATACTTTTTTCATTAAAGTCCATCTAGTTGTTCTCGCTGCCAGTACTCTAAATTCTTAACATTTTTTCACCTCTTCCTTAGGTTACCAAATGGAGAACGTGAAAGTGAAGTTATTCCCCGCGACATCCAAGAAAAGTTGGACAAGATCAAAGAGAACTTCCACGATCTGGAGGGTACGATTCGTCAGCAGAGACTGTACCTGACTTCTCTGTCACTGGAGCAGGAGAAAGTGTTTATGCTTCCAGTTGATCATCAGCCTGTCGAGGAAGCTATGAATCATTTTATAAACTGGCTTTCTCGAGCAGAGGAAGTGGCGTTTAACTATCAACCACTGAAAGCTGATCTCATCACGCTCCGAGAAGAAGAAATCGCTAATACGGTACGCTTAAACTGCAGTATTACAATACTTAAGTAAACTTCGCTAAAGTAGTTAACTTAATTGCTGTAAAGAAACACAAGTGATCTTTCCCTTACGGTGATAGTGCGAAAATTCTCCCAGTTTGTCGCCGAAAATTCAACTCAGTGAGTTTCTTGCAACTTTTAAGAGCTATTTTTCAGTTTCGTGACGCTTGTCGCATAAATGTTCCGATGTATTTCGAAAGTTCGCGTCGCTCGTGGTGAGTGTACTCAAAAGACCCAGTTTTCGTTAGTGGCTTCCGCGCGCTATTTCTTAATCCTAAATCGTTTCTTAATTAATTTATCACTGCTATTCTGAAAAAGGTATTTTACAAGGGGCGTGGCAGGTTAAATTTTTTAATAAAATGGGATGAAAGTTTATGGGATAAATAAGTTAAAAAATAAGGGGTTGCTATTCACCAAATAGGCGCTGTGTTTTCCGATTGTTTTTTCCATGATCACACCTCTCACGTTTGTTGTTGTGTTCATAGGCCGACAGGCGCGACGTTTTAATGCACGAGCCGAGCTACAACCATCTAGTTCGAAAAGCCACTGAATTCCTGGAGTCTTCAGGCCCAGGCCCTAAGAAGGACGAGATCAGCGCTAAACTAGATGACGTCAAGAAAAGATGGGACGAGCTGAATAGAAAGACAAACGAACGGCATGCGCAGATTGAGGATGTGTTACCGCTGGCTCAAAAGTACCACGATAACTCACAGAACGTGAAGGATGTTGTTACTTTAGCAGAAACAGAGCTGGGATCATATTTGGGTGTCTCGCCTGATGTGGAGATTGCGAAACAAGAGTTACAGAACATCAGGGTTAGAGAATAAATTAATAAACTTATTTACTAGAAAAATAAATCTCTTAGCAGCTGTAGGGAACGGCGATAAACTGCATTCTCTTAAGGACCAGTCGCCCCGTCGCGTGTCTACATAAGACGAACTCGACCTTCAATATTAACTATTCTGTTATTTCAACCGTGTGAAGACCTCTTCGAAGAAGTTGTACGTTTAAAGTACGTTACTCTTCATTGTAGCTCGTGTTTTCCATTAATATTTTTCGGTATTGAACTGCTCCTTCAGTTAATACTGACCATTACTTGAAATACAAATACAATACAATACAATACAATACAATAATGTAATCAATAAAACAATCTGTTTACCGTATAATGCGTTTAACAAGAAACAATGAGAGAACGAAGCAGTATTGGATTTTAATGTTTAGCCTTTAGTAGTTGATGTCAATTTTGTGCTCGGTTAGATTCTCAAACCAACTTTTCCTCTTTTCTTAAGTCAAATGTAGTGTGTTAATGAACGGATGCTTGGCTTTTCACAGGGTGTCTTGAAAGCTGTCGAGAAACGCGCACATGACGTCAAACAAATGAACGAGACTGGAGACGAGCTAGCCAACAAGCTCGACAAGTACGATGGGATGTCAAGCGAAGCACGTCACGATCAGCAAGCAACCAATGAACGCTACGAACGAATTCGATTGGAGCTTCAGAACCGAGAACACCTGATCGAGGCGCAGGTGAACGCCTCAAATCAATTTTACACCGCGCTGCAGGAGTTTGAACTGGACTTAACAGGTGTGGACGCCGCCATCTTGGAGGAACCAGCTGGAAGTGACAGCGATGCGATAAAGCGACAGTTGGCTGAGCTTCAGGTATGAATAATTATAATAATATTCGAATAATTATACAGTCAAACCTCTTCTTACGGACACTTTTATACAAGTAATACGAACACCTCCCTATTCCGGAAAGTTAACTCGGTTTGAAACAGACCAAAACTCATATAAACTCTTCCTCTGTAATACGGACATCTCCATAATACACTCTTCCCTGTCTTTTTGGGTTCCGTATTTAAAAGGATCGACTGTAGCATATTATCTGAAAAATGTACAACTGTGAGATTTTTGTTAGTGCTGCTTGTTATGAACGATCGGTCGAACCTCTCCTACGGACACCTCCCTATTACAAGAGTGTACTTGGTCCTATAGAGACCAAAATTCATTTAAACCAGACCTCTGTAATACGGAGACCTCCATAATACGGACGCTTTCCCAATCCCTTTGGTGTCCGTATTGTAATGGTTCTTCTGTATAAGAATGCTCTGCTGAGCCTCACCGATTGTCAGTACGTATTTCAAGCGTAATTGATGGTGGATTCTGTGTTCCAGGCCGCCAAGGTTGCTCTCGCCCAGCGGAGACCCAAATTAGGCTCATTGCAGTCCAGTGGACTGGCACTAATGCAGGAGAACAAAGACCACGAGAAGTTTGTTGATTCGACAAAGTCCAAAGTCCAAAACGTCACAGATCTGTATTGCGGAATCGAAGACAAGATCAAGGATCGCATTACGCATCTGCAAGCCGCACTATACCGCTGCCAAGGGTTCAACGAGGCTCTGGATGACTTTGAAAGATGGTTGTACGACACAGAGAGTCGATTCCAGTCCCTTGGTTTACTGTCAATTAAACCAAGTATCATAAAGAAACAGGGCTCTGGTCTGAAGGTAACTTTTACGTATTATATAACTTTTGTTGTGTTTTCTTATTCCTTGAAAGAAAATTTAGTGTGCGACAATTTAAATGAAAGCTTTTGAGTGTCACTTTCATGTGGTTATGTTTGTTGGGCTGTAGAAGGTAGTTCTAACTTCTAAGTCTGTGGAAGAAACCCTAGTCTGTGACAATTCAATGAAATCTTTTGAGCGGTACTTTCATGTTGTACTGTTTGCTGAGCTGTAGAAAGTGGTTCTACCTCTAAGTCTGTGAAATAAACCCAGTGTGTGACCATTGATTCACACGAAAACTGTTGACCAGTGCGTTCATGTAGTGCTGTTTACTATGCTAAATAAATAAAGTGGTTTTATCGTTTACGGCTGTAGAGGAAACCCTTGTGTGTGATCATTCAAATCAACGCTTTAAAGTAGAACTCTCGTTCCAAAACAATCATTGAGTTTTTTGACAGTGTTGCTCTTGGCCAGTCTTAGAAATGCAAGGCTTTATACTAGAGGATATTCTCGAGTTTGAGAATAAATGAAAATCCTTTATCTTTGCAGGCAATAAAAGAAGATATTGACCTTCATACTCCTCTTTACGACGACATCCAGCAGCGAGGTATTGATATGCTGACACGGGCCGACACCGCCGCCGATAGACATCAGTTACAGATGAGATTACTTGATGTGGAAAACCGCTGGAAAAACCTCAAAGCGGGAATGGACGAGCGGCAGAAGAGTCTTGGTAAACTGGTACCTAGTGTGGTTGGTTACGTGGAAGTGCGCGAACAGGTAGTCACGTGGTTAACACAGAGCGAAAAGAAGTTTGACGATCTTGGTTTAGGTGTGGGTGATGTGAGTGACATGGCGGTCATGACACAGAAAGAAGAGCAGCTTAAGGTACAGTGCTGTATTTCTTTTCTTTCTTCAATGTGCTTCTTCTGTGTTAGTCCATCTTTTTAAAGCCCAGTTTTTATATGATCGCACAACGATCGTTTGCAAAAATGAGACGATCGTGGGCGATCGGGATTACTCATATTTCCTTTTCACCCTCATTGATTGGAAAAACAAAGGTTTTGCTCTGATTGATTTTGTCAGAGAGCGTTGCACGAATTTCCTTTTCGACAGTCAATTGGATACTCCATTCATTGGAAAATACAAGCGACAGAAAGTTAACAGTTGACTCTCTTTGAACAGGCCTTGCGGGAAGACTATGAAAACCACAAACCTGTGTTCCAAAACCTTGTGTCCATGTCCGAGGCTTTGATTGGCGTGTGTCATGAGCTGTCAATCAGTAATGACGTCATCATGGTGACCAGCGAAGTAGAGGAGATAAAGAGACGCCTGGAAGCTTTTAATGCTAAATTGCTTGGCGGAGAGAAACAACTGAGAAATTCCAACAAGACGCTTGCCATGGTAGATATCTAAGTTTATAACATAGCTAGCAGAGCCACGCAATCAAATTTACTATACGTGAGCATATCCAATACGTGCACCATAATAACGATAACGATAACGATATTCCCGATATAACGATAATATTCTATGTCCCGGCAAAAGTTACAGTTAAATGTATGGGACGGAACCCCGATATAACGATCTTCGATATAACGATATTCCCGATATAACGATGAGAATTTAGCGGACCGAACGTAAAATCTTTCCCGTTATAACAATATTATCAGTACACAGTCACAAAACAACGAATTTAATGCAACAACATATACTGTGTTCTAAGCCTCTTTATCAACTTTATCCTCTTTATCCTCCTTTTATATGCAGTAAAAAGTATTTGTTAGGTTTACCCCTATATAACGATATTTTAGGTTATGATAAAATATTTTCCGGCCATATCGTTATATCGGGAGTTTCGATATAACGATATAATTTTGCTGCTCCCTTGGCATATCGTTACATCGGGGTTCCACTGTAAAAGAATTGATTTGCTTTTAGCTGTGCGTATATCGAGTAGGAAGTATGAAGAGCACTCAAGAAACTTGATTTGCTCTCGGCTATCGCCTTGTGCAACTCTTACGCTTGTTCTGCGTAAAAAAGAGTTCCAGCAAAGTTCGGGATTAGATGATTTAAAAATGTCTTGTGCAAATAACATATTATGCCTTTTATTTAAGTCGTTTCCATTTAATTTGAATTATATTTTTGCATTTTTCTTTAGGTACAGGAAGTGTTGGCGCCGATGCAGGAAGTGATGAATGAAGCAGAAGGTATCCTAGCAACCGAGCCCCAGGTTGGATTCAACATCGGTCAGGCTAAGGAGGAGCTCGTCAAAGTCAACGTAAGTTTACTAAGCTAACCTTTAGTTTGTTTGATGAATTTACTGCTGTTTTGTAAACAAATAACAGAAACTAACGGATTTGTGTGGTTGTTTGTCAACAGAAATGTATCGACGTGTTAGAAAAGTCGGAAATCAAGCTTTTGAGATTGTCCAGACAGGTGACAAACAATGAATACATCATCACTATTATCAAAGACAACAGAGTCATGCAGGTAAATAGGAACGTCTCCTGTTCTAAAACGTACCGTAACCCCCCCCCCCCTCCCCCTTCAAGAGCTTATAAATCTGAATAGAGGGCGTCGTGGTCTTAAATGTGCAGGGATAGGAGGAGATAGCGGGTAGCGGGAGGGGACTTATAGCGGGGTTTTTAACTGGGAAAAGAGGAATGTTATGTAATGCGTCAACAAAAACCAATATTGAAAACTGTACACGTAATTTGTAAGTGTTTAAAGTCTGGTGTTAATCAAAGCATTGATTTCATTACCTTTGATGATAACAGAAATGCAGAAAAAAGAAGGGAAGGGTGAAGGGTATATGTTTTTTTTGTTACCACATTCATAGAATTATTTCTGGACGGGCTAATAGATGTGTGAGTTTTAAAGTACGATCTTGTGCTTTGTTTAAATTTTACGATTTGTTTTTTCTCGTCAGGTACGCTTGAAAGAGAGAAAAGTCAAACTTGAGAAGTACATCAAAACCGTGGAAGTTTTCCAGGGAGCTGGTCAAGAGGTTGAGATAAAGGTGATGGGCATCATGAGTTTTGTGTCAGTGGAGATCATTGTAACAGACTTGGAGAACATCCGGGACCAGCTGCAACACGTGCAGGTACGGTTAGGGTAACGAAACAAAAACGTAAATGCTGATTCAACGTTTGAACTTCATTTTGTTCGTTTTCACGCTGAGCTAATGGAGACACGTGATTATATCAGGTTTCAATGCACATTGCACAAAAAGTTTGTGTCGTAGTTTTTTGTGCGAGAAACCATAGTTAGTAGAGGAAAAACTGTACGCAAAAGCGAAAAGTGTGTAATTTTGCCAAACTTCCAAATTGATTCAATTTTTCCCGTTAATTGAAGATTGTTTGGCTAAATTCTCTTTTTATGACGTACATTGACTAGTTTTGTACTATTTATACAGAATTTTCTATTTTTGGTTTCAGTTGTTGTTTGTATGACATTGGGTATGACACCAAACGAAAACAAACGAACTACCGAAAGTAATAACATGTCAAACATGTTTTAAAAAGTCGTGCTTTGTTTTATTTGTTAGAATCTCGAGGAGGAGGTTGTGATTCACAGACGAAAAATCGACACCATGGAAGAAACCGGCGAGTGGATCATAAGAGAAAACAATGGCAATCCCGAAGTCATCAGCGAAGTTCACTCGAACATCAACCGAGCCAAGTCGTCGATTAACGAAGTGACAGTCAAACTGTGCGACCGTCGCCGAAGATTAGAAACAGCTCTGACCGAGAAGCAGCGAGTGTATGACACGTTAGATGATTTCGATAAAAGAGTAGTGAAGCTGGATAAATCTCTGACACGAGCTAAACCTGTTTCAGCCGAGTTTTTCGTCATTAAAGAGCAGAGGGCTTCTCATGAGGTAAGCCCACCATTGTTGTACTATGATGTACGTGCGGTGTGCGTGTACGTGTGTTTTTGTTTCACTTTCAAATAACTTTTTGAGCTTTTTTTTTTCATTTTGGTTACATTTAGTTTATTAGGTAACCATTTTCTTGTATAAATGCCTTGAGCCTTTTTACCGTGCAAAATGACATCTTATCCTGACAAAAGAACGCGCGCAATATGCAAGCGTATTCCATTGTAGTATTTCGGTTTGAAACCCGTTTATTAGTGAGGGAAACCAAAGCAAAAATGGCCAGACTGGGCGAGCTGAACTTCAAATACTTTCTCTAAAGAAATAGGAGCTAAAACAACAGACTGAAGTAATACAGTGGAATTATTAATTCCTTATTCTTATTCACACAATTACCATCGTATGGTTTGATGAAAATAACATGCTGTGATACACGTCACCAGTATGTTAAAATTTTTTGAACTCGATTGCTTTCTTGTGCGCTCTGAAGCTGACGCCAGGAGAGAATCTGTTATCTCAGACTGTTATATTGCAGTAATCATTGGATTGTTAATCCACCAACATGTCATACCTGTTTCAGATTGTTGTTCGCGAGGTTGGTCGCCTTCGTCCAATTTCCGACTACGTGTTTCCAGCGGCCGAGAGCCTCCTTGCAAAGAGCGATGCTACCCCGGAGAAGAACCAATTCGAAAGCCGCGTATTGGCGACACGTACTCTATGGCAAGGTGTGCGACACAGGAGTGATAACAGGCATGTTGTTATTGAGCGAGTGTTCCCATTGGCGCAGAACTATGATGACGCGTACCGCGTGTTGCAAGTGTGGCTCAGAGAAACTGAACAGAGAGTCATTAACCTCACCCCAGTCCCCTGCAACTCCGAGAGCGTGGGCAACCAGTACAGGAATCTAGCGGTGAGTCATGAATTTGGTTGGTTGCGATCTCGTACTTTTGACAGCAGTAATGCGATAACAGAGCGGTTACTTACCCTTTTTACGAAGAAACCAAGTGAAAATCGGCACTTTTAAACCGTTAGTTGTTAAAGGCCTGGCTAAACTAGAAAACATTGTTGCGGAACGATTGTTTCTTGTCTTTTTTCCTAAAACAAAAAGCAAAATTTGTTTCCAAAACATCTGTTCCCCGCGTGGCTAAACTGGGGAACATTTGCCTCCGCAACAATGTTCCCAGTTTAGGCAGGCCTTTTATGAAAATGGTTATCATTTTCACGTAGCTCATCGTTTCACGGTTGTCTATCTCCCAGTTGTTTTAGCTCTATAGTTATCTGTCTCCCCTAATTAAAATAAATAAATAAATATCAGGGCTCGACTTTCAGGAAAAAACCTTGGGGCCAGGTGGCGCCTAAGTTTTCAGATTTGGTCGCCAGAACAAGAACTTTAGTCGCCAGAGTAGCCGGGGGGGGGGGGGGGGGGGGGGGCAAAATAAGTAAAACGGAACATGTTACTACTTTGCTACGTTTTGCTTGGTTCCTAAACTATAAGGGGAATAGAAAAAAAATACAATTCTTAGATTTACTTAAGTAGAAAAAATAAGAACAATGTTGCAGGCTTTGATTCATTATTTTTCACTAATCAACCTGGAAAATATGTTCACAAGGGTTTGTTTATTCCCAAAACATTTTTTTTACTGCACAGAGGATCTGTATATTGACTTGTAACTTCAATATTGCAAGGCCTAGGCAAGCATTCAGAATGGATAGCCGTCTGTCCTATACCGTAATATTAATTAAACTGCGGTGCTTTTATTCATGTTGAAAGATTAGTGCGTTGGAAACCATAGCAAGGTCGAACAGAGATAGACAAGATACAGCCGTTTATTCAGTCTTTGAAAATCCTTAATCCCATCAAAATTAGGCAAAATAAAGTTTTAAAATTTTCTTTTATAAATAGGTTATTTTTTTCAATCCTATGAACTGCCTTTTATGCAATACTGCCCAACAAAGATTTCAATTTTCTCAAAAGTTTCGGGACAAAAGAAAAGAAAATATTTCGTGCAGAATGTAATTTAATTAAGCGAATGTTTTCACGTCTATAAATACTACGAGCACGTTGCAATGAAAAACCGTTTTGTTTTCATCAATGAGAACCACTTTCAAATAAGGTGATACATGAAAAATAACAATCAGATCATAATGCAATAATTATTAAAGCGAGGTTTCATTCTTATGTCCCAACTACTTCTTTTTTTGCAAGTTCAAGTTTATGCAAATTTGGTGTGAAATGTAATTTGATTACACTGTCTAGTCTTGTTTTCATGTTCATGAATGGTGAAAACAAAACTCTTTTAATGAAAGTTGTATTTTCTTTTTTATTTTCCTGAATGTTTTAATTGACTTGAAAAATCAATTGCTGAATGCAGTTTTATTTAATTTTCCATTTTTCAGAGCTATTTTTCATTGAATGAATGATGTGATTTTGCATTTAATAGTTTCTTTATATGTCTAGCTGGTTCATTGTATTTGTCTTTTGGCTCAAACTTTGCAAATGGCACATAACCTTTTCAGTGCTTGAGGCCATCTGCTATAGGCCAATTGGCCTGTTTTGTTTTCCTAATCATGATTGTCTGTGATTTTTACAAAGCATGTGTTCTCCTTTTTGGAACTTTAAATTTTGTAAAAATCTAATTTTAAACACAGATGTCACTTCCGGAATTGCTTATCAAATGATGTAGATTTCACATGCGTTTCCCAGCGATGATTAAAATAAACAAGCAGCTAGAAGAAGAATACTTTCAACAGCTATTAAACATAAACTTCAGTCAATAGGGAATTACGAAAATATATAAAAAAACATTATTTAAATTATCTTTGTGGCCACTTTGGCGACCAGACTTGAAAAGTTAGTCGCCAATGAATCAAATCTAGTCGCATTGGCGACCCCACAGGTCGCAACGTCGAGCCCTAGTTGAGCGTTTTCACCAGCGTCACAACGGTCATAAGTTCTAATCTGCTGAATCCAAGGACCTCTTAAGTGGCTGCCGGTTAACTGTCAAGATGTCTTCCATTTTTAGCCCCAACATCCATATACAAATTCTTCTGCCTGACCTCCATACATTTTCTTATCGCTTTGGTTGGGAGAATTTATTAATAGAGCAAAGCAATTTCCCTTTGGCGATCATTTTATTACTGAAGTCTCAAAACCTTTTCTCTCGATAAGTGTTGATATTGTGAGAAGAAATTTGATAGGTGGTCAGTCTAAAAGGTTAAATAAGTGATTCGGTTCTTCATAATGCATATTTAGTGTTAAATTATCAGAGTTAAGCCCTTGTGTATTAAATGCACTAGTTTGTCTCGTTAGTAAGTTGCGTTTATTCATTCAGTTCTCGATTAACCAATGAACGTTTGTATCTTGTCCAGGCCCTCCGTGAAGACGTAGTCAACCACACACCAGTATTTGAGTTTTTCATGGCAGCGGCAACAGCCTTAAGTAACGCGTGTGATGCAACAAACATCAGAGAAGGACTGGAACCCATTAAGATGCTCAACCAGGAAGTAGCCAATCGCTGGGAAGTCATGACAACCGTCGTGACGAAAAAGAGAGATGTGATTGACAGTGTTCAACAGCAACTCAAACAGTACGAAGACGTTTTGGAGAAAGTCAACCACTTGTTGAACCGCGCAGAGGCTACTTTGGCATCCCAGAGTGCAGCAGGGGCAGACGTTAACAAAGCAAAAGTCAACAGAGATACACTGAAGGTGAGTGGGTGCCCACTTTTTGGCGCGAAATATATGCAGGAGTTTATTTCCGGCAGCATAGCTAAGGACCTTTAGGAATGAAGCCATTTCAAAGTAATCTGAGGTCTGAGACAGTGAATAAAGTTCACAAACAACGCTGTCAGTTTGCCATTTAGTAAAGGTCAGTACAGAGTTTAACAGAGCTGTGCTCAGCAGAGCCGATGCCCGCACCTTTTTTGTCTTTGGGAACTTGTATAACTTTGCTTTCATAAAAGCTTTTAGAGCTGGGCACCCAAGATCACAAGAACCCGCCCCATACTAAGAGCACCGTGACAGCGTGAGAGAAGAACATCACAGCCAGTAAATATTTACACTGTTATTTTTTTCCAGACATTGAGGTCTGTTGTTGAGAATGCCAAAGGAGAACTGGAGTATCTAAACAAGACAGGTCACATGCTCGTACATGACGTAGATCATCAGCTAGTGAACTCTGCGCCCTTACAGGAGGAGCTAGCCACACTTAATGCCACTTACAAAGATGTGCTGCATAAACTAGAACTTGAACAAATCAAGCTTGAACAGGTACAGCGCGACAGGCGAAGTCGTAATCCTTGTATTTTGAGTCCGTTTAGTTTGGAAGATAACTAACTTTGGGCTATAGGCGAATCATTTGTTTACAATATTTGCCTTTAAAAAAAAGCCCTCTAGTTTCTGATGGAACTACAGAAAAATCGACTCTAAATATTGAAAGGGCATGTCCCTAGAAGTTTGAGCCCGATGTATTAAATAGTTTTTGAGCGACGCGGGTCTAAGAACTCAAAGTTTTGCAAAGAGAATCCTGTTTTTACACAAGTTGTTAATTTTGTTTCAATCGTTTTGCAAGGACTGTATGGGCTCATCGTCGCTTTTGCCACCCGTTTTTTTATGCTTTTTGCTTTGCAGTTTTTGATAGACAACATCTCCTTCAATACAATCCGCAAAGAGCTAACACTTTCGCCGATTATTTCGTTTGCAGGTGATTGAGAACGCGGAAGATTTCCAGAGTGCTGTGGACGAGTTTGAGTCATGGCTTCCTAGAGTGTCGAGTGTTGTTCAACAGTTTGGGCCAATTTCCTCTGTCCCGAATGAAATCAAGAAACAACTGAAAGAAGCAGAGGCAAGTCAAGCTAATCATTTGTCTTTTTAACTTGTTCAAACTTATCGTCATGTTGGAAAATTTTATATTACGTTTTGCAGTGCAGTAGTACAGTTGAGTATAGGGAAAGGCAACTTGTCGAGCACCAGTTGTCATAATGGTTTTCAGGTTCCCGAGTCGTTCGTCAAAACAAGATCCACCTTTGCTGACATTCAAATGGCGAGTAACGCTGTCTTTTACCGGAGAGATTGCGTGACGAGGCAAGAGAACGCTTGCGAAGGAGAATAGACCATCAGCAACAGTGTATCTCTCCTATTTCGTGGTCCGAACACGTTGCCTTTGTTTTATTTTTTGCATATACCTCCGTTTATTGTTCTTCGCCGGGAAGGAATTTATGTCTAAAGAGATATAATCTAATCCAAGTGATCCTATTTCTCTTTTTGAGTTGTTTACGATATAAAAAACTACCGCTACCTCATTACAATACCCGTTGTACTGCCCAAGTCATTTCAACCATACTTACAATTTTAGGACTTACAAGACGACCTTGAGAAGAACAAGCCGCTGCTGCTGTCAGCTGAAGACAGCGGGCACAAACTGGTGGAGGTGTGTTCCGAGGAACTGACTGTAGACTCTGTAGTTGCCACCAAGCTGGATCCGCTACAGAAGGCGTTTGAAATCCTCTATGCCGCTGTGGTAGAGCGAGTGGGTCAACTGCAGATGAAGCTTGTTCAGACCCAGGAGCTGGACGCGTCGCTTGCTGACGTCATTCGCTGGCTGGTAGAGATGGAGAGGACGCTAAGCCGGCAGGAACCCATTGCACTGCAGCCTGTCAAAGTTAACAGACAGAAGCAAGATCAAGAGGTACATTTTGATTGGTTGTGTCGCTTGGCATGACGCGTGTGTTTACCTTGTTGTCCCACTGCTAGGGAGTTAAATTTAGGATGGCAAACGAAAAGATACAGTAAATGGACTGAATGTTACTGCACCGTATATTTCTTAAACTAAAACCCGTACGAATTTACGGCTTTTGCGTGTCTTTGCATTTCTAAATGGAACTTTAAAACTTATTGTTTAAAGCGAGTTTTCATGCTTTACCTTTACACTTGGCGCACTTTAACTAAATTTTATGTGCCGTTATCGTCTTTTTTTAATTTCATTGTGTTAATTATCAGCGAACGTCCCTTGTTAGATTATAAGAAATGGGAAAAAGAAAGTGTAAAAAGGAAGACGAAGTAGAAACAAAAAGAAGGGAAAACGAACTTGACAATGAGGACATGAAGAAGTCCAAATGTTATTTTGTTTTTTTTTTTATCGTTCGTTCTCCTTTAAAAGTGTTTTTCTAAATCTTAATCAGGTTAGTTAATACAGTTGATATCGTTAATTCCCGTAGGGTTTGTGCAAAGAGATTGCGAGCGAACAACCAGTGATCCAACAAGTAGACAGTACCGCTAACAATGTAATGATGTCCATGCCGCACGGACCGGACCGTGACGTGCTCAAATACAAGTTGGCAGACATTGATCGACGCTTCTCTGACGTGTCTGAGAAATCCACACAGCGGAAACAGACTCTTGACTCCATCCAGCCCCTGGCAGAGCAATACCATGACGTCATGAACGCGTTCTTGCTTTATTTGGATGGTGCTGAAGATAAACTTGAGTCACTGAAGAGAGTACCACGTGACGAAGAGAGTGCTGCTCGCCAGAAAGCTGACGCACAGGTAACAGGCATCTGTTATGTTACGTACGAGTGTATTTATTGTTGCGCCTGGGGTTTTTTTTTTGGGGTGGGGGGGTTTTTATTTTTTTTTTTTAAAAAAAAAAAATTTGGGGGGGGGGGGGTATATATTTGCTGCTGGGAAAAGGATTGCGTGACAACTTAGGCTTAATAGAGAATTCGAAGCTGTTAACCTCCTAACTAAGTCTTATATTATGATAGTGTTTTGGCTATTTGGCTAAATAGAAACATGGTAGCAAATAGTAGGAAAACTGTAATTTCCATGGTCTATTCACAAGTTAAGTTTTCTTAATAATATATTCTATTTCTTTATTTTTTAAATGCATTTCAGGCGTTTCTAGAAGGAGTAGAGAACCACAAAGGTGTTCACCAACTTGTAAACATGGCTTCAAAGGCATTGCTGGACTTTTGTCAAAATAACTCCCTCAGTGTAGACACATCACACATCGTAGATGAAGTACAAGATGCCAACGCTCGCTATGATAAGCTGAGCAGAGCAAACTTTGACATGGAAAAACAGAGCAGAGTGGCCGAACAGAGTGTCGGGCTATACCAGAAAGCTTTGCAGCCTGTACAGCAGACGTTTGTCGATGTGGACAGTTATCTCGAGTCTGAGCCTGCAATTGGACTGGACGCGGAGAAGGGCAAAGAAGAACTAGTCAAAGTTGATGTAAGTGGAATTGTTTTCAACTTTATTTAATGCGGTTTAAGTGAAGATTGATTGCTTCTCTCGCACGTCTCCCCGACCCACCCTACCCATTATTTGCAATCCAGTGGAAAGATTCTTGATTTAACACGCAATATTAATTATTTTCTGCGGTATATAGGACCTACTAAGCGCCTTAGAAGAGCAGAAAGCTGATTTGGAGGTTGTGGAGATGTCTGGTCCTCCTCGAGTGGAGCAAGCTGTGGAATTAGCTGAAGAACTAGCCACCGCGTCACAGAAACACGACATGAATGTCAGCAAGCTGAAGAGACAGAAGGTTTGAAACTCTCTGAACACATCATTGTTTTGTATCATGGCATTATTTTAAAACTTGTTACATTACATTACAGGTTCGATTAACAAAACACGTGGAGAAGATACTCATGTTTATGGAGGTACAGCATGAAGTGGAAATTTGGCTCGAGGAAATGGCTGAAACGATCAGTCGGCTGTCACCAGTCAGTGAGGACAGCGAGAAGGCAAAGGCACAGCTTGCAAACACCAAGGTAGGGAAACAGTATAGTAAAAATCCAAGTCAAGAGTAAAGAGAGAATACGTAAAGAGGGTTTCTTTGGCCCCCACTTTTTGAGCTCAGGTTTGTGAGGGAAATAAAGAGAGTTAGTAAAAAAAAAGCAAGAAATATTATCTTTTAGTTTCAAGGCGCTATATGTTGTTGTTTTAAACTACATGAAACATTTAAAATATCTTTGTAGGCACTCAACGAAGAATTCCAGAAGCAACGCCCAAAGCTTGAAATTCTGGAAGAAATTGCAGATTACCTTATGGAAACAGAAAAGGACGATCCTATGCTTGTTGCTGAGGTCAGAGATAAGTTTAGCGCCGTGGAGGAACCTTTTGAACGACTACACTCCAACGTATTACAAAGGCAAGCTCGTCTGCAGAACATCGTTATTCAGGGTCAAGATTTCCAGCTGTCACTGAGTGAAGCGCAAGATCAGTTGAATGATTTTGAAAGAAACATCGCTCAGCTACAACCTATCAGTGCTATTTATGAGGTGGTCCAACAGCAGAAAGAAGATCACGAGGTAATTAATTGATACGATAGCTTTCTAGTGGAATATTATTTGGTAGAGAAGATTAAGAAAGATTCTGTCGTTTTATGTCTTTGACACGCGAAGAGTCGGATCAACATTGCTCTTACATAGTTAATGACCATTTAATTGAAAACTTTTAAACATAACTTCTAATGTATGTTGTTGTGTGCGTTTTCAGTGATAATATTTAAAAAAAGGTTTGCTACATTTTTTATTGGGAAGGTTGGTACGTTTTGGAGTGAAAAGGTTAACCAACCAACCAACCAACCAACAACTTTTAGTTTCGTCCTTCAAGCAAACTTTAACCATTTCCTTTTTTTACATTTTTTGTCATTTCCAGGGTCTGTATCTTGAGATCACCTTGAGAGAAGTTGTATTCAATGAGCTTCTTAAACTTGGCCGAGAGGTCCTGGAAAAGACTGCCCCAGGCCCCAACCGTGAAACGCTTCAAGAGGATTTGAACAATCTTGAAAGCCGCTGGACAGACGTATATTACAACACTGTAGAAAGACAGGAGAAACTGGAGGAAATTGTACCGCTGGCTCAGAAGTACTCCGAATCAGTGAGTGATCTCCTTCCGTGGTTAGAAGAGACCGAGCAGATGGTAGCGGACTGTCACGTGATGATTGTCTGTGAAAAGCATGCGCTGACCAGAGAAGAGACTTTTATTAAGGTACGCCCGATATAGATCTCGGATTATGTGAAGCCTTCTCGTTTGAATTATCTCTAAACATAATCAGTTTAACCTGCTGGAAAAGATTAAAATCAGGGTCTGAACACCAGACCCTAGACAACAATAAAAAGAAAGCTGCTTTCGAAGGCTTCAGAGAACTGCAAGCCAAAATGATACGCGGTTAAAATGCGTTTCACTTGTGACTTAATTATGGAAACGTATAAGGTAAAAATAAACTTAAATGTTTGAACGAAGTATGTGGACGTAGTAAAACAGACTCATTCCTAAAGACTTTGTGCACACCTTGAAAGTCCTTGAAAGGTAAATGCGGTCCTTGAAAGTCCTTAAAGTTTGTTGTTTTCATTATTCCAGATGGTAAATAGTTTAAACAATGAACGAGCCTTTTTTTTTTCGTGTGAAATATTTAAAATGATTTGTGTTTTTTATAGTGCGTAAGTCTAGTATAGAATTTGATACTTCTGCCATAGAATATAATAGTAATGCTTATTTGAAGAGATTTAGGTCCCTTGAAAGAACATGAAAAATATTGTTTTTCCATACAATAAAGCCTGTTAGTGTAGGACTTATGTGTTTTGTGACGCGCTCTATATGATGACCGAAATAACGGGTGGAAGGAGACCACAAGTGTTAAATGAAATGTTTTTTTCCTATTCCTTGAACAGTATCTGCAGCAGTTCGTGCAAGAGGACATAGAGGGCTACCGTCCAATCTACCGCTCCCTTGTGGACAACTCAGATGATCTGCTTGAAAGCTGTCAAGATCTGTCGGTCTCAGATGGTGTGCCACAGATTCAAAATGACGTCAAAGAAATGATTGAAAGGTGGAGCAAGGTAAACCAGTTTTATCTTGAAAGACGAGGTCACGTGTCAGAGGCCGCGCAACTGGTGAAGAAATACCGGAGCTTGCTGCTGCCGGTTGAGAACGAACTGGGTCGAGTGAAAAGGCGATTGGAAGAGTGTGAATATGAAGGAATTAATATCGAAGCTGGAAAGAAAACACTGGACAATGTAAAGGTACAGTTAGCGACAAATAATTGTAGATTAGTAACGAGAGGTCGGACCATCCTCTCAACTAAAAAAACTAATGGAAAAAGATTGTGACGATAAGCTTGAGTAAAACGACGTTGTTCTTTTGACGCCACTCTCTGGACATTCGAACGAGACGTTTTAGATTCTCGTCAAAAAACTCCAAACATTGAACAGAACAGGAGAAAATGGGTGTCTTAAGATTGTAGGGCGTTGGTGAAAGGTATGGAAGCCTTTTTTTTTATCTATCTTTGAGTGGCGCGATGGTTTGTGTGCTGGACTCCGGATCGAGCGGTCTGGGTTTGAGCCCTGGTCAGGGTCACTGTGTTGTGTTCTCGGACTAGACACTGTACTCTCACAGTGGCTCTCTAGGACTCAATTTATGGGGCAAACTTTCTACGGCTGACAGATCAACCAAGACACTGCAGGCTTTTACAAACCGTATTCGCAAAAGGGATATAACTCGCTTAATGGACAGCGGCTGTAAGGGATGCATCCTATGCTGCACATAGTGCCACTCAAGTCAAGTCATTATTATAATTATTATTATTATTATTATTATTATTATTATTATTATTTTCTTTTTTTTTAACAATTAAGATTTAAACATTTTTCTATATCATAGATTATAATAACATTTTTATATGACTTATATATATTTTTATTGTATTTATATTTAGTATTAGTGTAGCTTTTAGTTTTTAGCAGTGTCCCCTAATTAGTATGGTATTATTTTCCAGGCTACAAGGTTTTTGACACTTAAATAAAGTTTCTTATCTTATCTTTTTTATCTCTCCTCCAAAGGAAAAATTAAATGCGCACCGGCGAATGCTGGAACCCTGCGATGGACTGGCATCCTGTCCAAGGGGTAGTGGGGATTTACTAGTCGCCACATGCTTTTAAAACTAGGGATAAGCAGCGTGAAAATCACAGCTATTACAACTTGTTGTTTTGCATTCATTGTATAACAGGCCATTCAAGAAGAAATCTACGGCTTAGAAACCCAGCTGGAGAACATCAGCGATCAAATTAAAGAGGAAGACAAGGCTTACCTCGATCTCATGCCAATCAAACAGCGTGTGTCTGCACTCAGTCAGCGGTGTAATGCTCTACGTAAGGACGCCAATGAGCGGATAGTGAAACTCGAGAGGATTGTAAAGGAGTTGACAACATTTGTTACAGCCACTGGCGAACTGCGAGTCTACCTTAAGAGCGCGTTTGAAAAACTGGATGGCTTGGAGCCAATACACAATGATGCAGAAGTCATTAAACAGCAATTGAAGGAAGTCCAAGTGAGTACTTGTTTATAGCTTGGCGTGGCGTAATAGAATTTGGGCGATTATCTGTGAAAATTATGTAGGATATATAGGTTTTCTTGTTGTAAGCCCTACATAAAATATCTTACGGGAACATGATATCGTTCTAACAATAACGAAGACCGACGACAACAATAACAGCAGCAGATGCAACAACAACGGGAACAAAATGATCTTTTTGTTTCCGGCTTCGCGTCTGTACTCTGTATGTGACTGACTGTTGGACGGCTATGATATTCAGGAGTTGAGTTTCTTATTACTGCTTTTCTCAGACATTTCCTTTTTTTGTCCTTTTTATTATTGCCCCTTTTATGGTTCGATTTGTTGTTGCGTGTTTCTTACTGTCTTATTTCTTTTTCGTTCTTTATTGTTCGGTTTCCTCCTTGTTCTTTTTCTGGAGAACTGGATGGGGTAGAGACAGTAAAAAGTGCATTATAAGTATTAAGAAAATTAACAATAATGTGTTTTACAATAGCGCCCATTGTGTTGAAGCTCTGAGGATCCATACACAATATTAAAAGTTTCTTTTTTGTTTAAATCTCAGTGGCTCATTGTTGCTTTGTCATTGTTCTAACAGGAGCTTCAAGAGGAGGCCAACGCGCAGCTTGGTGTACTAACAACTGCCGAGGTAGCTGCAACTACCATCTGTACTGACAAGAAAGACGATCTTAAGGCCACACATGAAGTGAACAAATCACTGAATGAAGTCCAAACGCCCATGTTGGATGTGTTAGAGAGACTTCAGACACGCGAGCAGGACCTGAGGAGCGCTCTGGAGCACCTGGAGACTTACAAGGCCCAACTGGAGCCGGTGCAGGAGGTGTTCACTCAGGTGGAGACCTCTGTTGAGGCCCAGGCTCCTGTGGACTTGAACAAATGGGAAGATGAACTTGGCAAAGTGGATGTAAGTGATACAAAATATCAAAACGTATTGATAAGGCGTGTTCAGAATACAGCTTTGACAGAGAAATTTAGTATTCAAACAGGGATGGGATGATTTATCAGTTGAGACACTTTCTTCTGACTGAATTTCTGTGCTTGAAACATCTTGATCTTGAGAAGAATATTTTAGCGGCTCGAGGGAATTTTTATCTCAGCAAAAAAAAATACATTTCAGTATGCATCTGATACCTATCCCTTTTTCGCCGATTTCTTGTTTTACGTTAATTAAACTCAGTTTTAATCACGCTCAATGACCCTTAAACTGGTACAAAATTGATTAGAGCAGAGATAAGGAACAATGCGAGTTCTTAATTGAAGATTATTATTTTTCTTTTTTTTATAACTGAACTACGAAAATAACTTGCGCTTATGTAAAGCATTGCACTAAAAAAATGCGTTTTCCTTTCTTCCTGCACTAGACAATGATCGAGGAAATGGAAAAGAGCAATAAACATGTCCGCCTAATAAGGAAGTCAAGTCAGAAACTTCTGCGAGTCATGGACATTCAGTCGGAGCCTGGGACCGAGGTGCAGACGGAAGTGGCCAAAGTCACTCACAAACAACGCGACCTCAGCTCCAGTCTTCGCCAGCGCCGCTCCAAAGTTTCGAAGAGTCTGCAATTGTACGGAGATTTCTTAGAACAGATTGAAAAGGTGCAGAAATGGCTCCCTGAGGGAACTGAACGAGTTCAGGCATTGGACCTTGTGGGCGGCGAACCAGAAGCGATCAGAAAAGAGCTGGATAAACTACAGGTTTGTTTTTCGTTATTTTGTCCTGTTTTGTTTTTCTCTTAGATTACAAAATCTGTCGTCTCCTTTTTGGAACTTTTGCAAAATCTAATTTTAGATACAAGTGCCACGGAATTTTTCTTCGAAAGATGTAGATTTCACGTTGCGTTTCCCATCTGTTATTAAAATAAACAAGCAGCTTCAGAAAAAAGTTAGCTTTTGCTTCAGGGGTGGGGGGGGGGTTTAACATTGTGTAGTTAATTAGGAGAAAATGTCACGTTATATTTGACCGGCCAGAAACGAGGTATGACCGATCGGAGCTAAAATTTATTTGGCCGGGCATCTTGACCGGTGATCATGCGGCCGTTATTTCCAGTCCTGCTTATAGCGCACGGTTACGAATTTTCGGCCCGATTTGGCCCAGATTTGATAGGAAAATGTGTGCGCAGTAAAAAACTCGGCCCGATTTTTCACAAATCTGTTGCAGTGCCACAGATTTTAGAAATTGGGTCGATTTTCATCCTCGCAATTGAAATAAGGCAAAGAAAATCGGTCCGACGAGTCGCACCGTGTAAATTTGCTTGCAACAAATCGCGCCGACAAATCGCAGCGTGTAAACCGGTTTTCATAGTTTGTCGTTGTCGAGGGTACGAGTGGCCACTCGTTACAAAGTTATTAAAATTTCGTTATTCTTTTTGAATTGTCAGTAAGGAAGTTAACAAATTTTGCATTTATGTTGTATTTTTTTTTAATTGCTACAGGACGTTAGAGAGGAAGTACAAGCGAATGTAGCGTCATTAGACCAAGCTAAGAGTTTAGCGGACAAAATCAAAGAGCTTAGCAGTGAAGATCCTTCCATCAACAAAGAGCTTGACGAACAGCTTCAGAAGGTAGAGCCACCCTTGAACGAGCTCATCTCAGCCCTGAATGCGCGACAGTCCGAGCTACAGACAGCACTGCTACAGAGTCAGGAGCTTAAGGATTCTATGGAAGAGTTCAACGGCTGGCTCTCGGCAACTGAGAATCGGTTGAACCTTCAAGGACCCGTGTCTGCCAGGCATAAGGTGATCATCGACCAGCAAGACAAGCTTGAGGTATGCAGTTCTAATGTTTAAGGGACAATGGCCTGGGATGAGAAGTAGGGCTGTGATGCCTTGCTGTCGATATGTTTTACGAGCTTTACACTCAGGAACTAAATGGAAACGGAATCTTGACCGCTAAACTAAGGGGCTCCCTTAGTTAAGCGGCCAAGATTCTATGGGGAATCCTGAGCAGTATAGACCAAGCTCAAAATATTTGTTTTGAAATCTCGCCAGTTTCAATTTGCTCAGAAGTCATTTGACCATCCTTATATTTCTGCGTGTGTGTTTTATCGTCAGTTTTAACCGTATTTTTTATGTTTTGCTCAGTTTTAAAGAAACTTACGTACGGTTGGTGTTATTTTTTTACATTCATTCGTCGTAACTGATCCGTCATCATGTTCTCCCGAATCTCATTATTTCTTTCCTCGGTTTTGTCTCTTTGGTATCTTTCTGAAGTTTCTTTGCTTAGACATTAATTTTGTACGCCCCCGGAAAGACTTAATGAATTGAAACATAGGTCTTAGAACACATACCAATCTTGTTTCTCTGTTTCTTTAGGTACTGGAGAAAGATTTGGATCAGCACAAACCAGTTCACGAACACGTCATTGAGAAAGGAAAAGCGATGTTGGATAACATGAAACCAGGACGAGAGAAAGACAATCTCGAACAGAAACTCCAAGACCTCGATGAACGCTGGAACGACCTCTCGGCAAGGATCACCAAGCGAGGCGACAAGCTAGAAGAGATAGAACCTTCTGCAAGCAAGTATGTCAACAGTTCAGAACCGTTCACGAACTGGCTTTTGGAATCTGAGGAGCGTTTGAAAGAATGTGAGAAGATCCCTGAGGATGAGGAAAGCACTACACAACAACTTGAGATACTGGAGGTTCGTTTAACTTTCAAATTAATTGCATCAAACAGGCTTGAGAAAAGGAAAGTTGCATGATATCGGAATATTGTTTTGACAGTAGTTATTTACATAATACGCTTACAAAAGTTTGTGCTAAGTACATCTCGTCTTCGGTAATTTCTTTAAAAACAGATTACGAGGAAACAAATTTCAAAAGCGTGTAAGGAGCTGTAATTAACTTGGAGAACCTTTCTGATTAGTTTGTAAGTAACACTGTTAAGCCTTTGTTCGAGAGCTCTGTGATGATGTTTCAAATCGTAAAACCGATCACGGCGCGTCACGGTCTTGCAATTGGATTTTTTTGGCATACGAAAGTGTTTATTGAGTTATTTTTTCAAAAATAGCTCTTAGTCGGCATGATGTTCCCGTGTAATCATTCAGTCAGTCAGTGGGTCAGTGAAGTATGTTTGTTTGTCACACCAATCAGATTTCAGGTACTATCAGAACCAATCAAATTGTAGTTTATAAGGGGGAAGCAATCTGACACAGTTGTAGTGAGCGATTTCGTTCGAAGATTTTAGATTTGTAGGAGGCGGAATTGGTGAGTTGTGAATTAACCCTGGATTAAAAACGTTTTTCGTAACGCTCCCCTACTTACAACGCACACGCCGTGAGCAAAAGGCCCAACACTAACTTTTTATTCTTCTTATTCGAGCGTACGTTTGGAGAGGCTAGCTTTCCTGACCGTAGTAAAAATTACATATAACATTTGCACAATGTAGATTTGAAGAATAATGTTGTCGTTACTTTTGCCGTCCGCTTTGCGAAGTTCGTTGGGAAATTAAGTTTGTTACGAAGTTGCCAAATAGGTTGCGAGTTCGCGAATCAAATTGTGAGCTTCGATACAAAGTTCCCAACTTCGGCCCGAATTTATTAAAACCTTCTGTAATTATGTTATCAAAAAGGGCTTTGCTACGCTAAACTGTTGGAAACAAATGTCATAAAAATGAAAAACGTTTATGTTCCGCGAGCGGTAAACATGTCTCGAACAAATTAGTCTTCCCTCTCGCGTCGCGTCGGCTTCGATTAAAATCAATTTTATATATGGGTAAACCATCCAGTTTCATCCGGTTTACAAACGCAGAAGACTTGAAATTGAAGACAGTGAAGATTATGCCTTACAGAAATCGTTAAATATGTGTTTTCATACAGAAAAGTTAAAATTTGACCAAATTTCTACATGCATAAAATTTATTTATCGGCAAATCACTTGTGTGATCGCTGATGCGAAACGTTGTCTTGTACTTCAAGCTACTTGAACCTTCCTTGACCAGTTCTAAAATCATCTAGTTCAGAAATCGCTGACTTTCGAGCAACATAATCAGTGAAAGGTTTCGGCAATTCTACTTTTTTGTAAAAAGGTTAATTCTCATTGTTGAAAACAGCTGAAAATCAAGTTTCTGAATTCATTTTTCACCGGACAAAATGCGAAATTGTTATCTTTTTTGATAATGCTAGTCGAAAAGGTTGAAAGTTGAAAAAAGGTACCCATTTTTCCCACAAAATGCTGGTATTGTTAGCTTTTTATCGAAAATATTTGCACGTCAAAATTGTCCGCTTTTTATGCATTTACCACTTTTCCAAAACAAAGCTTTAAGTAAAAATGTCCATCTTTTCATTACTAAGAAGCAATGTTATCGTAACAACAAAAAGGTACCTTTTTTGAGGTTAGAAGCAATCTTATCAAAAGCGCGAAAAAGGTACCTTTTTCTCACTTTGAAATAATGTAATCAAAAGTACGAAAAAGGTACCTTTTTTCGCTGCATTTAGAAATGACGTTTTTTCATGCTATTGGGATTGGAAAGACATTAAAAATCCTTCTGATTGACAGGTGTCAACCGCTGGCGCCATTTGAGTAATTTTTCTGCTTGAATCGACTCCCACAAGTCAAAAGACATACACCTGTATGGCGGAATATTTTATTTTAGCGGCTACTAATTTAACCGATTTTTTCATAGCAAGATTTAGCGACTATTTAATTTAGCGATTTTCCAAAGTAAAAAAGTCAGTGATATTGTGTAAACCTGTTTTTAATGGATATATAGCTAAGATGGAAATAAATGTCCAGTAAAAGAACAAGCTCACTTGAAATTGAACGAACATTTGCATTGCCAGAAAGAACAAAGTTATCGGCAAATTTTTGCGAGTACTAAATTTAGCGATTTTTGCCCAACTCGCTAAAATCGCTAAAATTAGTAGCCGTTAACAATAGTAACCTTAGGAATTTCAGCGTTAATGGTAAAAGTAACGGTAATTTTAATTTTTGCGTGAACGAAGCAAAAAAAAAAGAATTAAATTACACAAATAGCAGAGAAGTGATTATAAAAAAAGGCTGAGCAGAGCGAGTTACGAGATTTTAGTGGCTTTTTTATCTTTTCGTGCTTTAGATTGACTCAAAAAGCGAGCTAAAATCTTTTACTCCTTGTCACTTATTTCTTGGCAGTACAAACAAATATAAAAATAGGCCTCTGCGGAAGAGAGAGTAGCGACAAAATACGCTAATATTAAATACACTATGCAATAATTATAACAATATTGACCTTCCATTTCTGTTAAATAGCAGATAACGATTTTGTTACTTCTCAGACCGTGAACAGCCCAACACCCAGGCGTTTCAGGCATAAGAATCCCCTAGAAACATCTCCGTACCAAGAAAGCTATATTCATCAAATGGCGTCAACGGTTGACACCTGTCAATCAGAAGGATTTTTAATGTATTTCCCTCCCACCCCAAAAGGGAAACAAAATAAGCAAAGTCGACTTGAAAAATTCTTTTTAAAATAGATGCCAATAACTTTGTTCTTTCTGGCAATGCAATATTCGTTCAATTTCAAGTGAGCTTGTTCTTTTACTGGACATTTATTTCCATCTTAGCTATATATTCATTAAAAACAGGTTCACACAATATCACTGACTTTTTTACTTTGGAAAATCGCTAAATTAAATAGTCGCTAAATCTTGCTATGAAAAAATCGGTTAAATTAGTAGCCGCTAAAAATAAAATATTCCGCCATACAGGTGTATGTCTTTTGACTTGTGGGAGTCGATTCAAGCAGAAAAATTACTCAAATGGCGCCAGCGGTTGACACCTGTCAATCAGAAGGATTTTTAATGTCTTTCCAATCCCAATAGCATGAAAAAACGTCATTTCTAAATGCAGCGAAAAAAGGTACCTTTTTCGTACTTTTGATTACATTATTTCAAAGTGAGAAAAAGGTACCTTTTTCGCGCTTTTGATAAGATTGCTTCTAACCTCAAAAAAGGTACCTTTTTGTTGTTACGATAACATTGCTTCTTAGTAATGAAAAGATGGACATTTTTACTTAAAGCTTTGTTTTGGAAAAGTGGTAAATGCATAAAAAGCGGACAATTTTGACGTGCAAATATTTTCGATAAAAAGCTAACAATACCAGCATTTTGTGGGAAAAATGGGTACCTTTTTTCAACTTTCAACCTTTTCGACTAGCATTATCAAAAAAGATAACAATTTCGCATTTTGTCCGGTGAAAAATGAATTCAGAAACTTGATTTTCAGCTGTTTTCAACAATGAGAATTAACCTTTTTATAAAAAAGTAGAATTGCCGAAACCTTTCACTGATTCAACATGTCTTGTTTCTCCTCTACCAAACTTGAAAAGTTCAGTCGGGCCGAAGTTAGGAACTTTGTATCGAAGTTCGCAATTATATTCGCAAAACTCGCAACGTAATTGACAACTTCATAACAAAGTTTCCAATTTCCCAACAAACTTCGCAAAGCGGGCGGCAAAAGTAAACTATAAAAATCAACTGTAAAACATCTCGTTCAAACATTTAATGAACCGGTACAAGTATTAACTTTGCTGTTAAAAGCAACTACGATCGATAGCAAAAACAGACTAAGAGCGTGCCCTTCCGTGACAATTTGATAACTCAATTAGGGTGCGTTTCTTTGGGAAAATCCAAAATTGGATTAGTGATCTCAGATCACACGGATACTTTGCTCCCAAAGAAACGAATAATCCGAAAATGGATTTTATGCCATGACAACACCGTAAACACATTTCGCACAGAACATAAAATATCAGCACAAATTTATTTTTCGTCGAATGTATCCTAGCTAAAATAATTTAAGCATACAAAATCTTTACAAAAACCACACGTCGAAGTAGATCTCTTTAGCGTTAAGCACAATGTGGCGAGAGAAAGCATCTGAGAGCGAAAATGATTGCGAAATGATCAGTGCAAATTTCACTAGTGACAATTTCAAAAGGATAAAATACCGTAGGCACACAGTGGCTGTTCTAGAAAATCTGTATCCCGTTTAAAATGATACTACATACCTATCTGAAGCTACCGTTTCCTTTTATCGTGAAATATTTTTGTATTTTGATCGAAATAACCGCCTAAAACTTTCTGTATGGCAGTGTTTACAAAGAGCGAACCTGTATTTTCACAGCAAAGACCGCTGGGCCAAGGTACTTTTTTCGAATCCTTTCCCAAAGAAACGCACGGATCATGAATCCTAAAAATCCGGATTCAGATATGATCTGATGTATCCACTCGAAGTGTGGATTCTTCAGATCATTGATCCAAGATTAATCCATTTTCGGATATAGGTAAAGAAACGCAAAATCCGTTTTTGGATCAAGAATCCGGATTTGGATTTTTCCCAAAGAAACGCACCCTTAGTTCTTGTTTGTTGAATAGAATTTACGTTGTGAATGAACGAAAATCTTTGTTGAACAGTTCTGACAGGAAACAATTACTCCAGGTGTAGTGCGCTTTAAAGAACTTTCCCGAAGAAAGTGGTTTTTGATTTGATTCGTTTATTACTTCGTTTATTATAGTACTTTTCGTTCAATGTCTATATGGAGACGTGGCTTTTTTCTAGAAAAACAAGGGTATCGTGTTACGTTCGTTTTAAAAAAACAAAGGTGTCATGTTACAAAAGTGAGAAAAACAACAATATCATGTTACAGTGTTTGGCAAAAAGCCAAAAGTATTCCGTAACAAACAAAAGAAAGGAAATGGTTACTAGAAAGCTAGCAACAAAATAACCGCTTTAAACAGAATAAGAACGTGCCGTTTTGTGACATTTTGATAATTGAATTAGTTTTTGTTTTTTCAGTTAAATGATGAAAATTTACGTATTGAATGAAACAGTTCTGATGTATCAAAATGCACGTGAAAATTATTTTGTTTGCAAGCAAATTTTGTGCAAAAAGTGACTCCGTGGGCTGCCATACACAAATAGCTCAACTCTTGGCATAAACCATCCCAACAGGACAATCACCCAGTTTTACCCCAAGCCACCCCATAAATTGAAAAAATAACTCCTGCACGCTTAGCGTGCCTATGTTTGATTTATAGCCTGGCTTTAGAATGGTTCTGTTTCTAATTTTTTTTTCAAACAAAATCCTCACAGATTTAAAACTTACTTTAACTCGGCATGTACATTTGCTTTCAACAGACACTGCAGCACGAAATTCTCCTACACAAGCCAGACCACCAGTCATTCGTAGAATCTTCAGCACACCACACGGACATTTGCAGTGACAGAGAAGTCACAGCTGATTTGTCTGTGGTGGAGGATGAGGTCGCTTCCATCGACAAGCGCTGGAATGACCTTTGTGCTACTGTTAATGATCGCCTACAGACTCTAGAAAACGTGCAGGAAGAAATTCATCGCTACCAAGTGGTGCTTCGTGTCACAGAGAAGACACTCATAGAGATTGAGCAGATTGTGACTGTTGAGTACGTGTTGGTGTTGGATCCCAATAAAGCCAAGCAGGATCTTGCTGAGATTAAGGTAAGAACGTCATCGATCATTTGTCAGAAGGTTAGCGACCTGTCTACTTAAAAGTTGCTACCTGCTCATTTGCAAGAAGCTCCTTGTCATTTTGAGTCAAGGGCCTTACTGGCCCCGGTTGTTGAAAGGATGGTTAATGCTATTCACCAGTTTAATCACTGTGTAGTGGATAGCGTAGTTTGTTTTGTCAATACTGTTTTCGCTTCTTTTTTTAGTTTTACCTTGAGACCCTTTTTGTCCCATTAAAACGTGTATGTCTACTGTTGTGTTACCTTTACAGGAAGTATTGTATAATTTATAGTTGGTGACTTTCATTCTTCTTCATTCACTACAGAAATCCATTGTGCTCTTGAATAACCGCAGACCGGAGCTGAAAGACCTTGAAAGGTACGGAAAATCTTTAACAGAGAAGACTGGCTCACCAGAGTGGCAAGAAAACGTGGCGGTCGTCCACCAAAAGTTCAACACGCTAGAAACCAAGTTACACGAGAGAGAGGATTTCATGGAGAGGGTTGTTCACTACATTGTCATCTACACGACAAGCACTAGGCAAGTTGAAAGGAAAATCCCGAAGATCAAAGAGGAGATCTCTAGTCTTGCTCCTATCAGCAGCGAACCAGAGGAGATCCAAGAACAGCTCCAGGACGCTGAGCAGCTACAGTCGGCTCTTGTTGATGACCGTGTCTCACTTGACAGTGCTCAGGAGGCTGCTGATTGGCTGGCTGCCAACTGTAACCCAGACCCTCAGGAGGAGGAGGAAATGAAAGCAAGGGTCAAGGTTTCGAAAGAGGCATTGGACGAGCTCATGGCTATTAACACCGAGCGGCAAAACGCTTTGAAGTGCGCGCTGATGCAGTCGAAGGAATTCAAGGCTGCGTCAAATGACTTCCTCATCTGGCTAAACGGTGCAGAAGACAGGCTTGCTTCTCAGCCACCTGTGACGTCAGACACGGACTCTATCCGGGAACTCAAGAAAGATCACGTGGTAAGATTTGAGGACTAAAAATATCTGGTTTGAGGACTTTCCAATATATTCCTTGACAGTAAGGAAAATTGTACGCTTTTTTTCACTGACAAGAAAGCGATTCGTTTAATTAATCGTGACTATCAGCGACACTTGTGATGTGTTAAAATATAAACACTAAAAACAACAACAAAGAGTTCGTGCTATTACTATTATTATTTCGAGTGGTCCTGCAATTTGTACACTGAAAAAGTGACTTAACGTGTGTTAGCCTTTTTAACGTCGAGATTCAGTTCTGTAAAGTTATGTTGGTTGGTCGGGCTTGGCTTTTAACGTCCTAGAAGTATTTCTTGTTTCTTTTTTTTTTTTTTTCATTGCAAATCTTGGCATAAATATATTTGATAGTCGGGAACACCGTGAAAAGTCCTTGTACGGGATTCATTGCTTGTATCCTCGTACTAAGAAACGTACAAGAAGAGGTACGAGCGAGTGCAACAATTCATGAATACAAGCCTGTTCATAGCCCCTTTATAAAGCTTGTTCGCTCTCACCTTGCTTATTTTTGTTATGTTTACTCTTGTTAGCCTGTCTTTGAAGACGTACAACAGCATGAGCCTGTGCTGGTCGCCTTAAAGAAGTCAGCGGATGAAGTGCTTCAAGCAGCAGAGCCTGGTAAAGAGCGCGACAGAGTGGAACACAAAATGGCGCAGATACAGAACAGATGGGACAACGTTCAAAAGAACGCCTCCGACCGCAGATCATTGCTGGACCAGATAGATCCTGTAGCTCAAGAGTACGGAGAAAGCCTTCAAAACATCCTATCTTGGTTAGCTACGGCTGAAAAGAATACGGCTCTCTTAAAATATGTTCCCTGCGATAGGAAAGGTCCTCAAAAATACGAAGAACTGCTTAGAGAGATGGAGAGTGATGTTGTTGAAAAGGAGAGCGCTCTCAGTGAATTAGATCAGATCGCGCGCTCTTTGTTGGAGTTCAACCCCGAAGACGCCAATATCGTGAATTCACAAGTCCAGGACGTAAAGAATCGGTTTGCATCGCTTCAGAATCTCCTTAAAGAGAAGGAAAACAATCTGGAGAAAATCAAACAACTCCTGGACAACTTTAACTACCGCGTACATGCTGTGGAGGAGTTAGTGGTGCAAGGTGTAATTCTGAGTGCCCGTAAAACGTCACTGATGGACGCCGATGGAATAGTCGAAGAACTAGCGCTTATACAGGATGTTCTGGATGCTTTTGCGGATCAAGAAGAAGAGTTGGAGATGATTCAAAGCGTTGGAATGGACCTGCTTGACATTCTGGAAGATGATTCGCCAGATGCTGTTATCATCAGGAACCAGGTGGATACCTTGAACACGCGATTCCGTGTCACTAGAGACCATTTACAGAAACGCAGAGCGCAGCTGGAAAAACACAATCAGCATCTTATGCCTTTCAGGGAAAACATCCAAGATCTTAAGAACTGGTTTGAAACCTTCAGCGATGTTGTTGAGAAACTAGAACCGATCAGCACCGAACCGAAAAAACTGAAACAGCAGTTGGCTGAAGTTGAAGAGTTGCAGAATGAGGTACAAGAGAAGACGTATCTTCTCAGGAGTGCACAAGGCGAAGGCGAGTGGATGATGGAACACAGCAAAGAGGACGAAGACATGGTGATTGATGTGGTGACTATACTGAGCGAGTGTCAGGCAAAGATGGATCGATTAACAGCGAAAATAGATCATCGGCATTCTCGCCTGCAGAGCGCGGTTATTGAGAGTCAAGGTGTAGAGGTGACCTTCGCTGAGTTTGTTGACGATTTGAGTAGGATTGAAGAGCAGCTCGCTGGCATGAGGCCCATCTCTGTTGTCCGAGACACACTGAAGGAACAGGAGCGGCAGTTTGAGGTACAAATAGTTTACACATTCAAATTCTAAATTAAAATTTAAAAATTCCCAAATTTCACTTGGCAAAATATCGAAAAAAATACTGCTTAGGAGCACATTTTCATTTCAACGGTCAAATTCTAGGGTTTTAATCACTACGTTAAAAGTAAGAACCAAGTAACACGTGAAAGTACTGCTTTATAGCTTTCCTTTAAATCGTCACTTACTAGGGTTTCATACCCAGAGTCAAATTATCTTGTTATGTTTTGAAACTTCGGGTCAAACGCTAAATTTCGAGCGCGGAGGAAAAGAATATGCCAAAGGCTAATAGGAACTGAGCTGCACAGCATTTTTACTACTCAAACGAAAAACAGATTAAACAGAGCACAAATTTAGCAATTGTTTACAGTGATTGTTTTAAATAGTACTCTTTCATTTTCACAGATCATGAAAGATGATGTTAAAGACTTGGACGATCTCGCTGATGAGCTAATTTCTCGCGTGGAAAGTGTCCTAGAAAATGCCGAACCAAGCCCAGACAGGGAAGCGTTGAAAACAAGATTCGAAGATATGAAAGCAAAGTGGGCTGATGTCAAAGTTAAAGTCAATGATCGACAAACTGAGCTTGACGAGCAAGCGCCAGTCCTGTACAAATATCACGAGAAGGTGGAAGACTTTGTTACGTGGTTAACAGAATTGGAAAACAAAATCTCCTCGCAGAGTCCTGTTTCGTGCGACACCAAGATGATAGCCAAACAACTAGAGCAAGTTGAGGCGCTGATGAGCGATTACAACAACCATAAACCCGACTTTGAGGCTGTGAAAGAAATTGCTGTGGAAGTGATAAAAAGCCAGCCAGATGATGTGTATGTTGTGGAGGCCCAGTTACAGTACGTTACAAAGAAGTGGGACAGCGTGACGTTACGTTTGAAGGATAGGTCGGATCAGATCAACAATGTCAAGGAGATTGCAGAGGAGTATCAGAAGGCACAGAGACCTGTTCGTGCTTTGTACGCATGGGCAGAAGACGCCATTGTACCTGTGGAGGCAATTGGTTCAAACATCGAACGAGCTAAACAAGAACTCAACAACACAAAGGTACCTGGTTGGAATATTTTTTATCCCAATTACTTTTGTTTTCGCAGGTTTAGAACTCGCAAAAATCTTGCAAAATTTAGCGGGTAAAATTTCGCGTGATAAATTTGCGTAACATGCAACGAGATTTATCTAAACGTTGTAGCAAATGCAATAAGCTTTGTTCTTATCTGCCGGTTTTTTTTTTCCAAACCATCAACAGGCCTTGCTTACCTTGATGGCAAATCGTGAAGCAGACATGAAGCAGGCAATGAAAATTGGCCAGAACCTCGTACTGAATGCAGACTCGTCATCACCGGAAGTGTCATCACTGAGACAGGAAGTGAAAGAGATTCCAGATCGGTACGCTGACCTCAAGATTCAGCTGACAGAGCAGCAGGCTCAGTTGGAGAGGATAATCCAGGACAGCTCAGCATTCCAACAGCAAATCAGAGAGCTTGAGCTGTGGGTGACAGAGGTGTCTGAGAGTACAGCCATGCAAGAGCCTATCAGTACCAATCCAAAAGTTGTTAACAAACGACTGGAACAGACAGAGGTTAGTAGTGGAGAGTTGCTGTAATAGCAATCCTGTTTTGAGTTTGCGTGTACAGCAATAGGTTAATACTCACCCTCATTGTGTGCCAAGGGATTTTTTTCTTTATTATTATTTTTTATTAATTTGATTTAAACATGCAACGTGTTAAACTCAGTAAAGACCAAGCTTCTGTATTTTCTGCTAATCAGGTTTCTACACGACTCTGTGTATTTTCCTTTTTTTGTTTTGAAATCTCAGTCAAACAATCCCTTAATTCTTAAGACCATACACAACCCCGTGATGAAAATTGGTTAAAATATACAAAATAGACCATATCCGAGTTATGACGAACAATGGAAAAATCTGCAAAATTCTTGGGACAAAGTGAGCGCACTAGATCAGGGTTTCCTTTTATTTTCTTAATGTGCTGTTGTTTCCAATTTATTCTTATTGAGAATACCGCTAATATCTCACTTAATATTTCTTTTGTTACGACAGGCCTTGCAAAATGAGATAGCTAAACAACGGGCTGCACTTGATCGCACAAATGACCTTGGTAAGGTGATCATAGAGAACGGCGGTGATAACCCGCTAGTGGTAGCGGACGTGCAGGGGAAACTGACAAAGGTCCGTGTGCAGTTGGATCGTTTGGACGCCAGGATCGAACAACGCCACGCCATTTTACAGAACATTCTGCTACAAATCCAAGTTTACGACGTGATGTTTGACGAGTTTGTGACCAAACTCGCCGAAATGGAAGATGAAGTGAACAACTTCAGACCCATTTCTGCCGTCCTGGAAATCGTGAGTGAGCAGAAAGAGCACATTCAGCGTAGCGTTAGTGACAACATTGCTCGTAAGCAGCCCGTTTTTGAGAAGATCTTAGAAGATGGGCTTGAAATGCTGGAAAGAATGGAGCCTGGTAGCGAGAAGGACGCCCAACAGGAGAAGCTAGAGCAGATGAAGACACGATGGAACTTTGTGAAGGAAAAAACAGCTGAGATTCAGAAATGCGTGCAGGAGGTTCATGAAGCCTCGCAGAAATATGACCTCAGGGCAGCATCCTTCAGAGAATGGCTTCAGGACGCAGAGAAGAAAGCGAACAAGATCTATCCTGTGTCATGCGACGAGAATAAATTGGATGAAAGTCTCAAAGAAATTGAAGCAGTTGCTGCTGACATTGAATCTCACAAGCCTGACTTTGATGAACTTGACGAGTCAGCTAACACTCTTACCAGCTTGGCACAAGCTGACGGAGATGTGATCAAAGCAGATTTCAACGAGCTGAAGACCCGGTGGGAGGCTTTACAGACCGGCGTGCTTGAGAAAAAAGCCAAGGTTGAAGAAGCTAAGGAAGCGATTGAGAAATACAAGAGTGCTTTGCAGCCTGTGCAAGAAGCTTTCACTCAAGCGGAAGATGCTTTGGCATCCCATGAGCCAGCGGGAACTGACGCAGAAAAACTCCGACAAGAATTGGAGCAGATAAAGGCCCTGGTGTCTACTCTAGATGAGAGGAAAGGAGACATAAAACAACTGAATCAGTCTGGTCAGCAGCTTCTTCAACAAGCAGAAGACGACGCACCTTCAACACTGAATGTGAAAGAACAACTTGTGAACACAAACAACAAATCAAAAGACTTACCCACCAGGCTTAGCGACAGGCAAAAAGAACTTGAGAAAACGCTTGACGCTACTTTGCAGTTTAATTCGTTGCTTGAAGAAATAGAACAATGGCTGCCAGAAACAGTTGAGACTGTCGATGCGCTTGAACCAGTGAGTTCAGAACCAGAAAAACTGAAAGAACAAATCAGGGAAACTGATGGACTGCTTGAAGAAGTGAAGAGGTATGTGGTGCGCCTGTGCACAGTGGAGGAGACAGGCCAGCGTTTGATTGAAGACAGCATGCAGAATCCAGAGGCTGTATCAGACATTCAAAACAAGATCGAGAATGCTCGCCAGCCACTCGATAAGCTCAATGCTAAGTTGGAACAGAGAAGTTTAAGACTGCATGATGCCATTTTACAATCACAAGAGTTCCAGGACGCCTATGATGGTTTCGATGCCCGTTTAGGGTCACTCGACGATATGCTGCAAAGCCAGGCGCCGATATCTCCGGACTACCCGATAACAAGACGCCAAAAAGACGAAACAGAGGAGTTCAGTGACTCCATTGATAAGATGCAACCTGTGATGGAGAAATTACTTGTGGCAGGAGAAAAGGTCCTGGAAGCATCGGATCCTGGAAAAGACAGAGATACTTTGCGGCAGAAGTTAGACGATCTGAAGGGAAAATGGGAAAAGGTTAAGAGCAAGGCCACAGAACGCGATGACAGTGTTGCGTCTGTAATCCCCGATGCAAAGTCATTCCACACCGGAGTGCAAGCGTTTGACTTGTGGCTCTCAGACACAGAGAGAAAACTAGCAGCAGTCAACACTGACTCTGTAAGCCCAGAGGAGCTAAGCCAACAGCAAAAAGCCCTGGAAGATCTCAAAGAAGCCATACAGAGCCACAGACCGGATCACGAGTCACTGAACAACACTGCTGATTCGCTGAAGGACAAGTGCAAAGATAACAGTTACTTTGTAGAAGTTCAAATTAAGGATCTAAACCGTCGCTGGGAGGAACTGTTAAAGGACATCGAGACAAAGGAAACTGAACTCCAAACTGCTAAGGATAATGTCGATGAGTACCTTGATGCGTTAGACAACGTGGAACAAGTTGTACAGAGGGCGGAAGCAACGCTTGAATGCCAGCCACCAACCGAGCTCGACGTCACTAAGACGAAGGAAGACCTTGAAAAGGTTCAACAAGCTGTAGAAGATCTCGAGAAATGCGAGCCTCGACACAAGCAGATGCAGGAACTTGGTGAGAAGTTACTTCAGGGAATGAACCCAGAAGCCATTGACGCTGTGATGTTGAAGCAACAGTTACGAAAAACGAGTGATGCATTCAATAATGCTCTGGTCAAAGGAAGAGACCGCAAGGCACAGCTCGAGAAAATCGTCATCTTGATAATAGAGTTTACAGAAAAATACGAGGTCCTGATAACTTGGACTGAGGAGATAACCATCGTGATCGAGACCATCTATGTGATAAGGGCAAATCCTGGTGTCGTGAAAAGCCAACTGGATGAGGTTGAACACATCCAGGAAGACCTTGTGAAGCACAAATACATTCTTGAGTCCGCGGATGACGCTGGAAAACGCCTTGTAGAATGCTGTGACAATGAACCGGCAGTTTTAATGGAAGTGAACAGCAAAGTCCACAAAGCGAGCGTTTCACTAGAATTGCTTTCAGCCAAAGTTGACGACAAGCATAACGAGCTGCAAGCCGCTGTTTTGCAATCGCAAGAATTCCAAGAGACGCTAGATGATTTTGCTGACAAGCTAGCCAAGTTAGAAGATGATGTAGCTAAAATGGGACCTGTGTCTTCTCAGTACGATGTGTTACGCGACCAGAGCGAGGACATTGAACACGCTACAGCTGATGTAAAACAGCTCGAGCCAGTCTTCGAAAGGGTTTCTAAAAACGGCGATGAAATTCTGGAGAGTCTTGAACCAGGAGAAGAAAAAGATGAACTCAAGGAGAGATTAAACGACCTCGCCACGCGGTGGGATGCGGTAAAGACGAAAATTGAAGATCGTAAATCAAAGATCGATGATGTGTCGGTTGTAGCAAAGACGCATCATGACTCTCTGCAATCGCTTCTTCCCTGGATGACTGACGCAGAAAACTGGGTCGATTCACTCGAGCCTGTCTCTTGCGACGAGAAGTCTATTTCCAAAGAGCTGAAGACCCTGACTAGTTTAGTGCAGCAACTCGACGAACACAAGCCCGAGGTTGACGCCATGAATGATTCTGCTCGTGACCTGCAAGATCTGTGTGATGACGTGCAAGTGGTTCAAGCCGAGTCCAAGGATGCTAATAAAAGATGGGAGGTACTAACGGCTAACCTGACGGTACGGCAGCAACATTTGGACAGCGTGTCAAGATTGTTAGAACAACTGACAAATCAGCTTCAGCCAATTGAAGAACGACTGGACGAGGCTGAGGCGTTAGTAGATGCACCGCTTACGAATCTCACGGATGCCGAGAAAGGAGAAGAAGAGCTAAGAAAAATCGAGGTAATGCAGTTCATTAAAAAAAACTTATTTAGTAATCGAATCTACGTTTTCTATAGGATACCAAACTTGTTGTATTTTAAAATAGTCCTTTTGATTTAGCCAATTTAGTGACCCGGTATACAGTCCGGCTGATCAAAGAGTCGAATAAAACTTTCAAATAATGGTTTGCGGAAACTGTCGAAAAACTACAAGAGCAGGAATGGACACTGGACGAGATTAAACCGATTAAACTTGTTTTTTGTCGTTCGACAGCTTCACAATGCACAAATCGTTATGTAGCTGAAATTGTTTAGCCATCTTAAGGAAATCGTGGAAATTGAATTTAACAGAATTTAGAATTTAATTTTATTTTTTGACGTAAGTGATTTCCAAGCATTCGAGGCCATAATAATTTCACATTAGTACTGAGTGTATCATTAACAGCTTTGGGAAGAAAGCATCTAAAGCAAACGTAGCCTGTTAGCAGCCTCTCTATTTTTTCAAGCAAAAGAACGCACCCCACCCCCTCGCGCCACCCGTTTTTCGCTGGTTTCCAGGTCTCTTTCCCGCGTTCAACGATTGAATAAAAAAAATACGAGAAAATAGACGGCTGTGAACAGTCTAAACCAAACGCGGTATTGATTATTTAAAATTCGCCAAATCAGATACAGTTTATTTTTCCTTGATTGGTGAACTGATCGATTTGTACTCTTGTGTCCAGGCTTTGCTGGCCGTCCTCAAAGAGCAGGAGCCTGAACTGAACGAAGTAAATGACAACCTGTCAGTTCTGATGCAGCAAGTGGACGAAAAGACTCCCCACGCCACCCAAGTCAAGGCTGATGTGTCACAGGCAGACCAGAAACAAAAAGACCTCATCGACAAATTAAACGCGCGCAAAGCCAACCTCGAGGAAGATGTCAAACACGCGCGTGTGTTCCAAGGGTCGCTTGCAGACCTGGAGGCCTGGTTACCGGAGGCTGAGGAGCGTGTTTCTGCCCAACAACCAATCAGCACTGACCCTGAGACGGTCAGAATACAGCTAGAAGAAGCACAGGTTGGTTTTATTATAAGGGACGTGATGTTATTTGTATCAATCCTTGAACGGACCGGATGAATGACGCATATCCGTTTATCAAAAGAATGTGAGAGCCTCGCTTTGGATGTTTTTAAAAGTTGTTTGCCTTTTTAATGTCTAGAACTTCTTTCTTAATAAATGAACAGTTCTGGTGTTAAGGCAGATCGCACGAACTTAGAGGATTTCTCTTTTTTTGCGACTTTTTTTGCTTGTTTACAAGCGAAAATAGGAGAATAGCAGTTATGTGGGGCAAAATTTGGAACATTCTTGTCTACTCTCAAGGGACTTTTTTAATTTCTCAAGGGAATATCTTAATTTCTCAAGGGATTACTTTCCGCTGTGGGTGATCACGCGATCTCGTGGAAAAAACGTGACTTGTCACATTTACAAACGTTATATAACAATGTTAAAAGTGACATGTCAGCTTTCTTATCTCAACGCACGTGTGTCTGAAAGGCGATCTATAAAAAGCGTCGCACAAACAATGGATTGCGTAACTAAAACACGAATAAATAGCCACTAGCACTTATATCGTTTAAAAATTACAAACGTCAAAAATAAACCATACCAAAAAACTTGCTCTTTTCAAAGATATTATTGAAGTTAAAACAAATGCAAGAGATGGGGGCTTCTTTTAAGGCTTCTTTTTTAGGCCAAATTTGGTCGCTACAAGCGCCCATTCTATTTCGTCATCAGCCTAGGTCGTTAGGGACGTGACCTCGCGTTGACAGCAATGTTGCATGAATCGGCTTTACAACATGCGATCGTATCTACGCAGTTCGAGTGGAATTCCAGTCAAAGACAGCAAAATTCCTTCGTATTTCATCTTCAAATAAAATTCGATAGCATTCACTGTATATATGGCTTTTGTTTAATCCTTCTTAAGCCCACGAAGAAGCTGTCTTGATATCCGACCCTCGCATAGACTGTCCACAGCCCTCTATTTTTCGTGTTTTTCGATCGATGAGCGCTCGGTGAGAACGGCGAGAGACCTGGACGCCAGCACAAAACAGAAGAAGCAAGAGGGTGGGGGCGGGGAGCGAAAAAACGCCTGACTCGTCCCCAGTCGTCTTCATACAGCACGCGGCAAATATACAGCGGAGGGAGAGATTGCCGCGTGCTATATGAAGACGACTGGGGACGAGTCAGAAAAAACGCAGCTTGAGTGTATCGATTTGTTTACGCAATGTTTTCTCCGACAGTAGTCGGAAATATCCGTATTTTTTTCGTGCTCTTTCGTGGAGCAATCGTAACGATACGGCCTTGAACACATTGAACAGCGGTCTACCTATAACAATGCAAATATGGCGTCACAAAAACAAAGCGTCGAACGCATATTTTGCTGTTTCATTTGCTAATTTCGCTGCCGTAATCGACTGCCTCGAAAGGTCCTTGCAATTTTAAAGTATAGAATTGTCAGATCTCGGTGAAATTTGCACTGTTTATTTGTGTAATGTTGAGGAATATGTGTATAAATACCCGGCGCGGACGAGCCATTTTTGACAAAATTATATGGCTGCATTTCCTCCGTGAAGATAGGAAATTGTTAAACTAAACTACAAAGCAACCGTAATGATAAGTTCGAAGAACAATTCACAGGATAAACCTTCGACTCATACTTCATGCAAAAAAAGTCGGTATCTCGAAGAGACTTTGATTTTATAAATAAACAAATAATTGAATAGTTATATTGAATAGTTATTCACAAAAATACTGGAGTGTAAATAAACCTTTTGCCTCTAGATCCAAATAGACATTTTTATTAGAGATTTCCATACATTCCTTAAAAATCTCTTCGCATATCTGCTGAACAAAATTGCTTAACGAAATTGATTGCGTGTTAATCACACTCGAAATGGATTTTTTGAGGTAGAGTTATGTACAAAACCTTATTTGCGTGGAAAATGAAGTGATACTAAACTGGCAAAGATTTTATGATGCTCTTTGATCTATTTCTCGTTTAGCGGATAACTTTACTCGCCGTAACTTGATTATCGAAAGTTTTTACACAAATATACTGATTGTGAATACAAACGCATAATTCGTTTTGAGAAAAAAAGTTTGTTTCGTTTCATCTGACGAATTGCTTTAAGTGCAGTAGTGCGTTGCATGATGTTGTGCAATCCGATTTCTTGCTCTTGTTACATGCATTCTTAACTGTCTTGGGCTAATTTTTTGATGCAAATTACAACAATGTTTAACAAAACATTTTAACATATAATTAAAACGTCGTAAGCCTTTCTTGATTTGTATCGCACCCAAAAATGTATTGTGACTTGTTGTCATGAGCAGTCACGGCAGTTTCTTCCTGTATATATTATTCAAAATTCACGTGGTATTTCCAAACATTGGTGAGAATTTTTTGGTTTCACGGCGCACTAGATTAATGATTTCTCTGTATGCTTGATATCAGGTCCTTTGAGACTAAAGCTGCTTTGACACCAGTAATAATAAATGCCATAGCAGGTATTTTATTGTTTTACTCGTCTAACATTTAAAAGATGACAAGGGACTGCATTTCATTAATAATTTAAACCGCTCGTAATTTGAAGTGCTGTTGTGGTCGAACCGATCCGAATTTCGTGCCAAAACACTTGCATAACGAACAAGAGAAACTCCACAAGGCGCAGGGTTAAGCATGCAAGAAAACGGATTGACAGAGCATCGCTTTTACCGAAGAAAATCAAGCAGAGTTTGTGGAGAAGTCGTAGTCGTTCCATCAAATGTCGTTCCACGTCTTGGGTTTATACGTGAAGACTTTATTCTGGTAATTATAACTTTATCATTGTTGTTGAAGTGCGGCCAATACTGATCGGTGCTTTTTACTCCTCGGTCGATTAAACCGTTAGATCTCAGCTTGAGGTAAACCAAGGCAGTAGTTCATTTACAAGTCACATTGGTCTTGGATCGAATATTTCGAGTTTGTAGACAGGAATTTAATCAATTAAGAAGCATTGTGTGAAGTTCATTCATCTTCAAGTCTCACGTATTTCCCGCCTTTAATGTTCGGAAGTGTTAAAAGAATCTCGCGTGGCGCTGCGTTTTTCAGCTAGAAATAAATCGTGTGTTACCTGTCCTAGCGCCAAGCGGTTACCTAACAGTGTTGTTCACAGGTGCCTTGGGTAAAGATTTCGTTACATATTTGTTTGTTCGAACTATTTAGCTGTCAACCTTATCATGCAAGTAAACAAGATAACATAATTCGTTTTCTTTGCGCGATTCCAATGAGCAACATTTAGCTGTCTTATATTTAGAGGATTTTGAAATTATTTGTTATGTCTTGTTTTAAGGTTTTGTTATTATTTTTGGAAAGGCTTATTGACCGAAAATGATCAAAGGTTTAACTCTAAATTTCTGCTCAGCTTACTGGTTTGGACCAAGCTAGCCGGCATAACTGTTGGACAAGTTTACTGTTAAAAAAGCGTATTTAAACATAGCATTTGTGAACCATCGCTTTTTTAAACTGCGTAGCGGCAAAGCTGGTATTATTTTGCCAGCGAGGTAGACGAACCGCTGGATTCTCATAAGAGCGTGAGGCACGCGCGAGATAAACACGAGACGTTCGTGATCAGAAATAATGTTGCGTGTCTTCGACGGTTGATTAATAGTTGCGGTTACGCGGGGCACTTTAGCGTGGTAAATGACCCTTTCACCACGAGAAACCGCATTTAGTGAGTGTGACCGACATTTCCCGTGGTAAAAGTCCTGCTCGTTCTGAAAGTCAAATTTAAGCAGTTGAAGCGCTGAGGGCATTGTAAACAAATGCCACTGAATACACTATGGTGTGTGTAACCGCACCTAATGTTTGATGAATATTAAATAGTAAACTCATTTGTTTCTTTTTTGGCAAAGGTTCTCAAAGATGACATCACGAAGCACAAGGCACTCTTCCAAACAGCCGAGAATGCGGGGCAGAAATTGATAGAAAGAAGCCAGGAGGATCCAGCTGTCGTTGCGGATGTTTACAGTAAACTGTACAAGGTGCGCACTGCACTGGACAAGCTTGCAGCTCGCGCGGATCAGCGCCTCGGTCGCCTGCAACATGTTCTACTGCAGAGCCAGGAGTTTCACGTTTCGTTCGCCGAGTTTCTGGAGAAACTGGGCCGAGTGGAAGAACAGACTGCTCTCCAGGCCCCAGTGTCTGGAGTGTACAGCACGGTCAAGGAACAAAATCAACAACAAAAGGTGAGCAGCTTTGTCCAACAAAAATGTAAATTTATTCATAAGCGTGTCTGATTTGCAAAGAAAGTTCCATTGATCAGTAGTTTCCAGCCCTTGAAATCTCTGTCGTGTTTTATGGAATTGCAATCGTATTTTGCTCTTGGAATGTTCGATTGTGCCCTTCCAGTAGGCCGCGTTTTGTACTTGTCTTACCTATCTGGACTTGATGTAATTATTTTTTATTCTTTTTAGCTCGTTAATGACACCATTCAGCAACAGGAGCCACTGTTTGAGCAGCTTGTTCGAGCAGGACGGAATGTCTTGGAAACATCTGAGCCCGGTCCAGACAGGGACGCTTTGGAGGATAAACTAAATGATACTACACAACGGTGGGAGGCGGTCAAAAAACAGACTGCTGACCGACAAGAACAGCTTGATCAAGTACTGCCTCTTGCAAAAGAGTTTCACGGTGAAGTGCAGGACATTAAACCTTGGCTGAGTGAAGCTGAAAAACGCCTACAGACTGTCGAGCCAGATTCCTGTGACCTACGATCCATTGACAAACGACTAGATACATTAAGTGAATTAAAGAAGGAAATCGACGAACGCAAACCAATTGTTGACACCATGAAAGATACTTCTTCGTCTCTGTCGGAGAGCTGCAGTGCAGACAAGTATGTGATTGAAGGAGAAGAACAAGATGTCAGAAAACGCTTTGATAATTTGTCAGCTGAAGCACCTAGACTTGAAGACAACCTGACAGCCTTGAAAGAAGCTTTAGAACAATACAACAAGGCTTTAACGCCTGTTGAAGAACTTTTAGACCGCACAGAAAAAGCCTTGGCGTCACGTGAGCCTACTGGTATAAATGTAGACAAAGGTAAAGACCAACTTAAGGCTGTTGAAGATCTTTTGTCGGCGCTAAAAGCCGCCGAACCCGATGTAAATGATTTGAAGGAAGCTAGTGATAAATTGACATCTGCAATGGATCCTAAATCTGCTGAAGTTCCTCGTGTGAAGCAGGAAGTAGACGCAGTGTGCAAACGATACAACGACCTACTAGAAAGCTTGAACAACGAAAAAGACCAGCTGGAGAAAGAAACCGAGAAAGCACTGAAGTTCCAGGATGCTTTGCACAACTTGGAGGAGTGGTTACCCAGGGTGGAAGAAGCTGTGGCAGCTCAGGAACCAATCAGCAGCGACCCGGAAGTCGTCAAACAACAGCTCCAACAGGCAGAGGTCAGTGGTGGTCTTGTTATCTTGCAATTCGTTCGAATATCAATTCTCCTTAAGAATCTCCATACATTTGTTTTAATATAAGTTTAGAGAATTTTGTAGTATATCAAGACAGGACCCCCTCCCCCGCTTGATAAATTTCTATATTCTCTTAACCTCACTGTTTGACGATGTTTTCGTATTACAAGAAGAATTTAGAATTTTATTTAGAGCAAACCACGTGCCAGTTGACACAGCGTTTGAATTTTAACAACACAGCAATGTAGATCCTTATTAAGGACTGCCAAGATTTCTCATGACCTCTTCCCTCAACAATATCACGTTTGAATTAGAGTAAAGTAACGAGTTCTTGTTATTGGTCATAAAGACACTCGTACAACTTGCTCTATCCAATCAAAATCTTCATTCCATCAGTAAGATACAGTGGAACCCCGATATAGCGATATGCCAAGTGAGCAGTGAAATTATATCGTTATATCGAGGAATCGTTATATCGAGACTCCCGATATAACGATATGGCCTTAAAATAACCGAAAATATCGTTATATCGGGGTTAACCTAACAAGTACTTTCTTACTGCATATTATTCACTATAACTAGTATTATAACTAGTATCAAGCACGCAAGTCATCGTACAAAGCTTTTGACAGAAACTTTAGAGAGTAGTCGATTACTGTAACGCTATTATATTAAATCCAATGTGTTGCCTTAAATTGTGACTGTGTACTGATTATATCGCTATATCGGGAAAGATTTTACGTTCGGTCCGCTAAATTCCCATCGTTAATCGGGAATATCGTTATATCAGGGTTCTGTCCCATACATTTTACTGTAACTTTTGTCGGGACATAAAATATTCATCGTTATATCGAGGATCGTTATATCGGGGTTCCACTGTAACATGGTTCCTCTCACATTTCAGGCTTTGAGAGATGATATAGCTAAAAACAAAGCCCTTCTGGACACCCTAGAGGACACAGGAAAAGAAATAATTGCAGACAGCAGCGAAGATCCTCAAGTTGTACGAGATGTTAGAGGTGAACTAAACAAGATTGTTTCGCCCGTTGATGCAATTCTCCGAAAACTCGCTGAACGTCAAGTCAAACTACAGAATGCTCTGCTCCGCTCACAGGAATTCCAGGTACGAACTGTTATTTGTACTGTAACTTGTAAAAATAAATTCGCGACCCAAACTTTATAGGTTTTTACCTCAATATTTTTATTTTTCTTTTTTGGGGCGTTTTTTTAAAAAAAAAATTTTTTTATTTTTCTTTTTTGCCGATAGGGTTTTACCTGCATATAACTCTTGGAGATTTCCTTGTCATTGAGGCGTCCATTTCTTGCAAAGAAAAAAAAAATTGTGCCACAGATGTTTACGCACGCAAACTTTCACGTAAGATTAGTATGCCTGTAGTTTTAAATTGCACGATTGTATCTGGACGAGAAAGAGGTCTTTTGCTTTCCTTCTACGACATTCATGTAGATATGCGACACTGTTTGTTTCAGCTATACTGTGTTCTGTTTTCAGGTATCTTTCGACGAGTTTATGGGCAAGCTGGACACATTTGAAGAACAACTGGCAAGCCAAGAACCCATTTCTGCTGTGCATGAAACCGTTCAAGCTCAGCGGCAAGAGAACGAGGCGTTACAAAAAGACCTTGCACTACAAGATCCAGTGTTTGAGAAGCTTATGCAAAACGGACAAGGAGTCGTTGACGCATTAGAGGACGCGCCAGAGAGAGAAGCCATGGAACAGAAGCTCGCTGAATTGAAGACGAGATGGCAAGATGTGAAAGGAAAGGTTGACGACCGTCAGAAGCAACTGGCTAAGGTCGAACCAGAGGCACAGAAATTCCGTCAAGAAGCGGATTCCTTGTCATTGTTGCTCGCAGATGCAGAAAAACAGGTGGATGAGTTTGAACCTCTTACTGTGGACACAGACAGCATCGCTAAACAGAAAGAACTCGTGCAGCAGATTCAAGGAATGGTGGACAAGCTCAAATCAGATGTTCGTGATGTTGGAGGAAGCGCCGAAGAACTGAAGGAAAACGCGGAGAGGGACGATCCCTGTCCTTGAAGCAGAGGTGGAGGATTTTGTGGCGAGGATCGAAAAGTTGTCGGCTTCTTTGGATGAGAGAGGCGAGCAACTGTCAGCTATAGAGGCAGCGTCACATGACTATCACGTGACTGTTAAGAAAGTGGAGGATGTGTTTAGCGAAGCTTTTGATGTTGTTGACGCCCCAGTTGTGTGTGGGACAGACACTGAATCAGCCAGTCAACAGCTCGCAAAGATCAAGGTAGGCGTAGATGTTTTTGGTCATTTTGAGAACGCGATTACGATCCGCCATATTGTAGCGGTAGTCAAAGTTCTTTTTTTAGTAATCTCGGAAATTGTCAGGTTGTTTAATTTTGTTGAACCGGCTTCGACGGTACAGTGGTACTGTGAACCAAAAAAATTGAAGATGGCGCGAAAGAAGTTTTAATAAATTAAATTTACCACCGCATTTGCCACCCAAACTTTAACAGGTTTTTACCTGTAAAAAACTCTTCGAAAATTTTCGTAACTGAGGCATTCATTTCTTGCAAAGATCTTTTCGTTGTGCTTCAGTCGCATTTCAAAATAATCTTGAGACTTATGAATTGAAGATGTAGCAATGGTTCCGGCATGAAAAGCCCCAAAGAGCGCCTTAATAGTGTATCGGCCATTTTAAGTGATTGTTGTTTTTACAAACTTATAATTCTTTTCAGGAACTAAGTGCCGTTCTCGACGACCACGCACCGGAAGTACAAAATGTAGGTCACAAGGGAGAGAGCCTGCTACAACAGGTCCACGACTCGTCACCAGACCACGCAGTCGTCACCGGTAAAGTTGCTGATGTGTCGCAGAAGTTCCAGGAGCTGCAACAGAAGCTGAAGGCTCAGGAAGAAGCCCTCGCCAGCAAGATCAAGGACACGGATGACTTCAATGCCAAGGTTGATGAGTTGGACGAGGTGCATACAGGATACTCGTGAGAAGCTAGCTGCTGTGGGACCAGTCAGTACTGATCCTACAGCGGTAGAGAAACAGCTGGAACTTGTACGGGTGAGTAATAAACCTCAAGAGTGCTAAAGTTCAAGTCGAAAATTCATTTTGCTAATTATTTAAAAACAGAGAATACCACATGAAAGTACTGTTCATCAGGTTTCATTTGAATGGTTGCATGCTATGGTTTTATTTACAGCCTGAGAAGTAAGAAAAATTACCTTGTTCAGCATAATAAACTAGCGCCACATGAGAGTACTGCTCGATAGTTTTCATTCAAATGGTCACACACTAGGGTTTCATTCGGCACACACTTAAAAGTAAGAAACACCTTTATGAAACATAATAAACAGTACCACACTAAAGTACTACCTTATTATGAATTCGATACATGTCGCGAACGCGTTTGTATGAACTTTCACTAAAGCATGACCAGAACTTTTCCTAAATTCGCGTTTTTATTACGCGTATGTCGCGTGTTAAAATGCCCGTATATTCCTATAATAAGGTACTCAGTAGCTTTCATTTGAATGGTCACACACCAGTGATTCATTCACAGTTTTAAAAGTTGAACTTTTACAGCATAATAAACCGTGATAGGTGAGAGTAATGCTCAACGGCTATTTAATTGAATTGTCAAACTCAAAGGGATTCATCCCTGGAGTCAGCAGTGAGAACCACCTTGTACAACATGGTGGACTGTTATGTTTTTATTGTCGCCGTAAGATGGTTCCATTTCTTACCCTTTCTCTTATTGATCAGGCCTTGAAAGCGCAACTGGAAGAGAAGAAACCAACACTAGAAGATGCACAGGGTTTGTGCGAGAAGTTAACAGACCAGAACAAGGATGAACCTCTAATCGTGGCAGCCATCAAAGACAAACTTGACAAAGTCGAGTCTCCGTATGAAGACCTTAAGGCAAAGATTACTGAACTTGAAGGTAGACTACAGGCGGCCCAGATACGCTCTCAGGAATTCAATGTGTCATTTAGCGAGTTCAAAGACAAACTGCAGGACATGGAAGAACTTGCAGCTAACTTGAAGCCTGTATCGGCCGTGTTTGGTACACTCAAACAACAGAGGAAGTGACGATGAGGTAAATACGTAGACAAACATCTTAAAATTCCACTGTTACATTAACGAGGTCTTGCAGCCTCACGAATTCCTTATTTTCAAGTAGGTAAAATTCATTTCTGATAAATTATTAATAATTGCCTTGAGAACTGTGTCAAAGTAGCCGGGTTTAATTTAGACTGCTTCGCATATACTGAGATTTTCGGGTATACTGGCGTTACAGTGTTAACCAAAATTGCCACGTACTTAAAGCTACCGAAGGATTAGTTGTTCTGATATCCAAGGGGTCATGTTTTCAAAGACGACAAAAAAATGCTACATCTTTTCCTTAGACACCAGCTAAGACGCGCATCTAGTTTATTTCGGCCCGAAGGCTTTGGTGCTCGGGATTCTTCAGTACGTTAACATAAAATTAAAAATAATAATTTGATAGACTTGAGAATGTAAATTTTGTAAAGATAAAAGCAAGCTTCGGACTATTGTGTGCTTAGAACTTTCGATTCGTGCTAGTAGACTGAAGTAGACTTTGAGGTTGTTTTGGTGCAAAATAACATCTTAATTTCCAAGAATATTAAACCTGGACTTGTTTCTTACAGGAACTGCAAGAAACGATACGGCACCAAGAACCCGTGTTTGACCAGCTTATGAAAAATGGCAACAATCTTCTTGAAAGCGCGGAGCCTGGAGCAGAAAAAGAAGAACTCGAAGCTAAACTGGCAGACATTGAAAAGCGCTGGAATAACATCAAAGAAAACACCTCTGAACACTTAGCTCGCGTAAATTCAGCTCTTCCCGAAGCAGAAAAATATAACGAATCTGCCAGCAGTCTTGTACCATGGCTGACAGAAACGGAGGAAAAATTGGCCTTCACTAGAACCTGTCGTGGCTAGCCAAGAATCCGTAGAGAAACTAAATAACAGTGTTAGATTGATTCGGGAAGATATCGACAAACACAGACCTGAGAGAGACGCGGTCAGTGAGAAATCAGAAGCAGTTATAGAATTGACCGAAGCTGACGGAGATATTGTGAGAAGCGAGGCCCAGGATGCAGTGGAACGTTACGATGAGTTAGACACCGCTTTTGCCGCCAAAGAGAAAGAATTGCAAGAAGTACAGAAATTATTAGATCAGTATAATAATCTGATGCAGCCTGTGGATAAACTGGTGGAAAAAGTCGACGCAGCTCTCGAGTCCCAAGGACCAATTAGTGCTGACGTGGCAAAGAATGAGGAAGATCTCGACAATATTAAGGTACTTATTAACTTTACATCTTTACGAAGCGTATCAGTGTTTAGTATTCGATAGGCCAGAGAACAGTATTGAATAAAACTAAGTTGCTAACGCTGATCAGGAGAGGAGAGTGGGCTGGCCAAGATTCTGCTTTTTGTTTTGAAACTAAGGTGACACTTCAAAATTGTTAGGGTATTATTTACGGACATTAGTATCGCTTGCACAAACGTCACCGGCCCTCTATCTCCCACTAGCCAATGCTGGGACTCCGACATGCCACAGACCTCACGCGTACGATATTGGAGAGGAGGGCTGGGGAATTGTAATAACCATCCCCAGATGAATACGAAATAGTAGATCGAGAAAATACCGCAAAAAAATCATTGCACTTTCTACAGACTAAATTAACTACTTTTCAGTTTTGTATTTGTCGCTCGTTCGTTTTGTCTTACGTGCGTTGTGTATGGTTATACGCACTTTACGTACCTTAACATCACCCGTTCCTTTTGTCTGTTGTTTCATTATTACGTCCTTTATTATCCACCAGGCACTGATTCAGCAGTTGGAAGACATGAAAGAAAACCTCGGCAAAGCAGAGACGAGCGGTCAGCAAGCTGTGGACGCCATTAATGCCTCAGACGGTGATCCCTCGCTTGTTCAAGAAGAAGTCGCAGCTGTTAGTCAGAAGTATGATGCTCTTCTGGATCAGCTGAAAGACAAACAAGCGCAGTTAGAACAGGCCATTGAACAAGGGACGCAACTACAAGACAAACTGGATGACATTGAAGCGTGGACTGCTGATACTGCTGAGACCGTGGAGGCCTGGGAGCCAATAAGTACGGATCCTGTTGCAGCGAAGAAACAACTGGAGCAATTGGAGGTCTGTAGAGATTTTACACTGTGAAAAAATCAATTTAGTTCAGTGTTAATGAAGTAAGCACTGCATATCCATCTGTTCTGGCTAAACAATCGCTTTCCACTTGTGTACGCTAAATAAAATAAAATCTCAGACTTTTCCGCGAGCTTGTACATTGTTATAAATAAGCTGTTTTCCTTTTCTTAGTTCGATGAAGTTCGCATTGGCTGCTAAAGTACGTTATGTTTGTCAAGTGTTTATGCTGTTTGTTAGTTGATTGACAAGAGTCACTGTTTACAGTATTTCAGTTGTATACGTGTTGTAGCGTTGAGGCGGAAACAATTAGTATCCATAGTGAACGATTTTCGATTTAAGTGAGTAATAGGTACGAAGTAGCGAGACCCACTGACTAAGGACGTTGTCAAGAACTCATCGTCATGTACATCCATTACCATGCACACAACATGCTCACAGACCTCATAGCATACTGTATTTTAAAGCCTCAAACGTTTTGTGCAACCCTTTAAACAAACTTTTTAGTAGTAAAACATTTGTTTCCATTATGACAGGCTGTAAAGGATGATCTTGAAAAACAACAAGCAAATCTGGAAGACATCAAGTCATTAGCGGAGAATCTGCTGTCCTCCAGTGACGACCCAGTGTCTGCAGCCGAACTACAAAGCCGCATATCTAAAGCTGAACTGGAGTTGAACCAACTGGCAGAGAAGATTGAAGCACGCGAGAACCAGCTTCAAGCTGCGCTTTCGCAATCTGGACAGTTTGAGACTGATTTTGATGATTTCTTGCGCTGGCTTACCAAGACGGAAAGAACTGTGGGCAAGCTCAGGCCGATTTCTGCTGACGTAGCGACAGTTCAAGAACAGAAAGACAGTTATCAGGTTGGTGTAAGCTAGTGATTGTATTACAATATCGTAAGTCATTTCAGATCGAAGAAAAGCTTGTTTAACTAACGTAAGAAGACACGAGAGTTAATAATAAAACAAAAGGAACAAGACAGGGGCAGATTTACACTTCAGTTTGTCATCTTACCAATACGTAGGCGAGTTACTGTTTCCATTTTTGGTTAGCAGCAGGCACGTTCTGATTTTTTCTTAGGCGTCATAGACAAAGTCTAATTACACATTTACCATGCAGATTTCGAGAGAGGGTAGAAAATAATACGGTGATCATTTGTGTGGGAAAAGCTGGCGTTTCTCCTAGCTTACAACAATTTGTTGAACTAGTGTGCCAATAAGCAATACTGCGATAATGGTAAAAAATAAAACTGTAAAGAAAAGCATGGAAGAGGTTTTGAATTTCCATGAACAAATCATCTAAATGTGATCAGTCAACGTCTCAATTGGACTTCTTCAGCTAATCTATTTAAAACGTAACAGGAAATTCACCAGGAGATTAAAGACAAAGCACCAACTTATGAAGCCCTGATGGCAGCTGGTGAGCAGCTGAAGGAGACAAGCCAGATACCCGCTGACCGGGATAACCTACAGGAAAAACTCGACAACATGAGCCAGCGATGGAATGAGCTGAACACCACGTCAGATGACCGCACTGCCAAACTGGAACAAGCAGTAAAACTGACTAATGAGTACCAGGAGCAGCGCAGTCACTTTGTACCGTGGCTAGACGAGGCAGAAAGGAGAGCGGACGCTATTCGCTTGATCTGTGATCCTAAAGCTCTGGAATCTCGCAAGCAACATGTCGAGGTAATTTTAATGGGGACAAAGTTAAAATCTGGTCATCGGTCTCACCAATACGTCAGGGGTCGCAAATGCCGAAAGAAATTGTATCTTTGAGATTGTAATGATGTAACTTATGGCAAATTGCAATCAGTAAGCAACATGGGGGGCTAAATGTAATTTAGGCAAAGAAAAAAAAAAACAGCCAATGCTAGTCAACAAATGCCAAAAAATGCAAATGCCAAAAAAAATGTTCCTTTGAGGTTGCAATGATGCAATTTATGAGATATTGTAATTAAGAAGTTTCTTTTTCAAACAGGAGTTACAGCAAGATGTCGAGAACCATTCAAATGCACATGATGAAATTGACAACACTGCGCAGGCAATCACTCAAGTTTGCGTTGAAGAAGTGACGGCTGTCGAGGATGAGATTCAAAATGTGGACAAACGATGGGATGACTTGAACAAAAACCTTCAAAACAAACTGGCAGACATTGACGCTTTACAAGACCAGCTAAAGGAATATAAAGTTGCTGTTGGCGATGTTGATGAGAAAATATCTGCGGTTGAAACTGAACTAAACGTCGAGAGAACTCCTGTATCTGATGTTGAGGAGGAGAAGAAACACATTGAGAAGCTCGAGGCGCTACAAGAACAGTTAGAAGAGCTCAAACCAGGCGTTCAGTCCGCTGTTGGGGCAGGTGACAGTATTCAGGAAGCTAACCCGAGCGCTGACACGACTGCTGTTGAAACAGAGAACAAGAAGTTAGAGGAGCATTACGCAGAAGTGCAAGACAGGCTTGCTGACGCGATTGACAAGAACAAGAAGATGCTTGCAGACCTAGAGGAGTACTGGAAACAAGAAGCCAAGCTCGAGGAGCAGTTTAAGGAGACTGGGATCAAACTGGAAGAAAATAAACCCGTGGTGATGGATGCTGAGAAACTAAAAGAGCAACTGGATAAAGCAAAGGTAGACAGTTCTATTCTATTTCAAATCAAATTATGAGTACTGCTCCATGACACGTTCAACAATATCTATCCTATAGTTATATTAGCGCTTCTGGCGTCTATAGATGGTTTTCAATCACCTGACAAGGCGGCCATATCGGTGGACCGAACAATACAAAATGTTTGTGCAGAATTTGCATGAAAATAGAATTTAGTTCCCAATGGAGAGAAAGCCTATTGTTCTGGTCCACTAAAATGGCCGCCGTGACGTCATGTGAAAACGATCTATTTGACCTGCGACGGCATAAATAGTCGAACGTCTCCAGCCCTGATGTACGATCGCTGGCGAGTAGTGTTAGGGTTTTTAAGAAATCATTACTCATGATGTTTCTTGTTTTGTTATTTAGCTACTAAAGGCAGGAATAGAAGATCTAAAGCCTGACTTTGACACAGTTAGCAAACAAGCTCAGCACCTGGTCTCCGCTGGCCTAGGATTTGATTCAGCGATGGTGAAACAAATGTCTGATACTGACAAACAGTGGAATGACGTCAACGATGCCGCAGCCAATCAGGAAGCAAAGCTGGAGAAGGCGCTGCAACAAGTGGAGGAGATGCAGGAAGCATTACGTAAGGCAGACCAGGCCATGAGTGAAACTGAAGAGAAAGTTAAAGATCTCCCGCCAGTCGGTGCAGATGTGGACACGATTAACCAACAGTTGGAGGGCATAAAGGTTAGTGGCTTTGGTAATTGCTATAGTGGAACACGTTTTATTGATCCTTTCACTGCCAAGAGTTACACTGTACAAGCTCAAAATTAAATTTAAAAAAGCCATTTTGCAAACTTTAAACAAACAACAGCACCACATGAAAATGCTGCTCAATTGCTTTCATTTGAATGATCACACACTACAGGTTTTTAATCCTCACAAAAAATTAGAATCACACTATACAGCATAATAAAAAGTTCCAGTCAGACTCTCGAGTTTCATCCACATACCTAAATGCAAGAACCAGATTGTACAGAACACTAAACAGTACCTCATGACTGTCACACTAGTAGATGTTACTCGGAAACTCAAGGACTGACTCTGAGAGGAAAAGGGTTTATTGTAACTAGTTAGGTACGAACTTTCATGTTATTCAGCTTGTCGTATCAGATATTACTGAGTACTGATTTTATGTGTTGGTAAGCTGCATTCCCACACTTAAGCCAGAGCAGATTAACTTCATGTATTTATTACCTCTTGAACAGGATTTGCAAAAGGAAATTGACGGTCTTCAGGACCAGCTTGCAGCACTTAATGATCTGAAGTACAAGATGGCCGATGCGTATCCAGATGCTGACACCAGCGACATTGATCAGGCCATTAGCGATCTAAACCAGCGACTTCTAGCAGTGAGTCAAGATCTTGGCAACAGGCAGACCAAGCTAGAAAACGCGCTGCTGGCCTGTGGCAAGTTCCAAGATGCTTTGCAGTCGCTGCTTGACTGGCTGGCAGAGACACGCGAGCTGGTAGAGAATCAAGGTCCCATTGCAGCAACTGACCCCAATGTAATGAAGGCTCAAATGCAAGAACAGAAGGTAAGGACTAGTTTAAAAAACAAACACAATATTTTGGTTTCTTACTGTTCTTTTTTAGGACGAGAACTTGCTATTGTTTTCTTTGTGTTGATCATTTTTACAGACTAGACTTTATACAAGTTCTTTCCAGTTATTGTTCCTAACAAAAAAGACATAAACGTGAATCAGTGCTCGTATGTGAGCGCCCTTGTAAGGGTAAAGCTACGTTATCGGTCAAAGGCGTTTTCAGTAACAGCCTTAGCGGACTTAATTTCAAGCTCTGTTTTCTGAAGATAACGTACTTTACTGAGTCACGTTTGATTACAAAATTGCGGGCGCTCAAAGCGATTGAAACTTCAACATAATAGCTTACTTAGGTAGGAAAATATCAGAGCGGTATAAATGAATCGAAAAGGAACAAAAATGGTCAACACTGGGGAAGATTGATTTAGGCGTCATTCGTGAGTTAACTATAGCTGTAAAAATCGTGTATCTTGAATTGGCATTGTGTGGGGATGCGGAAAATTTGTTCCCCCGCCGCAAAGGTTTTTAAGTCCAAAATTGTACCTCTCCAAAACAAGCTTCCTTTCTCCACAGCTGTTTACCCGTATGATCGCGGACCGAGCGCCTGCTGTGAAGTCCTTACAAGAAACTGGCGAAGAAGTTTTGAAAACCGCGGATGACGATACCAAGGCGCGTATACAAGAGGGGCTCGCAGATGTGGCACGCCAATGGGAGGAGCTTAATGGCATGACTGACTCCAGGAAGAATGCGCTAGACGTTGCTATGGAAGCAGCTGTCAAGTTTGATGGACTGCTTGCTGACGCCAACAAGAAAATAGCCGCTGCAGAGGAGGAACTGCAGGCTCAACAATTGGGTCAGAAAGCAGAGCCTGAACACATCCAAGAAGAAGCGAAAAAGCTGCAGGTAAGCTTAGTTACAATGTACACTTTTAATTCAAGAGTTGGATGCGAGTGCCTTCTGCAAATGACAACGTTTCTTATAAACGGGATGAAACTGGAAAATGCACTAAATGATCATGTGTGGGTTGAGTTTGCCTGTAATACCTTTTTTCTATTTCATTAAGAATACGAACAAAACTGTAAACTTTAGTATGAGCTGAATAAAATTATTGTTATTATTGTTTGTTCCAAGGCTTTTTCACCGAATACTCCGCTTTTCGCTTCTCAAAAACCATTGTTTTCATAGTTCGTTTTCGATCTGAGTGGCCAAATAAAAACCAGCTACGACTTATGTGACTCCCTTCTCTTAATATGGCAATTTGTTCCTTTATTTATTTCTGTCTTGGCACTTTCCGCTGTTCTCGGCTTGACAGGACCTTTGCCAGGAAATTGACAGCCTAGAGTCTCCTGTTCAAGAAGCAACACAAGCAGGCGAAGAACTGATGGCACACTGCACAGAAGACGATAAAGACTTGGTCCGTGACAAAACAGACAAGCTATTGCAGCGTTACAACAAGTTGCGTGACCAAGCTAATGACAAGAGAAAGGAAGCTGAGGATGCAGCTAAGCTCTCTGAAGAATTCTTTGGCGCCAAAGATCAGTTGATGGCCTGGTGTGACGAGACTGCAAGTAAACTGGAGGCGGCAAAAGACGAAAGTGAAAGTGTCCAGCAGGAGCGGCTTAAGGTAAGTCAAGGTTATGCCATGGGTTATGAATAGAAAATAACCTGAAGCCAAACCGATACGAGGTTTGGGATAATTTAAAGTTAACGTGAATCCGAGCTGCCAGGTAAGGGTTTAAAGAAGTACTTTAAAATTCTCCCATGTATTCAAGAAGCCAAAGGTTTGTCCGAAAAAATTGTCGGAACGGAGCTGCTCTAGTAGTACTTCTAAATTCCTGCAAGACGCGTGGGGCGAGCATGATTTGGCAAATGGTACAGAGATTTTCTGGTCGTTTTGGTTGGAATAGAAACGTCTTACTTGAATGTGCTTTCCCATAAGAGTTTCAAAAGAAAATTTTGGTATGACAAATGGTAAACGCCCCGGGATTCAGAATCCCGACTTGTGGAAAAATTAAACAGTTGGCTCTTAACATAAGATACCCCATTAGTTTCCTGTTGCATACAAGATCTTATATAATGACTTGCTAATTTACCAAGCTGTGTGCCATCTTCCCGTTACAGGACATCCAACAGGCCTTAGCAGCTAAAGAACCAGAGGTATCCTCGTGCAAAGAGATGGGTGAAAACCTCAAGAAATATCTCATCGACGACGAAAAACCGAAGGTAGACCAAGCTTTGAGCGAGGTGGATGAAAAATGGAACTCTTTGCAAGCAGAGGTGGACAAGCTCGCTAAGAAGTTGTTCTCATCTCAGGAGCGTGTTGACAGCTTCCAGCTTGAAGTGAATGAACTAAAAGCATGGCTGACAGAGACGGAAGGGACGCTGAGCAGTGTGGAGCCCGTGGGCGTGGAACCAGAGAAAGTTAAACAACAGCTGGGAGAACAGGCGGTAAGTGACCTCGCTTTGAGGACGAGGTTATGTTGATCAGGTTAACGTTTGAAGGCGAAGCATGTCATGACGCTTTTAGTTAATTTTGCAACAAGAAATTCATCCATGAGCATACAAATCATTTAAATAGAAAGAACATTAAGTTATTGTGCGGCGTTTGACAGGAAAAGGAGGAAACGTTCTACTCGTGAACGGCTGGAAAATATTGCCACAAATTTCTGTTGCGTTCTTTTTAGCAAATTTCTATTCGATTTTATAGGTAATCTAGGTTGTTTCGATTTTTAGGTTTGCTGAAACATGTCTAACAATTAAAAAAGACTAATCTATGTGAAAAAGGACCTAATACTTGTTTCAGATGGTTTGTTTCATTTACTGGTTTTCTAATGAAAGTACCATCCCAAATCGGATTACATTTGAGATCAATCCAGCAATCTGCCTCTCTGGATCGTGTTTATCACAATCTAAATAAAACTGATATTCGTGCCTCTAATTATAAATTCCTGTTTAAGCTGATGAGCTAAAGGAAACGCGTCATATTCGTGTAAGGAACATTTCGTTCATTATTCTACTTATTCCTCTCTCTGGAGTATCAACATGAACATTCTTGTTTTGTTTGTTTCCAGGCCCTTAATGCAGACGTGGCAGCGCATGAGAAACCCGTAAAGTCCGTATGTGAAAACGGTGAATCTCTGATCCCGGTGTTACAAGACGACGAACAACAAGCCGTGAGAGATGATCTTGACAACATCAAGACACGCTACCAGAATGTGAAGAGTGAAACATCAGCTCGGCAGGCCTCGCTTGTGGAAGCCCTGTTACTGTCTCAGCAATTCAGAGATATTCACAAGGAGGTGGTCACGTGGTTAGATCGCTGTGAAGAAAACTTCCGTAAGCTTGACGATGGATCAGTTGCAGAGCTTCAGCAAGAGAGAATCAAGGTAAGCCTGTAGTTTATTACGATCTTAAAGCCTTTTACTTTTACCTTAAATAAAGTTATGTCGTATCGCTCATAACGTCAGTCATATAAGGTACAAAACGTCATAAAATAGTTCCCTAAAGTAGGGGTGAAAAGAAACTGAAAAAGAACCAAGATGATTCAGATTGAGAAGGATTACGATGGATTTCAAACCGTGCTGCGTCACCCGCGACGTTCTTCTGTTTTGTAACGCAATCTTCCCGAAATGTTGCGTGACCAGCACAAAAGAATGTCTGCTACCCGTGACCTAGTTCCATATAAGCCATTCGTGTGATGTCAGCTATACTTACTTTAAGACTCTTCGATAAATTACGATTTTTTAATTTGTTTCATTTTTTTAGTCAATCCAGGAAGGCATCACTGCCCTCAAAGTTTTGATCGGTAATTTGGAAGAAACCGGAAACGATCTGGTCAAGTTGAGTGGTCCGGGAGAGGGATCCAGTTCAATTGAAGAGAAAGTGGCGACCTGTCTGGAGCGCTATGAACGGCTGCAGAAGCAGACCGAGGAACGAGGAATAAAGATCGGCATTACACTAGCACAGGAAGAGGAGTTACAGAACAGACTCGAAGAACTGCAGGCTTTGTTGGAGAGAAGAAAGGATGAGTTCGGCAATCTAAAACCTATCAGCGTCCGACCAGATACCATTCGTGCACAGATTGAAGAGATGAAGGTATGTCATCGCTAAAAAGAGGCGTGAGTGTTGTGGTTCACTGTGAAAGGTGGAGCGAACTCAGAGAAAGAGCTAAAAGAGACATTGTATTACCGTTACTTTTAGTATACAGAACCAAAAGAGATTTAATACCATGTTCTTCGGCAAATGTCAACTTGCCAACGATTCTTTTTATGTTTCCTCCATATATCCACAAGGAACACAAAATCATTCACTTACTTTCACGTATCTCTAATGACTGATGTTCTACTATCGTCGTCGCCGTTAATTATGTTCTTAACGTCTGAAACTTTAACTGATCTCCTGCATATTTTAGACCACATAACCTCTTTTGCTTTTCTATTTCTTGCGGGATCTTTAGGAAAGCAGCGTCATTCCTGTTTCCGTCTTGCGTATATTTAAGAGCCCAAATTAATTGTTGTTGTACATTTTCTTTAAGGGACTTCAGAGCGAGTTCGATCCTGAGAAGGAACTGGTTGAGGAAGTCAGACCGTTAGTGACAGCTGTTGTAAACGCCAATCCAGATTCCAAAACATCACTACTCATGAAAGACAAAATGGCCAAAGTTTCCACGCTATCAGCCGATACTCAAACCTTGTATGATGACAGGCTCAAAGCCCTTGAACAGGCCCTTGATGCTGGGGACAAGTTTTGGACGGGCTTAGATGAGATCAAGCACATTCTGAAGGATGTGCAGGATCATCTCGACTCAGAGGAGCCTCCTGCCGCTGACCTGGAAGTTCTGGAGGAGCAGATTCATGATCACCAGGTTAGGAGCTTATAAACGTTTGTCCGATAAGATATTCAGATATAGTCACGCGTCAGGCCAAGCTTGAAGAGAAGTCTTAAACCAAAATGCGGCTTTGATATGATTGTTATTTAGAAGTTTCACTTTGTTTGGTGACAGTTTCGCCGTATCTAGTGTGGCCTTGTTCCTATATGGTTCTCTGAGATCATACAATCGAAAGGAATCTCATAATAACAGCTCCCGAGACACCACAGAGATAATAATACGACAGAGGAACAAGGATAGTGAAGATTGGTACAGATAACAAATAACGAACTTGAACAAGTAAAGCTCGATTTTCAATATGTACCGTCTGTGATAACCTCATTAAGCTTCACAAGTTGATAAAGTGCCGTTTGTCAGAAAAATAAACTTTCTAGTGTCGTTGCACTGAGTCAGTGCACCTTTAATTTTACATGATTTTGTCTTTGTTTAGGAACTTCGTACGGAGCTGGATGCGCACAGCGAGGCAGTGAATGTGTTGTGCGAGGCCAGCCCTGTTCTTGTAGCGCACTGCAGTTCTAGCGACAAGCAGTTGGTACAAACAGAACTGGCGCAGATCACGTCACAATGGGCAGACATCGAGAAGACGTGGAACAAGAGAGAGGCTGACATGGGAGATGTCAAGGAAACCGCCACTCAATACCATAACACCCATGATCCTCTGCTGGCTAGGCTGACTGAACTGGAACAGAGGCTGGCCGAGCAGCCACCTGTGGGGACTGAACTGGATATTGTCAAAGAACAGTTACAAGAGCAGAAGGTAGCTGTTTTGTGCTTGGCTAATTCTAATTTTTTTTTATTCTACCTCAATCCAAAATCTGACTGAGACCAATTACAGTGAAACAAGAACATTACGAATGTAATTAAAGTATTTAAAAACTTATTTCAAAAGTGCCTTAACATAAAAGAAGTGTTCAATTCACCTTAATAGTTTTAAAAAAGTTTTAACCAGCGTGGCCGAGTGGTTGTAGCGCTCGTCTAAGACAGTTCTGAGCCGTTCCCCATGACAGTAGGGTCTTAGCAGTTCAGCTTTATATCCAACTGATCAGCCTCCTGCAAGTTGGAATTCTTGATTCCCTTTGTTAAATAAATAAATATTTCCTGTATATCAGGCCTTCCAAAAAGAACTGACTCCAATCCAAAGCGATGTAACGGCAGTGAACCAAAAGGGAACAATGTTAAGCGAGCAGTGTCGCCCTGAAGACTCAGAGCTGATCACAGCGCAACTGGAGGACGTGAATGCTCGGTGGGATGACTTGTGTTTGCACTCCAGCGAGAGGCAGCAGACTATTGAAGAAGCTCTGTTACAGCTAGGGCAGTTCCAACTGGCGTTAGAAGAGCTGCTTGTGTGGGTGAAACAGACCAATGCCACTCTGGACGAACAACTGGCGAAGAATGTTCGTGGAGATGTTAAGTTTATTGAAGTGGAGAAAGCAAAACATAAGGTGAGATTTGCTTCGTCTTTGGCATTCTTTAGGCAGTGTTCGTATGGATCCTGGAAAACCTGGAAAGCCCTGGAATTTTATTGTGGCACTTTTCCAGGCCTGGAAAGTCCAGGAAAAAGACTACCGGTCCTGCAAAGTTATAAAAATCTGTTGAACTCATGTAACACCAGTATTCTCAGGACTAACAATATAAGAAATGCATGGCAGACAGTAAGGAGAAATAATATTGAGATGTTGAGAGTAAAAAATCCTGGAGAATTGTTTATGAAAAAGGGTACGAACCCTGTTTAAAATAAAAACAAAAAATGCCAATAACATCGTATGCTGTGGCTACTGAATTTAAAAAATACTGGCTGGACTGTAATTGAAATATTTTCTTTGTTTGTTTGTCAGATTCTCCACAATGACATCCTCGCACACGAACCGTCCGTGGAATCAGTGTCACGTGCCGCTTCCTCCCTCCTGATGGAGAACGGAGACAGTAAGCTGGAGAGCGGTGCCCTGCAGGCGAAGGTGACGGAGCTACAGGATGGCTGGCAGGAGATTCTAGACAAGGCTGCTCGCCTGGACGCCGAGCTTGAAGCTGCCCTGAGCGCGTCACATGACGTCATGGACCAAATGAAGGAACTTAGGACTTGGCTGAATGAGTCACGTGAATTCCTTTACTCCAGGAGACAGATCGGTGGCCGACCCGAGAGTGCGCGGAATCAACTTGCCAAACATAAGGTTTGTTTGTCTGTTTGTTTGTTTAATCCATTGCACTGCTCTATTTCTTGGTCAATGGGTAGTCCCTGTTCCATACAGCTTTTAAAATGTCCATCTTCATTTTGTCTCCTTCAGCCGGTCAAGAATTTAATATGGTAAATTTAGTTAACTAAGGAGAAAGTTGACACCAAAACAATCCTTGTCGACAGTGACAGTGAACCTGCGAGGCGGTCTAGCCGGTTCATGTTGTACTGTGTGTTAACTCCAGAGCAATTTTGTTAATGGCCTTGAGCTACCAAAAAGTTGGCCGTTTTCTTCAGATGTAGTGACCTTCCGTTTAATTTTATGCAATCGAGTTATAATGCAAATCCTGACTAGGTGACCGTTTGGTAGGTTGTGTATGTCTTAACAGAATTTTATTTGTCATATCTCGATGTCATCGATCGCATTGTATCCACAGGACTTCTTGGACGTGCTAGAGAAACGTAAGGAAACCTACGAGCGAATCACAGAAGCTGTTCAAGCAATGATCAGTAACAGCGACCCAACCACGGCAGCCTCGCTTCAGAGGCAGCTGGATGAAGTGAAGGAAGCCTGGGAACAAGTAAGCACCAAGGCGGACGAGGAGGGTCATAAGCTGGACAATGCGCTCAAGAATGCGGAGGAATTGGAGAGACAACTGACCGACATGGACTTGTGGCTCACACAGGTTCATGATCAGATAGTCTCCTTTGATCATGTCAGCTCCATTCTGGATGTTTTGGAAAAACAACGGCAGGAATATAAGGTACAAAATATCGACCAAAACGATTGCTTTGCTGTTAATCTCTGAACATATATAAATATCATGGTAAACATCTCGTTTGCATCCGTCACATTTAGCGATACAATTTTTTTGACAAGCACTTTTTTCAAGCGTCTTCATAGCAATCATCTTGTTAGGCAACCAGGAAAATAAAAGCGATTATATTTTTCGGAGCTCGTACTCGAAATACCGAAAGTCGCGCTACTTCATCATTTCAAAGTGAAAAAATCTTGGAACTTTATGTGAAAATAAAATAAGTCACTCGTGCTTGGGTATACTCTGGCCAATAATCGATCGTTTGGTTACTTATTTGCGCCTCGATGTGTTGTAATCTTTCCCCTGTCAACCGTTCGTCCTTCGTAGGATCTCAAAGACGACATCGATGCTCATCGTGAACCATTCAAACAGCTGAAGATTCTGGCGTACAAGATCACTGATGTCTGTATGCAGGAGGATGTCGCTTATATCGAGGTCACTGTTACTGAATTAGAGGCTCGCTGGAAGGAGCTGCTTGGCCTGTCTTCTGGGAGGAAGAAAGATCTGGACGAAAATTACAGGTTGTCACAGAAGTTCTTCAAGGGTGCTGAGGAGTTGTTGAAGATGTTGGATGAAGCAGAGCAAGGCCTTAAAGACGAAGAACCGATCGGAGTGGATCCTGCTCACTTGAGGGCGCAGCTCAAAAAACACAAGGTTGGTATCAACGTTTTGTCTCTTTAGCCAAGTCCGCTCAATAGTACTAAAACTTGAGACGCATTTACAGCCGTGTAAAACTAGTGCATTTCAGGCGAAAGAAGTGCAAATAACGCGTGACACGACTTGAAACTTTGATCGTGTACAACTCGACTTGTGGTACAAACGTAAGCTTTTGGTTAACTTTAAGTTGAATTTCGCGTGAGATGGTTTAGCCAAATACAACTCGACCTGTATACAGTGACTCTTGTGTTTCCCGAGCGCCACTGTACTTTAAGATGTTACTGCGTCTGCGTTTTTTTTTTTTTTTTCTCGCTTATGTTGTTTCACTTGTGCAAACTAGGCTTAATTTTCTGCACGTTATAATGATTTGTCCTTTATTTGATTGTCAGGAGTTCCAGTCCATGTTGGGTGCAAGTCAAACATCAATGGATGGCACAATTAAGACAGGCAAAGTGTTGATGGACAAGTGTCCTGAAGATGACGCCATCACGATTGAAGGAAAGATAGCTGACCTCAAGGCACGATGGGACGCTATCTGTGCGCTGTCAGTGGAAAGGTACGTGAAAACTACGCAACTAGTTACAATGTTGTCCATCGTTACAAAACACTTTAAACACTGATTTATGCTATTTTAAGTTTTTTACAATTGACTAAAATTGCGTGACCTGGCGTGAAATAATCACCTGCAGCAGCGTGACCTTACGTGCCAGAATCGCAAACGAAAGCGTGACCCAACCCCATCAATTTATCGTTGATTCGAAGACAGTGATCGTCGACCCTCAGTAGCTTGTCTGTGGACATAAGTTGCCATGGTTACTAACTCTGTTTCATTCCCTGCACAGGCAACAAAAGCTCGAGGAAGCGCTTCTCTTCACTGGCATGTTCCAAGATGCTTTGCAGTCTCTGCTGGACTGGCTAAGTGCAGTGGAACCCAGTCTCTCCACGGAGACCGCCGTCATGGGTGATCCTGAAACAGTTCAGATCTTGATCGACAATCACAAGGTGAAGAAACAGTTCTGTGTTGTTTTTGTTAAAATGGAAGGCAGAATTACGATCAGACAATGTTCTGCCTTTAACTAAGATACTGCCAAAATACTAAGCACACATTAGCTTGAATGAGACAAGATTCTGCCTTTCGACTAAGCTTTATTTCTTACAACATGCAAAGCTGACCTGTTTTGTTCCATAGACGTTCCAACGTGAGCTTGGCCGCCGCCAAGCGAACTATGACTCTGTGATGAATGCAGGCAGGACAATGGTGGATGAAAACAAAGTTGAGGACCCGCAGAAACTGGAAGAGAGGCTTGAGGACTTGCGCGTGCGCTGGGAAGCTATCAGCGCCTTGTCCTCCACCAAACAAGACAGGTGAAACAAAAATTAAACAATCTTATAATCTTTCTTTCTAAATCGTACCTGGAAAGAAAACGACTGCTTTTATTGGCTAGCAGGACTAGAAAATACTCACATCAACCATCACCGCTTACTTTTGCTTTGCTTTAATTCCTCCTCTAGGTTGGAGAATGCGCTGGTTTTGGCGAAGGAGTTCGACACTGGTGTGAAGACCGAGTTACGGATACTGAAGGACTTTGAAGACACGCTCAGGGGACTGGGTCCTATTGCCGAGGACCTGGAAACTATTAGCGAGCAGCTGACGGAACACAAGGTAAATGGGACATAATGACGTATCGTCATACTTGTCGTTTGTTTCGTTTCTTTAATTGTTCCTTCAGTATTGGAGGTGCAAGGGTCATAGCTTTGACGCCTCAGACTTTCACAACGGTTCCCTTTCTTTGGCCTAAGTTCTCTTTCAATTAAATTGAATTTTTTTGTTTGAAGTCGGCAAGTTTACTCGTGGTCTGTATGACGTTATCAATTCAACTGACTGTCGTTTTCACTACAGGCTTTCCATGAGGACTTGATGGCAGAGGAAGTGAATGTACAATCAGCAATCAAGAAGGGTCAGGTGATAGCGCGCTTCTGTCATCCCAGCGCCCTGCAGATTATCCAGCAGTGGATTGCAAGACTCAAGAAACGCTGGGATGAGGTAACAAATGCGATCAATTAATTAATGGAGCCCTTTTATAAAACAGCTTTGCACATTTCAATTAAAAGCTTGTTTACAAAACGGTTCATATAAAAATTTTGTTTAGCGTCAAGTAGTGTGTTTTCTTCTCTTAAAAACACAGAAACATTTATGTCTTTTATTTAAAGAAGCAGATACTTTCCAGTGTTCTTTTAGATACGGAAACACTTGTGAAATCTTGCAGCAAAATATCTGAATCCCCTCCCAATGTCCACAAATGTACGGGAAATGTTAGGAGTTTTTATTTTTCAAAGCAAGTCTTTTGTTGCTTTCCGAAGGGCTCGTAAAATGTTATAATGAAGATAGTATATCTAACGGACTGGCCGGCTGTGTTTTCAGGTACGCAAGTGGTCAGTTCAACGACTGACGCGCCTGGAAGAAGAACAAGCCAAGCTGACAGAAGAACAGAGTATGATGGAGGAACTACTAAAATGGATCGGAGAGAAGGAAGAAATCCTGATCGAGAAGGAAAACGAACCCATACCAGACGACGATTACGAACAAGTCATGAAACTGTTGGAAGACCACAAAGGATTCCAAGAAGAAATGGCTAAGAAACAACCGACCTATGACAGACTTACTAAGTCAGTCAAACGGCGCGGCTCTGTTGTGCCTGCTGCTGCCGCTTCCCCGGTACACGCGCAGGTCACTCCAGAGCACAAACAAGGGCGCCGCCCAAGCAGCAGAATACCGAAACTCGCCAGCCCTGCCACCTCCTTTACACGGGAACGATCACGTGACAAGTTGACCAGCCCAGGCTCCTCGTTCACGCGGTCAGGTTCTGCCACGCTTGACAGAAACCATCCAGCTTTGCTGCACATGTCCAAACGATGGCAGCATTTGTGGCTTCTTTCAATGGAAAGACTGCGACGTCTTCAGGAGAAGCTGGAGAGAATTGCAATCGTAAGTACAGCTGCCACTTGGCTTGGTTTACGTTTTAGAAGATTTTCGCCAAAAGCCTGCGCCTAAGTCAATCTCGGTACTTTGAAGTGTGTGACTCGCGTTGCTTTGCGCTTCGGGCGCTACCGCAAAAATCTCTTTCAATAATTCACATGTAACTACAGGTAGTAGATAGTAACACGCCCACCCTGTCGCTATTGTCGTTTCTTTGAGGCTTCTCTCGACACTTGATCAATATAAATCATGGTATCATTTCCTCTAAGCTAGTGTCGTAAAATGCGATGGAAACTTTCTACATTTACTTGTAGACAGTGTTCTGATTTGTTTATTTTATTTTTATTACAGAGACGTGCCTCAGCGAAGTTTGACTTCAACGAGTGGAAGAATAGGGTAAGATTCCTACCTCGAATGTTCACATTACAATTTCGTTTACACTGCAGACTGGGAAAGATATTTTAGATTGATTTTAACATATATTGTACTTCCCAGTTAATGGGAGGCGCGGTAGCTTACTGAAACAAATCCATTTTGCCGCTGGGTTCCTTTTGCTAAGGAAAAATACTTTGCTCTAACAGGGCCGTCACTCTGTCTATCCGAGAAAGGAGATTGCAAGTGGGTCCCATCTTACTGTTAAGGCAACTTGACCGCACACTGGCTGAAAACACCTTATACTCTTAGTCCAGCTTTATGCTACAGAATAAAGCTCCTTCGATGCCTAAGAACGGCACAGACCAAACGTTAAACCTTAGCTTCAGATGTTTATTCGTAATTCTGTTTTGTTTGCACACAGTTTAACAAGTGGCTGCGTGACAGCAAGTCACGCGTTCTTGATATCTTCCGCCGCATGGATCACGACCGAGATGGTAAACTAACTCGAGAACAGTTCATCACTGGAATACTCAACACAAGTAAGCGTGACATAATGTTTTAACCAAGCGTGACATCCTGTTTCAAACCAGCGTGACTACCATGTACACGTATGTGGCACATTTTGTGTATTAGTTTAACACTGTATTTCTTTATTTTAAGGTTTCCCTACAGAAAGATGGGAGATGGAAATAGTCGCCAGCAAATTTGAACGTGACGGACTCATTGACTACAAGGAGTTTGTGAATTCACTAAAAGACAAAAAACCGGTGAGTCGTAGTTTCTTGTTTATTTGTAGAACAGTACTTGACAAATGGCAGGAATTTGTTTTGAAATGAGAATTACAAACGATGGGGAGGGTGAAAATGGATTACAATACGAACAAACTTGAAAACACTCGGTTGGCGGGCTTTTCTTTCAAATTTGCCTCGGGGTTTCTTCTTTTGTCCCAAAGCTTACACGAGGTTTTTCTTTCCGTAAATCGAGGGGACACGTTTTACTTTTCTAGGCAAACTCCTTTGTCGTCAGTAGAATTATATTTTGCAGTAGTATTAGGATGATTTTATTTTTCGTTTTGGTAAATATTTGCTTTGCTTTTTTATCAGTCGGCCAAGAAGCCGGAGAAACCGAAGACTGAAGAGCAACAGATCCAGTCAGAAGTGGAACGCCAATGTCGCAAGTGTGCGTGTTGCACTCAGTACCAATTCGTAAAAATAGCCGAGAACAAATACAGGGTAAGTTCATCTCTACCTGTAGTCCATAATATTTACCATTAGTAGAAACTCAGCTGTGTTCTATTGGAAATCCGCGAATCTGATTGGTTCTCCCAATATTCGCCGATAGAAAACAGTCGCACACGCGAGTAGCTCTTCAAGCGGTAAATTTTGTTGATTTTTGTCTTCAAAGTGCACAATATTGTAGGTTTTGGACTGCAATCCTTTAGAGTTTCTACTAAAACAATTAGACTACTCGTCCTCGTTTTCTATGAGCGATAGAAAACTCGGGCTCGTAGTCTAATTGTTAAATAGACGATTCCGTCACGACACGCCTTCACTTTTCCATAGTGGTATTATGTTTTTAACATTTCTTTACTTATCCCGTGCCATGAAATTACGGTACCATATATCAGAAGCCGTTAGGTAAAAAACTGTTACATATCCGGTGGAATTGCATAACGTGTATTTAACTGACCTCTTTTCATGCATCTCTTGTAGTTCGGTGACTCCCAGAAGCTGCGATTGGTCCGTATTCTTCGCAGTACTGTCATGGTCCGAGTCGGAGGAGGCTGGGAAACACTAGATGAATTTCTTCAAAAGAACGACCCTTGCAGAGGTAAATAAACAGTTCTTATCGAACGCGCCTTGTGTGTGTACAGTAAATACTGATTAGTGAGCGCTCAGGTATGTTGACACTGGCAGAATTTTCCTGCGCTTTGGTAATCATGTCAACACTTTTGGCCCGGGGGGAGAAGGGCGGGGTCAAATTTCTGATCCAAGATTTGTGTTGGACGACTTTTGAACAACAGAGTCCAGGACTCTGAATAACTATTCAGAAGCATTACAATATTTTTCTGTTTATTGTTCTTCAGCTTCCGGCCGAACAAATGTAGAACTCAGAGAACAGCTGTCAAGACCAGAAGGCGTAACGCAAACAATGGGGACCTTCACAAGCAGACGGCCCTCGGAACAGAGGACGTCAGTGGTTGCTGACAAACCACCCGCTGGACCGGGCCGAAAACCACGACTTGACGTGCCGAGCAGCGGTTACGGAATACGCCGAGAGAAATCTGGTGAACTTCGGCCTCGTCGTGAAAAGTCTGGAGAACTGAAACCGCCCAGTGGCCCTCCCAAGCAGAGAAGCGGGACAAGCTTAAAGGGGACGGCTTCTCCAGGAAAGAAAACTAGTGTCGGTTCAAGAGTAAAGAAAACCGACAGCCAAACGTCGCTTGGAAGTACGGGATCCCTCGAGGATTCTTCGGAGACCTCATCTCCTCGGGTATCTTCGGGAATTCCTTTAAGTCCCACTAGTAGCACCTCGTCTCGCGGGTCCCCGGATCGCCCCAGTTCAGCCGCGTCAAAATCTCCCGGTAAGGGGACTGGACTCTCAAGAACTGGAACATCAGGAAGTCGTGAAAATGTGAGAAGTAGCAGAGAAAGTCTTCATAAACCTAAAGAAGGGGCGCGTGCCAGTCCAACATCCAAGAGTGCAAGTAAGAGCCCTGGAACAACAAAAGCAAGGAATGGCGAGGAGAAAAAGGGCGCAAGAAAGTAAACATACAGATAAGGACAAAGCGAGTGCGATCATTTTTTGGTGTAAAAAACAAGTTAAAATGGACAGAGTGAAGCATTAGGTAGTCTTTAAAGTAAATTGTCTTTGACAGTCTAGGAAAGTATTTAATATAGATCTCTTTAAGAGTGAGAGTTTAATAAGTGGTATTCTAATATTATTTCAATTAAAAGTCGTTTATACGAAAATCTAGCAACGACCACAGATATGCAATCGTTTTTTACCCGCTAAGCCTAATTCTTCGTAATTGTAATAAGATTGACAATGGCCATTTTTCGAGAGTTGGGCAATTTTTATATCATGTAAAGCTCTCTCGCCTGTTTTGTTTGCTCAAAGATAAGCAAGCTTTGTATTCAATATTGCTAGCCATAATCACTTCAGTTGTAACATAGCCCTTTCATTGGGAACGTAATAGTAAACTAAGTTAATGAGACGTTTTTTGGACGATAATATTTGTTGAGAAATTGTAGAGTTTGAAACTATTTAAGTAGAAATTAATATTGTCACATTTGAATATTTCATAACGCTAGCTGTCCGTGTTTGGCATGGGAGAGTTGACATCACTTTCAACTCTCTTTGCTTCCGTGTTTTTGCGAAAGCTAATTTAAAGTTATGAGCATTTTGTAGGAGTTTAATAAAGGTAATTTTCTATGATTTGTGAGTGTTTCGTTGTTTAATTATAACACACTTTTTCCAAGCCATAGAGCTAATCAGAATACAGTCAACTCTCACTATAACGGACACCTTCGGGACCACAATTTGGTGTCTTGTGCTTCTCAAGTGCGCTTCTAGTGTGTTCCCCATGCAATCACTGTGTTCCCAGTGATTTTGGCGTATCTTAAGAAAACTAAGATCCCGTTAACTTCGTTTTCCTTGGTGTACAACAGAGTTTTTAGCCAGGTTCATCGTTATGTACACAGCGGTAAAGTTCATCTGTGTAACACGTGCGAGCGCCGCGCGAACTCACAACTTGCGTTCAGTTCTCGCGGGTTATCGACCGCTGCTCGGTGGCTATTTATAATTTCTCATAGCTTATTTTTCATTCTACATCATTACAGGACAGTCATTTCATTCTATATCATTACATTATGCATCATTAGCAACTTTAAGCTTGTTTTTTGTTTCATATCGTGATGTTTAGACAGTTTTTCTATGCAACATTTTTATATGTACGAAAAAAACAGACCCAATATTAAGCAAATCAGTTTGAAACGCAAAGTACCTCCTATAATAATCTTCCCGAAAATAGAAAGACAACGCAAAAATAGTTGCAGACTTCTCCCTTCTCTGTTACCTTCAACTGTAGTGTCTCGTAGCTTAGAGGTATATATTGAAAAGGACTAACTAACCTCAATAATGCACCAGTAAAATCAATCTTGTATCAGAAAGGGCGAGTTTTGGGTTAGTTCCTTCTGGAGTTGTAGTCATTAAAAAACAAAGCCAATTAAATGCACAGAGCAGTTGTACTCCGAGCAAGTTGTCAATCAAAATTGTCAAGCATCAGCTTCCATTACGGTCCATTACCAATGAGGATTTCTAAAGACCACCAGGAAGCTAAAGGCCATTTAGAACTAAGAAAATTAATGTTTTTATAGCGTGGCAAATCCTGCACAGCTCTCGAGAAAATTAAAGTAATGTTCATACACATACACACAAATAGTTTTACACTTAAAGACCTAAACGAGCGATTTCATCATCCATCTTGTCACTGTTTTGTGTACCTTGGAATTTTAATCGCACTTTAACAAAAAAAGAGTATATTTTCAGCTTGGTGACGAGACATTATGCTCTGTAACAGTGAAATGAGATGTTTCTAAGATACGAAGCGCCCTTACAAAGAACCGGTTCAAGGAATTCATTACACCTAACTTCATTTATGCCGTTTGCATAGATTCCATTGTGAGGGTTTATAACAATTGAGTTTATATTTGTTATTTGGCCGTATTGTGTAGGGAGGAAGTTTAAATGTACAGGCATTACATAGAAAAATCTCTTGAAATAAACGATTTCCAAGAAATTAAATCTTGCTGTCTTGCAACCTTGTCCCCAGGGTCTTCTGCGCTGTTCAAAATGGGGGGCGCCGACGCAAATTTCCCTTTCGTAAACGGTCGTTGCCATTTCTCAGAACGTTCGTTGCCATTTGAAACGGTCGATGCCATTTATACTTTGGATCAAATCGCATGAAAGGATCTTTCAAACTTCTTGAGAGTATCAGATGTTTGTTAAGAAATGTCAAGCGATTCCAAAAATTATTTTGGTTTTCTAGTTGACGACATATCCGAGCTTCGGTATACCATAAGATCTAAACAGGCATAGAATATTCTCATTAGGTTACTAAAGTAAGTGGAGATATTCATCCATTCATTCGTTTGCGTGAGGTTTTCTGCAGTTTTCTGTTTCGATATTTCTTACTTCCGGGCTGAGCCAAATTTTTTACAAGTGTCGAGAACATAGCGATCTTATGGTATACCGAAGCTCGGATATTTCGTCAACTAGAAAACCAAAATAATTTTTGGAATCGCTTGACATTTCTAAACAAACATCTGATACTCTCGAGAAGTTTGAAAGATCCTTTCATGCAATTTGGTCCAAAGTATAAATGGCATCGACCGTTTCAAATGGCAACGACCGTTGACGAAAGGGAAATTTGCGGCGCCGACTTGGGCACCATTTTGAAAAGCGGAGAAGACCCTGGGTACTTTGGGCCCACTTACCATGCAAGGAACGATTGAAATGTTACAAAAAGCTGACTGGCTTATTTTCAAAAAAAACAAGGGGAAACATTTACACTTATAGCCTTTTGTATTGAGAAAACACATGGCGATCTCATTTTCCCACGTTTTGAAGTTTTTAATTATGTGCGTTAGATTACCTTTATTTAACAAAGCCAAGTTGACAATTGTTTCACATGCAGTTTATTTTGACAGGGGAGTTTTCTCTGGGTTGATGAAGTTTTAAACTGAATGCGTGGCTATTCTCTGATGCAAGTTACTCAAGAACAATAAAATCTCATTTTATTCCATCTTTACTTACATGTTACATTGTTGCATAGTCTAATATTATGTCGTATCTTTATATATGCCAAGTAGATATTTATAATATATACCGAAAGTATTTTAAGAATATACATAAAAGCATTTAGAAAAAAAAATTGAATAATTCCGTGCCATGTGGCCATTGCAACATATTTACAATATATCATAATATGAAAAAGACTTCAAAATTCATGGCATATAACATAATTGCAAAGATATTCAGTGATGTATCAAAAATATTCACAACAATCTTTCACAAAAATCACTGGCGTAATAAAATTAAATATTGACAATATGAAAAATGAATGAAAAAAAAATGAAAAAAAAATATAAAAGCTTTAAAAGTCAACGACATATAAAAATATTTGGTTATTTACGACTATTTTCATATATACAATCATATTTTTGAGTGCCAGTATATTTAC
>NC_135760.1:264835-280739 GCF_052425735.1 Oculina patagonica
GCAACTGTGGGAGGCGCGGATCGAACGGTTCCGGTTCGAGACCTAGCCGTGGCACTGCATTGTGTTCTTAGGCAAGACACTTTACTCTCATAGTGCCTCTCTCCACCCAGGTGTATAAATGGGTACCGGCAAATTTACTGCTGGGGGTAACCCTGCGATGGACTAGCATCCCATCCAGGGGGGAGTAGAAATGCTCCTAGCCGCTTAATGCTACAGAAACTGGAACAAGCTCCGGCCTGATGAGCCACTTGGCTCGTATGCGGGCTTAACCTTAACTAGCCTGCAACTATTTTACCTTTCTATTAATTTTTACCCTGTAAGCCTGATACAGTTTCCAAGGCTACACTAAAAAGTAGCCAGTACGAAGTAGTCGATCCCTTTCGCGCCCCTTCTCCCTAAGCACCCCAAGCTTTATACACGCCCCAAGCGCCTTCGGAAAGGAAGCAACTGAGCTATGGTTTTGCTACAAGCTCCACGTTGACGTCTTGACGGGTTTATAACTAGGTGTACTGTAATTTAGCATGGTTCACTGTAACTAGGTGTACTGTAATTTAGCATGGTTCACTAACTTTATTCAAAATACTTACTAGTATCCAAACAATTTTCCAAACGTTCTACTCAAGAAGCCTTCTTGTTCTGTAAAATAACATACAAAGAATTTAATATTACCAATGATTGTACATTGCTTCATACTGATATAGAAGCTAAAGGACACTGAGTGAAAAACATTCATAGTTAAGTGCTTTGTGGACTCCGAAACCGGGATTAAATATTATTGTTTCTTCTTTGACAAAATTACACTCAATAAAACACCGTGGACTTAGAAAACTAAGCTGCACGAGTCACACAAACCTTTACAGTGCATTACATGTGAAGATAACTGAGTTTGTAAGCCGGAGTCCGTTTTTACTCCATTTAAATTCTCTTGTCATGTCAAAGCATTTTTGGTTTCTACTGATACAAAGTTCAAAGTTATTCTTCAAAGTGTCATATTTTGTATGTAAACAAGTTGCCGCGCTCAAACTTTAAATTTAGTCCAATAATTTACCTTATTATAGGAATATAACGAAGCATTTTAACAACGCGAACAAAATGTACTCGTAATAAAATTAACGCGAATTTAAGAAAAGTTCTGGTTAGATGCTTATAGTAAACGTGTTTACATAAATAAAATTAACGTGAATTTTTGAAATTCGCGTTAATAACATGTATCGTTAATTTTCTATAGTAAGGTAATTTAAACAGCAGAAAGCGAATGCCCTGAAATTTTAAAGATTATTTACGTGCGTTATTAAACATACCGATATCAGGGAACGGCTGGGCACTACTTGTCTGAGTGAACGGATAAGCCGGGTAAGTGTTAGTCATTTGAGATCCATCGAACGGTAATGGTCGATGATGGGCGTATCCATTGCCTAAGCAAAAAACAGGAATATTCACCTTCAAAGGGACGGCTTCACTCGCGAAAAATTTAGGCGTGGCTCAAGCCACGACTGGCTATTTTTCATGTGTGATCGGTCTAGACTGACAACACAGTGTGACAGTTTTATATTTATTCGTGTGCAGCCATAAACGAGACCTTGACGGCTAAAAATATGGGCTTTAACTCCCCTAAGCGAGACAAAAAGCATCCTGAGCGTTTAAATGGGAGTCCCCCCGCGCCCCCAGGGCAACTGCCTTGAAGAAATCCTCAGAAACACAGTAGTCAAGGGAATGGATTCAAATTTTTCTTTGCTCTTTTTTGCTCTTAGATCAACATCTTTTCTTTGAGATATCCGTTTATAAGCCTTCCCTGTTAAAGGCCCATTTGTTACGCAACGAAAAAAATATTCCGGTTATATAAGCCCTCTTCCATCCAAGATTTGTATATTAACTAACTGAAGTCCTTACGAAATTCTGTATAAGAAATAAGCAATAACAAGTTTGCAAGTAGCCTGTTTCAGGCTCTTGGTAGTTGGAGGAGAGCGAAAAAAAGCGGGCAAGCGAGGAAAGAGACGCGAGGCAGGACGAAGGCGAGCGAAGGAACCATAATACCTTCGCCTTCGTCCCGCTCATTTTTTTCCTCGCTTGCCCGCGTTTTTCGCTTTTCCCCAACTACCAAGAGACTGGAACAGCCTAGTTTGCAACTACAGAGCAGATAAAAACGTTTGATCAGAGTGGCTTTCTTAAAATATAAATATCCCTTATCAAAGTTCGGTATTACAACTAATCTTGTGTGTGTGTTTCCGTACCTTTCACTGCCTTTCTGAACGGGTTTATCGGTTTTTGAGAGCTGCCGGTCGCCTTAGCTTCAAAGCCATTTCTTTGAGTTGGGTTCGGTGGGTTGTCCTGGCCAGCTTGGGATGTAACAGCGGTGCCGTTCACGGGTGTAAATAGAGGTGATTGATGATTCACCTGTTGACTCTTCCCTAAAAAAAATATGGTGAATTCGAAATTTTCCATTTTGTTCACACTGCATAGTGTTTATCATTTACTAAAAACGAATACACTGTTTAAAAGGAAACAAAATATGAAGATTTGGGGCACAAATAAGACCAAATAAAGCAGTAATCGTCCTGTCAAATTCCAATATTAAGGGTACAGTATTGTATGTTTCATTGTATGTACCTTTCGCTGCTGCCTTCCTAAATGGGTTTACGGGCCGCTTCTGAGAATTACCGGTTCTGTTTGGTTCAATTTTTGTTACGACTGGCTTGTTTTGATCAGCTTGGGGTGAAGTAGTGCTGTTCACAGGCGCGAGCTGTGGTGGTCCACAGCTTTTTTCTAAAAGAAATAACAATATTTATAATTTCACCAAGTGAAGCGCCTTGCTTTCTCAGGGAGTAAATCAGCACCAACACAAGAAAATGTTTTGGCCATGGTTTGATTTTGATTTAGACACTTGTGTAAGTCACGGGCCATAAACGCTGCAAGTGAGTCTATAACAACGTAGTTACGACTGTTTAAATAATGCATATTGTGTAACTGGAGTCAATAAAAGGAAAGGCTTCAGAATGAAGGCTTATCATGAAAAGAAAAATAAAATTTTCAAAGTAGTGGAGTATTGAGTGGTCCCGTGGGGGTAGGAATGGACAACCGGATTTGAGAGGTGGAGAGGGGCATGGTGAGAGCAAAGCGGAAGGCGGCTAGGGGTTGATAAAGCCCTTGGAGCGATGAAAAAATTAATCTATTTATTGCTTATGCTTTGAAGCCCTGGAAATAGCCCTTACACCGCTTCATAAACCCCGACAAATCTTTCTTTTACTGTGATTTGACGCATTGGACACTGATCAGCCCCCTTCAATGGACCGCATGTGTTTCGCCTGTCTTACCTTCAGCTGTCTTTGAGATCCTTGCATTCTCATGTTTCTTATCAGAAGAGCCCTTGATCCTGTTAGCATCAAGATCTTTTGCTCGGACTGGGTAGTTGTGAATTTGGAGGCATACAGTGTTGTTTGACAAAGTGTCAAACCATGATGGCTGAGGGTCGAAGTAATCTTTGGCTGAACAAGAGAAAAAAGGAACGAGGTAAAATACATGCAAACGTGCAACGCCAATTAACGAAGTCGCACAGTTTCGATATCATGGACAAAAAGATAAATATCGAGTGTGGGGGCTAATTTTCGGAGTTTAAGGTGTGATTACGGTAGTTTATAGCAACTTATAGCTTACAAGTGTTTGGACTTAATCATGGGTCATACATCTTTGGAACCCATGTATGTTAGTCACTGAGGGCATTTGGTGTCCGCAATAAAGAAAGTCCGTAGTAACGGAAGGTTATTTTCAGAATTTCTTATTCACCGGGACTTTAAGTCCTGTCCGTAATAACGGGGTGTCCGTAATCGCGAGGTGACCGCAAGGCGGGAGTTGACCGTATGAGGTCGCTTTAATGATGCCACTGAGAGAGTACAAACCCGTCGTTGTTCTTTTTATTTCTTTGTCAATGAACTGAGTAACAGATTTTCCCTTCTATCGCTAATTCCCAACTTCGTCGTCTAACCCCACGCCTCAACAGCTCGACATTACTTACTATAGCCACTTACCATTAAATAACTGTGGCTCAATCTGAAGACTTTCCACCTCTGCTTTCTTTCTAAAGAGGTTTTCTTCAGCTTGGGAGATATTCTCTTTCGTTTTCTCAAGTTCCCCATCAATTGTCTCCATTTGCTTTGCAAAATCAATCTCCGTTGTTTGCCCATTTTGCTCAGATAACTCTGACCCCGTTGTTTGCCCATTCTGATGTAGCTCCAAAACTGTTTCTTTAAGATGAGCAATTACCTTGTCTTTTGCCGACACACTCTCTTTCAGATAAGCGATTTCCTTTTCTTTAGCTGTCATGGTAGATAAAATAGAGAGTAAAATTGTCAAAGATGATAATGTCACTGGTTATAACTGATTCGCATATTCTTTACTCTGCAGCCTACAGTTAATTCGTTACTTAAATTTTTTGAGTTGCGAGCAGATACTTAACGCCAACTTCTCTTTACTATAAATCATTCTTAAACTTACCATTACACTGTGCTTCGAGGACAGCAATCTTTTCTTCAAGCTCTTCCTTTTCTTGCTTGTACTAAGAGAAAAAAATATCCAAATATCGAGTTAACTCTGATTTTCTAAAACTACTTATCTGTGGTGGTGGGGACAGGAGATGGTATCACAAAAACTGCTGGAATTGGAAAGACAGTAAGATAAGAGATACATTATTGGTACTAATTTCCAGGTCGCTTTAATTTCGCAATTTTCGCGATTTAAAAAAAAAATTTCCGCGAACTTTAATGTCGCGAAATTGAATACCTTCCTATATTTTTTTGTCTACGTATTGTGTATAATGTGTAAAAGCTCTATGGCATGCCTACAAATAAGAGGCCCAAAAACTTTATGCCAATGGTACACATAGCTCTAGCCAAGTATAATTCACGGCTACAATGTAAATATGCGTTATACAATTGCAAAGAACGTTAAGCACAAGGATAATGTCTTTGAATTTGCCTGTAGTACAAGATGTGTTTTTTATATAGTTTGGTTTTGTTGTAAGAAGTGTAAAATAATAATAAAATTCTCAAAATGAAATGTGTTTTTTAATTTTCGCGAAAAATAATTCCCTAAGAAAATAATTTTGCACGCAAATCGCGAAAATAAAGATCTGCGAAATATGCCGACTTTTTTTTTCGCGAAATTAAGTGCCCGCGAAAATATATTAGTACCAATAAGGTAATGACCAAAGGTAACAGATATGCTGAAGCGCTCATGTTTAGGCTATTGCTACTATGAACGAAATCTTATTTGTTTTTATTTTGGATAGTTACGTTGTGCAATTTTCATTTTAAACGTGGAAATTTGCGTCATAATTGAAAGAGTGAGTTTCCGCGCGCGCACTTTTTGTTTTTTCGGTGCAGGCGGAAATAAATAAATAATTTTCCCGAATCAGTAAATAGAGTTTAAAATGAGACAAATCCAATTCTGGTCCTATTTTATTTCAACACTTGAAACGCTTAATCAAAATGTTAATGATCTCTTCGATCTCGTCTTCAGTTGTCATTTCTTCAAAAGAAAAACGTTTGGCATCTAAATGTATCAAATTCTTATATCGCAATCGCGCGCTTTTGAAACATTTGTTCTCATATTTTGCTCACTCGCGAACGTAATAGTTTTATCCTTTGTAAGAGGAACGCAAAGCTGGACAGTTAATTCGATGAAAACTTAAAGCAATAAAAAGGAAACGCCCACCTCTCTAGCCATGATTCGCGCCACGTGTGAAGCGTCGAGTGGCTCATGTTTGTTTGTGCACGGAAGATCACCAACATAAAATCCGCCCGTTCTCCCAGTCTCTACATCGCTAAAAGTATTTTGGCTGTAAAAGTCGCTAAACTCTTCAGCTGAAGTGTTTGATAAACACGAAGTACTATCCATCTTTTCTCAATTCTCTTTGCACTGTGCTTCAGCAAGCGCTCAACACCAAATGCGAAAAATTTTCAATCTGATAAGTTGCTATGACAACTTCCATGGTAACTGTTTGCGCCGTCACTTCAGGACGTCACTGAACGGGAAGCCTGGTGACTAAGATGTTTTCGCGCGAAAACGCAAAGTTGAAACTGATTCCCATCTGGCTGGTGATCTCGATTGATCCTAAAAAAAGTAAATAAAGCGTTCAGATTCTCTTTCTATTCTTTAGCTGTTTTGTAGTGTTTGAACTTCCTGACTTAATTATCAATTATTTGATTTTATAAACGATTAACACAATACTTACCGTTAAAAGTTCCAAAATATTCCGCTTCATGATATGTTGATACATGTGTAGATGTAAAATTCTGACTTCAACATAACGTTAAATAAAACGTTAACTAGGAAAACTAAAAAAAAGGTTTCGTTACGTTGTCATTTTTTCGCCGTTTTGACTGAAAATCTTTGCCCTTCGCGCTTTAGAGTGACAAATTAGCAACTGAAAATACCAAAATTGCAGTCTGGAGTTGACATAACAAATTCTTGAAACGGTCTGACGCTGACTAAAGTGGAATGAAAACAACGTTCACAGTAAAATTTGTAACAAGACTTTTCGACCGCAAACCTACGACTTCGGTTTGAAAAAAGCAACAGCTAACTTAACGGTTCACATTTGCGCGTGCGCGGTTGACTGAATACAACAAAACACGCGAACTGCGCGAGACCGGTGAACATTGCGAAGCGATTTGTATGACTAATAAGTAATTATTGGATGAGGTTGAGCATGATATCGTGAATTATCAAAACCGAGGTCTGTGTTATCTGCCGAAGCCGAAGGCTGAGGCAAATAACACGGACACGAGGTTTTGATAATTCACGATATCATGCGAAAACCGAATTCAATAATTGTTTTATTATACGTTTTAAACAATTTGCCATCACTTTTTCTAGCACCGGCGTAAAACTTCGTCAGAACATTGGCTAAAGCAGTTTTATCTTGTGGTTCCTCCAGGTTCTTCTCCCTCAAATAATCATTCAGAATTTTTACACTTGTTTTTGTTGTTCTCTTGGTGTTTTTAGAATCTTTATTCACGATCAAAACTTTTAATTCCTCTTCGGAAGCGGAGGCGAATCGCTCAGCCATATTTTCAAAAGTTTGACAGCACTACACGGACGAGGGGCTTGGAAACTAGGCGGACTTTGAACTCGACATGATAACCCAATATCTGCTGCAGATATTGGGTTATCATGTCAAGTTCACATGCTACTGTATATTGACTGAATGCTCTCGACCAATCACATGTTTCAAAGTAATTCTTATGTATAATAATTGTTAAATATCTGGCATTGCTGGTCTCTGCGAATGACACATGCTTCAAGGAAAAGCCTCAAGGTAATTGTTCGCTTTGTCAACAACAGTGGCGAGGTAAACATCCATTTCATGGTGAAAATGCAGGGTCGGACAGGGGGGTAAGTGGTATACCAGTATACCTGAAAAGCATGTACCCAGTATACCCAAAATTTCCCCTCAAAATCAAGCAAAATACCAAATTTGGAATAACAAAGTATACTTTATGCAATTTTAGGATAATCTTAAATTAGTCTTGATCAAAAAGTGCAATCACGACATACTGTTAGTTACACGTGAATGCAAAATAGCCGCAAGCTCATAAACATGTCCGTACGGAGAGGTTCGACTGTAAATTGATGGGCCTGGAACAGGCTATCCTGGAACATGCGCTTAATAAACCCCTATTTGCGCATGCCTTTTTCTTTTTTCTAAGACATCCTTATTGCAATTAGGTGTATATATATTTTAGATCGATTCCAAAGCCGAAATCTTACTATATTCAGCGCTGGAAAGCGCAGAAATAAACTTCACCCAGAGGATGACACCTCTCTAATACGCCCGGGGTATGCAACCGAACAAAATCGAACCAAAAATCAATCGAACCCAATCGAACACCGATCGTTCGATCGGGTTCGGTAATCGAACAAAATCGAACATCTATTTTGCTGTGAGTTCGATTATCGAACCAATCGAACCAATCGGACATAATCAAACACAATCGAACTCAATCGGGTTTGATTTTGTTTGGAATCTTTCTCTTGATAAGTAAATCACGCAGGACTAATCAAAATCAACTTTTATTGAATGGAATAAATATAAAAATGTCCAAATATCGAACTGAATGTCAATGTTTAGTAAAATATATTTGGTAGAAGATAACAAAACAACGGTAAAATAACTGAAATGCACTATTGTTTACATTCCTATATTAGAAGGAAGGATATGGTTTCTGCCCTGCTTTTCACCGTTACACTCAAACAGAATTTGCACCATTTCATTCACTGCAACACAGGCAGTTGTGTTTAATATGTGAAGAACACACATTTGGCAAAATTTCTCCCAACTTCGTGGCAGACTGCTGTGCCCGTGGCTATTGTGCAGACAATCGTCCTATCCCGAAGTATGACGAATCGCCAAAAAAGGATTAGGGGAACGGTGCACCGTACAATATGTACGCAGTATAAACAAACAGACCCCGAACCCAATCGAACGATTGGTGTTCGATTGAGTTCGATTACCGAACGTTCGATTGGATACCCCGGGAATACGGCCACCTCCCTATTACGGACGATCTCCAATGTCCCAACAAAATTTTCTTTTATTCTGTTTAGAAAAAAAACCTCTATAGTCTCAGCCCCAGGGAACAAATTCGTATAAACTTAACCCCCTTATAATATGGATACCTGTCTAATACGGACACTTTGCTCTGTCCCTTCGGTGTACGTATTAGAGAGGTTCAACTGTATCTTGTTACACCATAAGTGAAAAGATATTAGCGCGTGAGTTTTCTGTAATAGCTACCAGTCAATAACGTTATTGCAATTAGGTGTATACGGTAATTATGTGAGAATAAAATCGACCAATCAGCAAAACCGCGAATATAAAGCTATAAGGCGACGAGTGGAGGGTTTTTTGACACAGGCTATAGAAAAGAAAGAAAGTGTTGCAGCATGCAAAGAATGATTCCTGATTTTGTCTCGGTTTATATTTTCAGTATTTGATCTTAGATTTTAGTCTTTGAGTTAAATCGGCGTTTAATCGAGAAAATACAGCACTGAGACTTACAGTAACAGATTTCTGTTGCTTGGATATTCCGCGGATTTTTTTTGCGAGAAAGACTTGCGACTTCGACACGCACAACATAGGCATACCCCTTCAAACGCGCACACAATCGTGTAGCAAATACTCCTTCTTACGGAGATATTTGCCTTTCAAAATACTGAAACAACAGGATTTTGCTAACGAGCTAAAATTTGCAAAAACTGGCCATTTTCAAGGCGGACCATTTTGCTCATTAACGTATTTCCAAACGTTGCACACAATAGAAGAGACCTTTTCATGGAATTAATTTAATATTTAAACCAACAGGAATCAGTACCGAGTAAGAAATTAACGGATTCTGTTGTCTTAATATTCAGAGAATTCCTCTCCATAAGAGACGTGACTTCGAAAGTTTGCACACAATAGACATGGAATCGCACTCTTTCAAACGGGCACCCAATTGCCCAAGAAATCCTCCTTTTAAGGAAATATTTACATTATGTTTATTTGAATATTTAACGTGTATTTTCTTTCTCTTGAAATTTCGAACCATCCTTTTAGCAGAGTTGCTTCGATCTTTCCTAGCTAAGTCCCAACTTATCAAGGTAAGATCGAAGCAACTCTGCTAAAAGGATACCTTTCACGGGGAAATACAGACATCAATATTAAACCAATAGGAATTGGGTAAAGAGTTAGAAACTGCCCAAAGTGACCATTTTCAGCGTAGACCATTCTGCTCATTAACAGATTTTTACCTGAATATTCAAATAACAGAAATCAGCTAACGAGAAAAATGGAGACTAGCAGTACTTCTACCTCCACCCCCAGGGTCACCCCAACATTAAATTTGCCAGTACCCATTTGTATATCTGGAGAGAGGCGGACTGGGAGTCAAGTCTTCTGCCCCGTCTTTTGCCCAAGAACAGAAACAGGGCTCGAGTACCAACTACTTGATCCAAGTCCAGTCGGCTAACTGCTAGGGCCACGGCACCCTCACCACGTAACATAACACAAGAATAATCGCAAACACAAGGATAAATGTGTTCACTTTTTAATAAGCCTACAGATACATGTGTGTGTTGCAGTGTACACTAGTGAGGTTATCAGGTTGTGCTCTTACATGTGTAAGTGAGAATCAGCCAAGTCACAAAAAAGGACAGTCTCGAATTTGTTAATTTATTATTGTTAATTTATTATTATGATGTAAATGTAAACTAGTATTCATTAATTGTAAGACTGATAATGTAATAAATATAGAGTAGTTTTGATGGATGCATGGTATCATGTAGTGTCCAGTATTACACTAGTTGTGTTTGGTTAAAAAACAGAAAACAATGATTTAAAAAAAATCCAGTCAGCTCCCATGGAGTAGACGCAAGGCCACGTTATCCCTCTTTGGTGTCATACAAGAGGCCTGAGGCATGAAGTAGTGATCAGCCACCACTTAACCGTTGTGGAGTTGGATATTGGCATCTAGAAAGGAACAGAGGAAACAGTACAATTAATTGTTAATTTACCATGGCTGTGGGTAGTCAGTGAATTTTGGGTGGTGTGTTACTGGAGCTCTAAAACCCTTACCCTATACCCCATGCTCAGCTGCACTTTGCAACCATAATAACAAACTGTACATACCAAAAATCCCTACTCTAGATTGATCCCCAGACAAGCTAGTTTTCAGAACCTTTATAACTATTACAGTCAGTTGCTACTTAAGCTGCCACAATTATGCAAACAAGTGAGATATCAATTTGAACATGAGAAATTTCATATCTCCAAGCAGCCATGTATTTTATTTGTATTTCAATTTGTGTAAACCCATGTGTCAGGTTTTACATGCAAAGTCTAGACTGAATTCTTCAAACCACTGATAAATGGTGTCACCCCATCAATGTCCTTGATAAAGCATGTGGCATCTGAAAACCCATCACTAAAACGACTGGTTTATACTATCAAGGGAAAGAACTCTGGTTTAATTTTCACACCTTTTTTGATGAGATATTACAAATAAAATTTATGAAAAGCTGCTAAACTGTAAACTTCACAAGGTTAATTGTAAAATTCATTAACTATTCATGAGGGTGCAAACCAATCCCAGCACAGTATTCAGATCACATGTACACCCCTGTAAACCCCAATACAAATCAAACAATATAATTAACTTTTGATACAGACTCCTGCTCAGCTAATTAGTATTCATTAACTTTTGATACAGATCTTGACTGATTCGCATAACAAAACTTTCCATTCAATTTATTGTTTTCATTTCACAAGTAGAATAAAAAATTCGCGTCCGATCTGTATGGCCGTTTACAATGGCTCGCCTAACGACTCGCCATTGTAAACGCCCATACAGATCTCCCGCTCATATTTTATCTACTACCTAAAAAATTCAACTTACAATCCAAACCTCCAATGGACAGGAGTAATGGCACTTCTCCAGCTGTATGTCCTTGTACAGGTACATTAGGAAATTAGTAGATCTTCAACACTGAGAGTTCCATTTTCCTCTGTTTAACTAGACAAAACGAAAAACAATAGAGTGACATCAATTGTCATCACTGGGCAATTCCATGACTTAATTTCAATCATAACCTAATGATTTCACATTGGAAAATTATTGTGTACTAAATTACTGGTCATTATTTAGAAGATGATGCCACTTTATTTCAATTTATTTTAAAATGTAAAACCTAGAACTGAACACGAAAATTTGCTTGTCAACCATCTGTCCATTTTCAATAAATTATTTACCTTAAATCCAGGTTATTTTTAAGTTTGCAAGATTGACGACTTCAATTTGATGACCTTGTTTTTGCCAAAACAAGGTAAAACAGGTGATTTCTTCAGTTGAGTAGAACAAATTTAAAGAGCTAACTAAGGCTAATGTTTAAACTCGTTGCATTTAAGATTAACAACCATCACTGCATTTAGGGTTAATATCAATTTGACAAGCAGTGACTGTAACAAAAAGAAAAATATACTTAACCTTCTAAGAATGCACATTGTTGTACAATCCAGTTTTTTATTGTAACAGCAATTAATCTATCCTTTAAAATTAACCTGTTATATTTTATCCTTGGGTTATAATTCAAGTACTGTAAAAGCTGTCTTAAGCCCTAGGGGTACTTATTTCTTCTTCTGACCACCTTTTTTTGGAAGGGGGGGGGGGGGTTAATAGTCAAGTGGGATTGTTGAGATGGGGTGGCTTATAATATTTCAAATCATAATCAGTTAGTGTGTATGAAAAAAATTAAGTGGGCTTCCAAAGTTTGAGTGCTGTTTAGTAACACATTTTCACAAAAAGTAACAACAAAAAGAAAATGTGGTGGATGGACAACTTTAAAAGTGTAAATAAAACCTTGTTTTCTTTTTCGTAAAATTAATTGTCACAATCTACTATCTAGAGAAAGGGGAGGCTATTTAAAAATTGAACTTCCAGATGGGGTCTTAAAACAGCTTTTAGAGTAACCATTAATAAAACAATAGATTTACCTTCAGATCATTACTCTGCTGGAATGAAGTCTTCTTCAAGGCTCATTTTGTTCTCAAAAGCTTTAGGCAGTTTCCATATTTAGCTTGGTTTCTTCATGTGTTACTACGACGTTTTTTTAAAAGTTGATTTGAATAATTTTAAAGGAGTGTTTTCTGCTGTCTGGTAGGTATTAATCCACATAATTACTAGCGCAAGTTTAATGTTATTACACCCTCTGCAATTTCAGGTTTTAGCTATGCACGTCTGTGAAGGAAGTTATGGCAAACATTTTTTGTTCGGTACCTTTAGCAAAGTTGGTTCGGAGCTACCATATTCTTTTCGCTAAGCGTCTTTGGCTTTTATTTCAAACTTACATGTAGCCTGGTGAACCCGGCGTTTATTTGACTCCTACCGTTTATTTGAACCTGATGTTGGGCATGATGCATCAGCAAAGGTTTACACTTGATAAAAAACAAGCAACAAGTGACATCCATGTTAGAATGGAATTAAATTAGTTGCAAAATTGTTTATTTAACTTGATTCCAGTAAGGATGTGTATTGCAAGTGGGTTCAAATAGAAGTTGCTGTTCTATAGATTCAACAACAGAAGAGGAAGCCAGTGTTAATATACATGTACACATGTACTTCTGTACTTTTTTTACCTTACTTTAAAACTGCATATGATACTACAGTAAGAATAAGACGTTGAGAGATCACTCAGTTACAAAATAGCCAAGCCTTTATTGATATATAACAGGAGGTTTAAAAAACGTTTACTCCTTATTTCAAAAGCTGAGTAATTCTTGAATAACTGGACATACATTTTGTCTGTATTCAAAGCACGGTTTCAAAACAAAACGATCATGTTTATAAAAATACACATAAAACTATATCTGGGACATATTTATGTCACATTTTACCAAAAAATATATTGATTTTGCTTGGAAGCCTTCTCCAGTTGGAAGTGTTTAATACTTCATCCATGTTTAAAGAATGTATCAAATGTTATGGCTCATTGACGTGTTTAGTTTTTTGACACCACCTAACATTTCAAAGCCAGAAATTCTTTATTAAGAAATTCAAGGAAGTATAAAACATTTATAAATGTATAAAACGGTGAGTAATTTGAGAGCAACAGAACAAAATAATTATTACAAACAAAAACATTGTGTTTATAAAAATAGATGCAAAACTCTGGGACTTATTTATTGAAAATAGTAGTCCAATCCATTTAGATAACCATATTTTACTCAAAAATATTTGATACCACTTGGAAGCCTTCTCTTGTTTAAATGTTACATATTTAAACAATGGTTTTACAAAAAAATGTGTCATTCATTTATGTCTCAGTGAAGATTTAGATGTTTTTTTTTTCTGATTGTAAAGGTGTTTAGGAAAGGTCACAAAGATAACATTTAGTTCAGAGTTCATGCCAAGGGATTATTCTTTATAGTATAGTTAAGAAATTTCTGTGATCTTTCATAGATTAATGTTTCAATTTCTTAAAAACAACCATAGTGGAATGACCAAACAGTTTAGCAATGTTTATCACTTTATTGAGTTCAATAACAACAGGTAGCTTAAGAGGTTATTTAATTTTAACATACAAGCTTAACAACATTAGGTTTAATTAAGTTTTTTTAAAAATTAACCATTTAGTGGCTGACGATGCCCTTGTTTATCAAAAACTTAGGAGTTAAACGTTTGTTGTATCAGACATGATGACATGCAGTTTTAGATAATTTAAACATTATAAAAGAAAATAAATCTCTCATCTCATAGATGAAAAAAGGGTTTAAGAGTACCAGTATACATGTCACATACTTTACCTTGACCTGTTTTATATGCTACATAATGTATTGGATAACATAAGGTTTAAATTTTAGCAACAAAACAAGCCTGGAATATTATGACATTGCCTAACAACTGGAAAGGTTTTTTTATGGTGTAACTGTTTAGCCAAAATAATCATTTTATACCGGTAAGTTTAAATGAATGGAACATTACTTGGTAAGGCATTAATTGTGTTCATCTTCCTTCTTTATCCACGTTTACCGAAGGCTCCATGCACAAAATTTCTTCAATTATGTACAAAAAAGAAATTAAATTGATTAACATTTCAATGTTTAGCAAAAGAAACCATGACTAAAAAACACTTATGAAAATAGCTGTCATCTCTACACTACAATGTAACAGAACGGGAAATAAGCACACTGCTACCTTTTTAACATGGAATATAGGCGTGTGCTTGTAATAATTTGTAAGAAATTTATCAAAACTCTATTAACAAGGCTTTAGATTCAAACGAGAATCCCTAGAAAAATTTGTAACTACTTCAATAAGGGTATGCTGCTTCACGAACAATTTTCTTGACAGTACGAGCTGGTGGTGCCTTGAAAGTTGCAGATGAACTCACTGGAACTCTGGTTGGAGCTAAAATAAGAAGTTAATGTGAGTTTAAGATTACCACTTATTGTAATGTTATGAGTTGAGCTGGAATAAAATTCATATTAGACTTAACAATATTTATTAAATTACACCGACTAAAGTTAGCCTTGTCTGAATAGTTTTAAAGAGTTATTCCTCGACCAATTAAACACACATGAACACTTTAAGCAACACCTTATTGTAGGAAGGTTTTGCAACAACCATTTTAACTTTAACGATTGAAAAACATCACAAAGATTAGAGAGACAAAAAGTGAAAACAAATAATTTTAAAGTCTATATTTAAAACACCTCATAAACTACTTATTTGTCAAGCTGTGCTCCTCTCCACTTAAGTGTGAGAAAAGTAACAGCACCTTGTCTTTAGTTATTTGTCACTTTGAGAGGTACATTATATACTACACAGTTACATATTTATCAGAGTGGGCAGGGCTGATATTTTTAAATGGCAAAAGCAGTACTTTTAACCCATTTTATTATATGTCTACAATAGTACGCGCGCTCTGATTGGCGGCTGAGCGGGCATTATTTTCTTGTAATGACCGGGCATTATGAAACTTTTTCTCGGCTTGACGGTTTTTTGAGTTGTGAGTTAAAGCTACTAGCGAGGGGGCAAAAAACAACAAAAAATGCCGACAAAATATAACTATCTTTTCAATAACTGAAAGAAAAATATAAGCATACCGATACTTCTTTAGTATGAGCGACGAAGAGAGCCACAGAGAGCGAGTTTTACCTCCAGTGTTTTTTCCCTTGATTATACTCTTTTTTTTGAATAGTGCTTAAAGGCCATATAATAAATAACTTATTAACCTCGTCCGTTCGGCCATTACAGGGGAATCTCAGACCTCGACCTTGATGTATTGACCTCGCTGTCGCTCGGTCAATACATCACGGCCTCGGTCTAAGATTCCCCTGTAATGACCTCACTCTCGGTTAATAAGTAGTATAACC
>NC_135760.1:281239-408289 GCF_052425735.1 Oculina patagonica
ATCCGCAGGCAAGCTTATACAGGTGCTTTTGCATAACAGACACAACAAACCTTTTCTACTACCGACAGAGCAATTCTCTTTTCGTGCGCCAGTAACATGAACGATTTGGCATATTATGTGAAGTATCTTCCTGGCGCCCGGTCCAGGCCGCTTCAAGCAACTTCGTTAGAATGATGACCGATTCAGTTGACCAATGTCGAAATGACCATCGTGCTATTGAAGCATACAATTCTCAAATCAAAATATGTTTGTAGTGACATACCTGACTTTTTTTCCGCCAAGCGAGTTCGCGCGCCGCTTAACATAATTTATTCTACCGCCAGACACGAAAATTGATCCACGTAACGTATAAGTGTTGACAACATCATCTTACGAGACCGCGCGCAGCTTCAGTCCAAGAAAATCTGGAGCTTTTCGTCTTCTCATTCTGCGATACAGTGCTCAAGAGCATAATTTTAAAGCGACGAAAACAAAGCTGTGGGCCCGTTTTGCGGACTACATTCGTGAAAGCAGGGGAATTAATTTTAAATTTGTTTTTCCCCTACAAATGTTTGAGTTATATACAAATGCTTTCTGGTGTTTTGTTTTGTTTTTTGTTCGTCAATTATTATTACTTTAGATCCTTGTTATTCATATTTAATATTGACTTTGCTTGCATAGCGCGGCTATGCAATCACTTTAATTGCCACATCACTTTAATTGCCGAATCCTGCAGATTCATAAAGTTATTTATAGCGAAAGTCTTGACGAACATCTCATTACATCTGTCAAGTGATGAGTTGTGACTGATGTTTTGCACTCCTCCTGCGAGCTTTACCGAGCTTCAAATTGCAAGATCTGTCAACACGCCTATTGTTTACTATTGCGAAATCGGTGCACTGAATGTACCCATGGCCGACACTATCGCAGGTTGCTAAGGCGTGCGGGTCCTCATGAACCTTACCTAACCTGCAACTATTTTTGCTTTCTATTAATTTTTACCCTGCAAGCCTGATACAGTTTCAAAGGCTACACTTACAGGTACGAAGTAGTCGATCCCTTTCGCGCCCCTTCTCCCTAAGCACCCCAAGCTTCATACACGCCCCACGCGCCTTCGGAAAGGAAGCAACTGAGCTATGGTTTTGCTACAAGCTCCACGTTGACGTCTTGACGGGTTTATAACTAGGTGTACTGTAATTTAGCATGGTTCACTAACTTTATTCAAAATACTTACTAGTATCCAAACAATTTTCCAAACGTTCTACTCAAGAAGCCTTCTTGTTCTGTAAAATAAAATACAAAGAATTTAATATTACCAATGATTGTACGTTGCTTCATACTGATATAGAAGCTAAAGGACACTGAGCGAAAAACATTCATAGTTAAGTGCTTTGTGGACTCCGAAACCGGGATTAAATATTATTGTTTCTTCTTTGATAAAATAACACTCAATAAAACACCGTGGACTTAGAAAACTAAGCTGCACGAGTCACACAAACCTTTACAGTGCATTACATGTGAAGATAACCGAGTTTGTAAGCCGTAGTCCGTTTTTACTCCATTTAAATTTTCTTGTCATGTCAAAGCATTTTTGGTTTCTACTGATACAAAGTTCAAAGTTATTCTTTAAAGTGTCATATTTTTTTGTGAACAAGTTGCCGCACTCAACCTTTAAATTTAGTCCAATAATTTACCTTACTATAGGACTATAACGAAGCATTTTAACAACGCGAACAAAATGTCCGCGTAATAAAATTGACGCAAATTTAAGAAAAGTTCTGGTTAGATGCTTATAGTAAACGTGTTTACATAAATAAAATTAGCGCAAATTTTTGAAATTCGCGTTAATAACATGTATCGTAAATTTTCTATAATAAGGTATCTTAAACAGCACTGAAAAAGCGAATGCCCTGAAATTTTAAAGATTAATTACGTGCGTTATTTAAAAATACCGATATCAGTGAACGGCTTGGCACTACTTGTCTGAGTGAACGGATAAGCCGGGTAAGTGTTAGTCATTTGAGATCCATCGAACGGTATTGGTCGATGATGGGCGTGTCCTAAGGAAAAAACAAGAACATTCACCTTCAAAGGGACGGCTTCACTCGCGAAGATTTTAATTTAACCCCTAAAGGAGTTCAATCTAGGCGTGGCTCAAGCCACGACTGGCTATTTTTCATGTCTGATTGTTCTAGCCCGACAAGACAGTGTGACAGTGTTTTATATTTATTCATGTGCAGCCCTAAACGAGACCTTGACGGCTAAAAATATTGGCTTTAACTCCCCTTAGCGAGACAACAAGCATCCTGAGCGTTTAAATGGTAGTTCCCCCGCGCCCCAAGGGCTACTGCCTTGAGGAAATCCTCATGAACACAGTAGTCTAGAGAATGGATTCAAATTTTTTTCGGAGAGAATATCACCCCGCTCTTAGATCAACATATTATCTATAAGCCTTCCCTGTGATAGGCCCATTTGTCATGTAACTAAAAAAGAAATATTCCAGTTATATAAGCCCTCCCGGATTTAAAGCTGATTTCCAGTCCGTACTGCGCAGACTCGGCGTTTGTTTTCGTTTTTGTTTTGAATTCGTTGAAACGTTACACTTCGGTGACAGCATACATGAGGTTTTTTAGTCCGCCATTACAGTTCGTTTCGTTCACGAATTTCCGATGAGCTGAAACGTCGGTTTGAAATAGCGTCAAGGTTCTTCTACTCGTTATTATTTGTTCTGCAAGGATATCTGGCATTAATAATGAAGAAAAAGGTAAGTTTGTCGCGGAATTTTTAGTTTTGCTTGTAAACATCTCTTCGTGTGAGGCTCACATAAACATTGCAGCCGAGATTGCGCAGTACGGACTGGAATTCATCTTTAAGCCCTCTTCCATCCAAGATTTGTATATTAACTAACTGAAGTCCTCTAGAAATTCTGTATAAGAAATAAGCAATAATAAGTTTGCAAGTAGCATGTTCCAGGCTCTTGCATTGGTAGTTGGGGGAAAGCGAAAAATGCGGGCGAGCGAGGAAAGAAACGTGAGGCCACGGGACGAAGGCGAGCCAAGGAACCATAATACCTTCGCCCTCGTCCCCACTCGTTTTTTTTTTCTTTTCTCGCTTGCCCACGTTTTTCGCTCTCCCCCAACTACCAAGAGCCTGGAACAGCTTAGTTTGCAACTAGAGAGCAGATTAAAACGTTTGATCAGAGTGGCTTTCTTAAAATATATTTATATCCCTCATCAAAGTTCGGTATTTAATACAGTGTTATTGTCTTGTGTGTGTGTTTCCGTACCTTTCACTGCTTTTCTGTACGGGTTTATCGGTTTTTGAGAGCTGCCGGTCGCCTTAGCTTCAAAACCATTTTTTTGAGCTGGATTTAGTAGATTGTCCTGGCCAGCTTGGGATGTAACAGCGGTGCCGTTCACGGGTGTAAATAGAGGTGATTGATGATTCACCTGTTGACTCTTCCCTAAAAAAAAATTGTGGTGAATTCGAATTTTGCCGACTTGTTCAAACTGCAAGGTGTTTATCGTTTTCTTAAAGCGAATACACTAATTAGAGGGAAAGAACATTACGAAGATTTTCAGCACAAATAAAGCAGTAATCTTTTTGTCAAATTCCAAGGAAATAAATATCAAGGAAACAATATTCATTGATCGGTGTCCTTCGTTCCCCGTACCTTTCGCTGCTGCCTTCCTAAATGGGTTTACGGGCCGCTTCTGAGAATTACCGGTTGTGCTTGGCTCAAAGTTTCTTACGACTGGCTTGCCGCGGTTTTGATCAGCTTGGGACGAAGTAGTGCTGTTCACAGGCGCAAGCTGTGGTGGTCCACAGCTTTTTTCTAAAAGAAATGACAATATTTATAATTTCACAAGTGAAGCACCATGCTTTCTCAGGGAGTAAATCAGCACCAACACAAGAAAATGTTTTGGTTTGATTTTGATTTAGTCGCTTGTGTTAGTCACGGGCCATAATTAAACGCTGCAAGTGAGTCTATAACAATGTAGAACAATTCATGTTTACGACTGTTCAAATAATGCATCCATGTAACTCAAGAAACTAAGTCAATAAAATGTGTCCCAAGGAAAGGCCTCAGGATGAAATCTTATCATGAAAATAAAAATAAAATATCTCAAAGAAGTGGAGTATTGAGGGGTCCCGTGGGGGTAAAAATGGACAACCGGGTTTGAGAGGTGGCGAGGGGCGCGGTGAGAGCAAAGGGGAAGGTGGCGAGGGGTTGATAAAGTCCCTGAAGCGATGAAAAAAAAATCATATATTTATTGCTTATGCTTTGGAGCCCTGGACATAGCCCTAACATCGCTTCAGAAACCCCGAAAAATCTTTCTTTTACTGCGATTAGACGCATTGGGCATTGATCAGCACCCTTCAATGGACCGCATGTGTTTCGCCTGTCTTACCTTCAGCTGACTTTGAGATAATTGCATTCGCATGTTTCTCATCAGAAGAACCATTGATCCTGTTAGCATCAAGATCTTTTGCTCGTACTGGGTAGTTGTCAATTTGGAGGCATACAGTGTTGTTTGACAAGGTGTCGAACCATGATGGCTGAGGGTCGAAGTAATCTTTGGCTGAACAAGAGAAAAAAAAGAAAAAGGTAAAATACATGCAAACTTGCAACGCTAATTAACGAAGTCGCACAGTTCTGATATCATGGATAAATGGATAAAAAGCGAGTGTGGGGGCTAATTTTCGGAGTTAAGGTATGATTACGGTAGTGTATAGCAACTAATAGCTTACAAGTGTTTGGACTTATCATGGGTCATACATCTTTGGGACCCATGTATGTTAGTCACAGAGGGCATTTGGTGTCCGCAATAAAGGAAGTCCGTAGTAACGCAAGTTATTTTCAGTATTTCTTATTCACCGGGACTTTAAGTCCTGTCCGTAATAACGCGGTGTCCGTAATAGCGAGGTGTCCGCAAGGCGGGAGTTGACCGTATGAGGTCGCTTTTATGATGCCACTGAGAGAGTACATAGCCGTCGTTAATCTTCTTATTTCTGTGTCAATGAACATAGTAACAGACTTTCCCTTCCATCGCCAACCTCGTTCCCAGGGTTTTCCCCTTTGTAATTTGGAACGGGCGAGCCGTTCCAAATTACCAAGGGGAAAGCCCTGGGAACGAGGTTGTTCTATCGCTAATTCCCAACTTTACCTCAAGTCTAAGCCCGCCTCAACAGCTCAACATTACTTTCTAAAGCCACTTACCATTGAATAACTGTGGCTCAATGTGAAGATTTTCCACCTCTGTTTTCTTTCTAAGGAGGTTTTCTTCAGCTTGAGAGATGTTCTCTTTCGTTTTTTCAAGTTCCTCATCTATTGTCTCCATTTCCTTTGCAAAATCAATCTCCGTTGTTTGTCCATTACGCTCAGGTACCTGTGATACCATTGTGTGCCCATTCTGCTGCAGCTCTAAAACTGTTTCTTTTAGATGAGCAATTACCTTGTCCTTTACCGACACCCTCTCTTTAAGATAAGCAATTTCCTTTTCTTTAGCTGTCATGGTAGATAAAATAGAGAGTAAAATTGTCAAAGATGATAATATCACTGGTTATAACTGATTCGCATATTCTTTACTCTGCAGCCTACAGTTAATTTGTAGTTTGGCTATTATATTTTTGCAGTATTCAGAGTGCTTACCGATCAATCGTTGTATGAATGATATTAATCAATCTTTCAATTTCTCGTTTTATTAAAATAATCAAATGAGTTTTCGTCACTGAAATTTGTTTGAGTTGCGTGCAGATACTTAAGGCCAAGTTCTTTTTACCATAAATCATTCCTATAAACTTACCATTACACTGTGCTTCGAGGACAGCAATCTTTTCTTCAAGCTCTTCCTTTTCTTGCTTGTACTAAGAGAAAAAAATATCCAAATATCGAGTTAACTCTGATTTTCTAAAACTACTTATCTGTGGTGGTGGGGACAGGAGATGGTATCACAAAAACTGCTGGAATTGGAAAGACAGTAAGATAAGAGATACATTATTGGTACTAATTTCCAGATCGCTTTAATTTCGCAATTTTCGCGATTTAAAAAAAAAAATTCCCGCGAACTTTAATGTCGCGAAATTTAATACCTTCCTATATTTTTTGTCTACGTATTGTGTATAATGTGTAAAAGCTCTATAGCATGCCTACATATGAGAGGCCCAAAAACTTTATGCCAATGGTACACATAGCTCTAGCCGAGTATAATTCACGGCTACAATGTAAATATGCATTGTACAATTGCAAAGAACGTTAAGCACAAGGATAATGTCTTTGAATTTGCCTGTAGTACAAGATGTGTTTTCTATAGTTTGGTTTTGTTATAAAAAGTGTAAAATAATGATAAAATTCTCGAAATGAAATGTGTTGTATTTTAATTTTCGCGAAATATAATTCCCCAAGAAAATAAGCTTGCACGCAAATCGCGACCTTTTTTTCGCGAAATTAAGTACCCGCGAAAATTAGTACCAATAATGGGAGTAATGACCAAAGGTAACAGATATTGCTGAAGCGCTCATGTTTAGGCTATTGTTAATATGAACAAACTCTTATTTGTTTTTATTTTGGATAATCACGTTGCGCAATTTTCATTTTAAACATGGAAATTTGCGTCATAATTGAAAGAGGTGAGTTTCCGCGCGCGCACTTTTTGTTTTTCGGTGCAGGCGGAAATAAATAAATAATTTTCCCGAATCAGTAAATAGAGTTTAAAATTAGACAAATCAGATGAGTCCAATTCTGGTCCTAATTTATTTTAACACTCGAAAAGCTTTTGGTAATGATCTCTTCGATCTCGTCCTCAGTTTTCATGTCTTCAAAAGAAAACGTTTGGCAACTAAAAGTATCAAATTCTTTTATCGCAATCGCGCGCTTTGAAACGTTTGTTCTCATATTTTGCTCACATGCGAACGTAATAATTTTATCCTTTGTAAAAGCGACGCAAAGCTTAACAACTAATTCAAAGAAAACTTAATGTAATAAAAAGGAAACGCCCACCTCTCTAGCCATGATTCGCGCCACGTGTGAAGCGTCGAGTGGCTCATGTTTGTTTGTGCACGAAAAATCACCAACACAAACTCCGTCCGTTCTCCCAGTCTCTACATCTCTAAAAGTATTTTGGCTGTAAAAGTCGCTAAACTCTTTAGCTGAAGTGTTTGATAAACACGAAGTACTATCCATCTTTTCTCAATTCTCTTTGCACAGTGCTTCAGCAAGCGCTCAACACCAAATGCAAAAATTTTCAATCTGATAAGTTGCTATGACAACTTCCATGGTAACTGTTTGCGCCGTCACTTCAGGACGTCACTGAACGGGAAGCCTGGTGACTAAGATGTATTCGCGCGAAAACGCAAAGTTGAAACTGATTCCCGTCTGGCTGGCAATCTCGATTGATCCTAAAAAAAAATAAAGCTTTCAGATTCTGTTTCTATTCTTTAGCTGTTTGTAGAGTGTTTGAACACCCTGACTTAATTATCAATTATTTGATTCTATAAGCGATTAACACAATACTTACCGTTAAAAGTTCCAAAATTTCCCACTTCATGATATGTATAGATGTAAAATTTTGACTTCAACATAACGTTAAATAAAACGTTAACTAGGAGAACTAAAATTAATTTTGTCGTTTTGACTGAAAATATTTGCCCTTTCACGCTTTAGAGTGACAAATTAGCAACTGAAAATATCAAAATTGCAGTCTGGAGTTGACATAACAAATTCTTGAAACGGTCTGACGCTGACTTAAGTGGAACGTAAAACAACGTTCACAGTTAAACTTGTAACAAGACTTTTCGACCGCAAACCTAAAGGCCTGGCCAAACGCACCCAACATTTCAACGCAACATATCCCAACATTGTTGCGCACAGCATGTTGCAATCGTTTGGCCACCCTGTCGCAACATGTTGCAACATGTTGGATGATGTTGGATCAAGTTTGAAAATGGTCAAATTTTTCTTCCAACATCTCGCAACATTTTTGGATGTTGCATGATGTTGTACTCGTTTGGCCACGTTCGTGCAACATTGTTGCGCTGGAGCATGCGCACTAGTTCGATATTCGCCATCCAACATATCGCAACATATCGCAACAGGGTGGCCAAACGCGTGCAACATGTTTTGCACAACAATGTTGCGATGTGTTGCGTTGAAATGTTGCGTGCGTTTGGCCAGCTGCTTCACAACATCTCACAACATGACCCAACAATGTTGGGATATGTTGCGTTGAAATGTTGCGTGCGTTTGGCCGGGCCTTAAGGCCTTCTTCGGTTTGAAAAAAGCAACAGCTAACTTAACGGTTCACATTTGCGCGTGCGCGGTTGACTGAATACAACAAAACACGCGAACTGCGCGAGACCGGTGAACATTGCGCAAGCGATTTGTATATGACTAATTGTATATATCTGGCATTGCTGGTCTCTGCGAATGCCATGCTTCAAGGAAAAGCCTCAAGGTAATTGTTCGCTTTGTCAACAACAGTGGCGTGGTAAACATCCATTTCATGGTGAAAATAAGGGTCGGACAGGGGGGTAAGTGGTATACCAGTATACTTGAAAAGCTTGTACCCAGTACACCCAAAAATTCCCCTCAAAATCATGCAAAATACCAAATTTGGAATAACACAGTATACTTTATGCAATTTTAGGAAAATCTTAAGCTAGTCTTGATCAAAAAGTGCAATCACGACATACTGTTAGTTACACGTGAATGCAAAATAGCCGCAAGCTCATAAACCTGTCCGTACGGAGAGGTTCGACTGTAAATTGATGAGCCTGGAACAGGCTATCCTGGAACATGCGCTTAATTAACTCTTATTTGCGCATACCTTTTTCTTTTTTCTAAGACATCCTTATTGCAATTAGGTGTATATATATTTTAGATCGATTCCAAAGCCTAAATCTTACTATATTCAGCGCTGGAAAGCGCAGAAATAAACTTCACCCAGAGAATGACACCTCTCTAATACGGCCACCTCCCTATTACGGACGATCTCCAATGTCCCAACAAAATTCTCTTTAGAAAAAAACCTCTATGATACGGACTCTCTCCAATACGGACAACAGACACTAAATCTCAGCCCCAGGGAACAAATTCGTATAAACTTAACCCCCTTATAATATGGATACACTTTGCTCTGTCCCTTCGGTGTACGTATTAGAGAGGTTCAACTGTATCTTGTTACACCATAAATAAGTGAAAAGATATTAGCGCGTGAGTTTTCTGTAAAAGCTACCAGTCAATAACGTTATTGCAATTAGGTGTATACGGCAATTATGTGAGAATAAAATCGACCAATCAGCAAAACCGCGAATATAAAGCTATAAGGCGACGAGTGGAGGGTTTTTTGACACAGGCTATAGAAAAGAAAGAAAGTGTTGCAGCATGCAAAGAATGATTCCTGATTTTGTCTCGGTTTATATTTTCAGTATTTGATCTTAGATTTTAGTCTTTGAGTTAAATCGGCGTTTAATCGAGAAAATACAGCACTGAGACTTACAGTAACAGATTTCTGTTGCTTGGATATTCCGCGGATTTTTTTTGCGATAAAGACTTGCGACTTCGACACGCACAACATAGGCATACCCCTTCAAACGCGCACACAATCGTGTAGCAAATACTCCTTCTTACGGAGATATTTGCCTTTCAAAATACTGAAACAACAGGATTTTGCTAACGAGCTAAAATTTGCAAAAACTGGCCATTTTCAAGGCGGACCATTTTGCTCATTAACGTATTTCCAAACGTTGCACACAATAGAAGAGTGACCTTTTCATGGAATTAATTTAATATTTAAACCAACAGGAATCAGTACCGAGTAAGAAATTAACGGATTCTGTTGTCTTAATATTCAGAGAATTCCTCTCCATAAGAGACGTGACTTCGAAAGTTTGCACACAATAGACATGGAATCGCACTCTTTCAAACGGGCACCCAATTGCCCAAGAAATCCTCCTTTTTAACTCTTTCAGTGCTAAAGTCGACTTTTGTCGACATTTGGAGGAGCAGTCAATGAACCACTTGTGACGTCATTAATTTAAAAGTCAGCAGATTTTGGTGATAAGCATCTGATAGAGCTAGGTTTGACCTTTTCAAAGAACTATTCACTTTGCGTATCGGTCGCATCCTAACAGAGCTAATCGAGAAAAAGTCAATCACTTTTTAGTGCAAAATCGGTGCTTAAAAAGGCCAAAACACCTGTAAAAGATCGAGGTCCTCTTGACAGGGTTTACCAATGTTTTTATCAAAACTTTTTTGGTCTAAAGGAAGGACGAATACAGTAGAAAGAAGTGGAAATAACAAAGCCAAGAGAAACGAAAGGAAAAGGAGCAAGAAAAAAAATGGAAACGATTTCAAAGTCCAAATTTTGGCTTATGCGCATGCACCAAAGTACATTTTTGTACATTTTTTAATGGAATCTTCCTCAAAATCTTGCTGCATTGTGGAAAAGTGCTTTTTAAGTAAAGTTAAGGGAAATCCAGGATCGTAGCATCAAAAATTCAGTTTGACGGTAAAAAAAACCCAGTTTTTGGAGGAATTCAGCACTGAAAGGGTTAAGGAAATATTTACATTATGTTTATTTGAATATTTAACGTGGATTTTCTTTCTCTTGAATATTTCGAACCATCCTTTTAGCAGAGTTGCTTCGATCTTTCCTAGCTAAGTCCCAACTTATCAAGGTAAGATCGAAGCAACTCTGCTAAAAGGATACCTTTCACGGGGAAATACAGACATCAATATTAAACCAATAGGAATTGGGTAAAGAGTTAGAAACTGCCCAAAGTGACCATTTTCAGCGTAGACCATTCTGCTCATTAACAGATTTTTACCGGAATATTCAAATAACAGAAATCAGCTAACGAGAAAAATGGAGACTAGCAGTACTTCTACCTCCACCCCCAGGGTCACCCCAACATTAAATTTGCCAGTACCCATTTGTATATCTGGAGAGAGGCGGACTGGGAGTCAAGTCTTCTGCCCCGTCTTTTGCCCAAGAACAGAATGCAATAACCCTGGTCAGGGCTCGAGTACCAACTACTTGATCCAAGTCCAGTCGGCTAACTGCTAGGGCCACGGCACCCTCACCACGTAACATAACACAAGAATAATCGCAAACACAAGGATAAATGTGTTCACTTTTTAATAAGCCTACAGATACATGTGTGTGTTGCAGTGTACACTAGTGAGGTTATCAGGTTGTGCTCTTACATGTGTAAGTGAGAATCAGCCAAGTCACAAAAAAGGACAGTCTCGAATTTGTTAATTTATTATTGTTAATTTATTATTATGATGTAAATGTAAACTAGTATTCATTAATTGTAAGACTGATAATGTAATAAATATAGAGTAGTTTTGATGGATGCATGGTATCATGTAGTGTCCAGTATTACACTAGTTGTGTTTGGTTAAAAAACAGAAAACAATGATTTAAAAAAAATCCAGTCAGCTCCCATGGAGTAGACGCAAGGCCACGTTATCCCTCTTTGGTGTCATACAAGAGGCCTGAGGCATGAAGTAGTGATCAGCCACCACTTAACCGTTGTGGAGTTGGATATTGGCATCTAGAAAGGAACAGAGGAAACAGTACAATTAACTGTTAATTTACCATGGCTTTCGGTAGTCAGTGAATTTTGGGTGGTGTGTTACGGGAGCTCTAAAACCCTTACCCTATACCCCATGCTCAGCTGCACTTTGCAACCATAATAACAAACTGTACATACCAAAAATCCCTACTCTAGATTGATCCCCAGACAAGCTAGTTTTCAGAACCTTTATAACTATTACAGTCAGTTGCTACTTAAGCTGCCACAATTATGCAAACAAGTGAGATATCAATTTGAACATGAGAAATTTCATATCTCCAAGCAGCCATGTATTTTATTTGTATTTCAATTTGTGTAAACCCATGTGTCAGGTTTTACATGCGAAGTCTAGACTAAATTCTTCAAACCACTGATAAATGGTGTCACCCCATCAATGTTCTTGATGACAATAAAGCATGTGGCATCTGAAAACCCATCACTAAAACGACTGGTTTATACTATCAAGGGAAAGAACTCTGGTTTAATTTTCACACCTTTTTTGATGAGATATTACAAATAAAATTTATGAAAAGCTGCTAAACTCTAAACTTCACAAGGGTTATTGTAAAATTCATTAACTATTCATGAGGGTGCAAACCAATCCCAGCACAGTATTCAGATCACATGTACACCCCTGTAAACCCCAATACAAATCAAACAATATAATTAACTTTTGATACAGACTCCTGCTCAGCTAATTAGTATTCATTAACTTTTGATACAGATCTCGACTGATTCCATTCAATTTATTGTTTTCATTTCACAAGTAGAATAAAATATTCGCGTCCGATCTGTATGGCCGTTTACAATGGCTCGCCTAACGACTCGCCATTGTAAACGCCCATACAGATCTCCCGCTCATATTTTATCTACTACCTAAAAAATTCAACTTACAATCCAAACCTCCAATGGACAGGAGTAATGGCACTTCTCCAGCTGTATGTCCTTGTACAGGTACATTAGGAAATTAGTAGATCTTCAACACTGAGAGTTCCATTTTCCTCTGTTTAACTAGACAAAACGAAAAACAATAGATTGACATCAATTGTCATCACTGGGCAATTCCATGACTTAATTTCAATCATAAGCTAATGATTTCACATTGGAAAATTATTGTGTACTAAATTACTGGTCATTATTTAGAAGATGATGCTACTTTATTTCAATTTATTTTAAAATGTAAAACCTAGAACTGAAAACGAAAATTTGCTTGTCAAACCATCTGTCCATTTTCAATAAATTATTTACCTTACATCCAGGTTATTTTTAAGTTTGCAAGATTGACGACTTCAATTTGATGACCTTGTTTTTGCCAAACAAGGCAAAACAGGCGATTTCTTCAGTTGAGTAGAACAAATTTAAAGAGCTAACTAAGGCTAATGTTTAAACTCGTTGCATTTAAGATTAACAACCATCACTGCATTTAGGGTTAATATCAATTTGACAAGCAGTGACTGTAACAAAAAGGAAAATATACTTAACCTTCTAAGAATGCACATTGTTGTACAATCCAGTTTTTATTGTAACAGCAATTAGTCTATCCTTTAAAATTAACCTGTTATATTTTATCCTTGGGTTATAACTCAAGTACTGTAAAAGCTGTCTTAAGCCCTAGGGGTACTTATTTCTTCTTCTGACCGCCTTTTTTTTGGAAGGGGGGGGGATTAATAGTCAAGGGGGATTGTTGAGATAGGGTGGCTTAAAATATTTCAAATCATAATCAGTTAGGGTGTGTATGAAAAAATTAAGTGGGCTTTCCAAAGTTTGAGTGCTGTTTAGTAACACATTTTCACAAAAAGTAAAAACAAAAAGAAAATGTGGTGGATGGGCAACTTTAAAAGTGTAAATAAAACCTTGTTTTCTTTTTCATAAAATTAATTGTCACGATCTATTATCTAGAGAAAGGGGAGGGGAGGCTATTTAAAAAATTGAACTTCCAGATGGGGTCTTAAAAGAGCTTTTAGAGTAACCATTAATAAAACAATAGATTTACCTTCAGATCATTACTCTGCTGGAATGAAGTCTTCTTCAAGGCTCATTTTGTTCTCAAAAGCTTTAGGCAGTTTCCATATTTAGCTTGGTTTCTTCATGTGTTACTACGACGTTTTTTTAAAAGTTGATTTAAATAATTTTAAAAGAGTGTTTTCTGCTTTCTGGTAGGTATTAATCCACATAATTACTAGCGCAAGTTTAATGTTATTACACCCTCTGCCATTTCAGGTTTTAGCTATGCACGTCTGTGAAGGAAGTTATGGCAAACATTTTTTGTTCGGTACCTTTAGCAAAAGTTGGTTGGGAGCTACCATATTCTTTTCACTAAGCGTCTTTGGCTTTTATTTCAAACTTACATGTAGCCTGGTGAACCCGGCGTTTATTTGACTCCTACCGTTTATTTGAACCTGATGTTGGGTATGATGCATCAGCAAAGGTTTACGCTTGATAAAACACAAGCAACAAGTGACATCCATGTTAGAATGGAATTAAATTAGTTGCAAAATTGTTTATTTAACTTGATTCCAGTAAGGATGTGTATTGCAAGTGGGTACAAATAGAAGTTGCTGTTCTATAGATTCAACAACAGAAGAGGAAGCCAGTGTTAATATACACAATCATGTACTTCTGTACCTTTTTTTACCTTACTTTAAAACTGCATATGATACTACAGTAAGAATAAGACGTTGAGAGATCACTCAGTTACAAAATAGCCAAGCCTTTATTGATATATAACAGGAGGTTTAAAAAACGTTTACTCCTTATTTCAAAAGCTGAGTAATTCTTGAATAACTGGACATACATTTTGTCTGTATTCAAAGCACGGTTTCAAAACAAAACGATCATGTTTATAAAAATACACATAAAACTATATCTGGGACATATTTATGTCACATTTCACCAAAAAATATATTGATTTTGCTTGGAAGCCTTCTCCAGTTGGAAGTGTTAAAGTACTTCATCCATGTTTAAAGAATGTGTCAAATGTTATGGCTCATTGATGTGTTTAGTTTTTTGACACCACCTAACATTTCAAAGCCAGAAATTCTTTATTAAGAAATTCAAGGAAGTATAAAACATTTATAAATGTATAAAACGGTGAGTAATTCGAGAGCAACAGAACAAAATAATTATCACAAACAAAAACATTGTGTTTATAAAAATAGATGCAAAACTCTGGGACTTATTTATTGAAAATAGTAGTCCAATCCATTTAGATAACCATATTTTACTCAAAAATATTTGATACCACTTGGAAGCCTTCTCTAGTTTAAATGTTACATATTTAAACAATGGTTTTACAAAAAAATGTGTCATTCATTTATGTCTCAGTGAAGATTTAAATGTTTTTTTTTTCTGATTGTAAAGGTGTTTAGGAAAGGTCACAAAGATAACATTTAGTTCAGAGTTCATGCCAAGGGATTATTCTTTATAGCATAGTTAAGAAATTTCTGTGATCTTTCATAGATTAATGTTTCAATTTCTTAAAAACAACCATAGTGGAATGACCAAACAGTTTAGCAATGTTTATCACTTTATTGAGTTCAATAACAACAGGTAGCTTAAGAGGTTATTTAATTTTAACATACAAGCTTAACAACATTAGGTTTAATTAAGTTTTTAAAAAATTAACCATTTAGTGGCTGACGATGCCCTTGTTTATCAAAAAACTTAGGAGTTAAATGTTTGTTGTATCAGACAGGATGACATGCAGTTTTAGATAATTTAAACATTATAAAAGAAAATAAATCACTCATCTCATAGATGAAAAAAGGGTTTAAGAGTACCAGTATACATGTTACATACTTTACCTTGACCTGTTTTATATGCTACACAATGTATTGGATAACATAAGGTTTAAATTTTAGCAACAAAACAAGCCTGGAATATTATGACATTGCCTAACAACTGGAAAGGTTTTTTTATGGTGTAACTGTTTAGCCAAAATAATCATTTTATACCGGTAAGTTTAAATGAATGGAACATTACTTGGTAAGGCATTAATTGTGTTCATCTTCCTTCTTTATCCACGTTTACCGAAGGCTCCATGCATAAAATTTCTTCAATTATGTACAGAAAAGAAATTAAATTGATTAACATTTCAATGTTTAGCAAAAGAAACCATGACTAAAAAACACTTATGAAAATAGCTGTCATCTCTACACTACAATGTAACAGAACAGGAAATAAGCACACTGCTACCTTTTTAACACAGAATATAGGCGTGTGCTTGTAATAATTTGTAAGAAATTTATCAAAACTCTATTAACAAGGCTTTAGATTCAAACGAGAATCCCTAGAAAAATTTGTAACTACTTCAATAAGGGTATGCTGCTTCACGAACAATTTTCTTGACAGTACGAGCTGGTGGTGCCTTGAAAGTTGCAGATGAACTCACTGGAACTCTGGTTGGAGCTAAAATAAGAAGTTAATGTGAGTTTAAGATTAACCACTTATTGTAATGTTATGAGTTGAGCTGGAATAAAATTCATATTAGACTTAACAATATTTATTACATTACACCGACTAAAGTTAGCCTTGTCTGAATAGTTTTAAAGAGTTATTCCTCGACCAATTAAACACACTTCTCAAACTCATTAATAATTCATCAAGTTAAAACAAAGAAAATCATAGCCGTGACGGTGGTTTGGATTCCCGATCTTAATTAGCATAGATTTTTACGATTTTATTTCTCCGTTTACTCCGTAGTTTTTGTTTCGATTGAGAAGATATATCAAACACTCGAGACAGTGTTTCATCGGCTATCCAAACACCTCAAATTTCGTCAAAAATACTCCGCTGCACGTCGTATTTTCAACTCTCTTCTCAGTGTTTGGATATCCCGATGAAACACTGCCTCTCGTGTTTGATATATTACATGAACACTTTAAGCAACACCTTATTGTAGGCAAGTTTTGCAACAACCATTTTAACTTTAATGATTGAAAAACATCACAAAGATTAGAGAGACAAAAAGTGAAAACAAATAAAATTTTAAAGTCTATATTTAAAACACCTCATAAACTACTTATTTGTCAAGCTGTGCTCCTCTCCACTTAAGTGTGAGAAAAGTAACAGCACCTTTTGTTTTTAGTTATTTGTCACTTTGAGAGGTACATTATATACTACACAGTTACATATTTATCAGAGTGGGCAGGGCTGATATTTTTAAATGGCAAAAGCAGTACTTTTAACCCATTATTATTGTTGGGGGGTAAGCTAATTACTCAGCAATTAACATGAAATCAAACAATAGCTTGAAAAGCACCTACAGTATAATGTTAAATTGAGTTGTTGCAAAAGTGCTCTACAATAAGGCAGTGACATGTACATGTATACTGTAATTTTAATTGTGAAAAACAACAAAATTAAAATAATTGATCAAGATAATATCCAACTTTGGCCACTAACCTTTTTTGTATGTGTACATGTAAAGATGTAAATGCAAACCTCTTGGTTAAGCATATACCAGTTTGTTACCAAAAGAAAGTTTGTGTGTACATGACTGTACATGTACAGTAATTTATTTCATAAAATGTAAAATTCTTGTTAATCAAGTTACAAGCACAAACATGTAGTTCAAAATGAAGTTTTAAAGTTTTAAAACAATCATTCTTATTATGTGTTCATCTAATTTTAACCAAAGAATTGGAACAATGATAAAGGCAACACAACAGGAAATAAAGAAATAAATGTACTACACCATTTATGCTAAAATTATGAGAAAAGTCATTACTCTTTCCACACAATTATTTTTCAGGGGAACACTGAAAATCACTAATTTACACAGAATATGATTTTAACAACAATAATTAAAGTTCATTTACTAATTATGTTGAGGATTAAAATAAAGCATGAAGATAAATGCCAATTTTTTTTTTCTAGTCTTAAAGGTGGATATTATCTTGATCACAGGATTTAAGTTTATTATACACAATGTAACAGAGCATTTTCTTATTACCAATGAAGTCATCTTTGTATTAAGATAGTGGTCTCATATTATTTTATACATACAGAGAGAAACTATCAGTAACTTGACAAAAAAGGTTACATGAAACAAAAATGTACAACAATTTGATGTCATGTTAGAAATCCACTTTTTATGTAAAATTCATTCCAGTATGATTTGTTTAATTTTTTTAATTAAAAAAATGTCGCCTTATCATGTCAACTCACCTACAGACTTGTGCACCAAGGTATTCAATTTCAGATTAAAGCTACATGTACATTTAATTATAATGGGACTTGCATGTTTCCGGGAATCTAAAAGAATGGCATACGGAATGTAGACAAACAGATCACCTACCTGGATATGCTGTTTCATAAACCTCTGGCTGTCCATACTCATAATACACTGTGTCGCTGTTGATTTGTACAACAAACAGTCACCCATCGTATAAAGACTACAGAATTTCGTTGGTTGCTATCCCAAATTCATAATCAACCGATCAAATGCTCTATGTATCTACTGCCATGCTGCCGCAATTATGACAATATGTAATTTGTGATAATCAGAATTTTTATTTGTTTGAAATAGAAAATACCATTAGAGTCCATTGAGAAATGGTCAGCCTCCTTGGCCTACACATTACTCTGTCAAATTAAATTTTTATTATTTCGTTTTGTGAAAATATTGTTCTTTGATAATCATTTTCTTTCATTATTGTGATACTATTGTTCTTAGTTTGCTCTGGTGCATGTACATGAATGTTTTTAGCTATGCTGCTGTATCCTATTGATGTGCCAATTAAATGTTTCGTGGCCTAGCAGACGTGCCAATGCAACCAGATTTTGTAAACACATACATGTACAATGACTTGTAGCTGTCAGGTAATACTTACCCAGCTTCAGGATAAGCTGCTTCAAATTCATAACCAGGCTCATAAGGTTCATAACCCTAAAAAACAAACATCATCATCAATAAATCATAACAAAGCAATACTCATAAAAGATAATACTCATAAAAGATAAAAACTGCCAAAGGGCTTATATTTTTCTGTTAAAATAAGGATACTTATTTTATTCATGTCTGACACAAAGGTTGCATAACACTTCTGGAATGAAATAAGTTAAAGAATCGAATCAAGGTTTCAAATAATAAGGTTTATTTTACACTTATTTTGTCATTTATATTTGGTTTAGGATTTATAATTAAACTTAAAATTTACAGGTGTAAAGAAAACAGACAGTATTGTTGGTTTAGTTAGTCATGGTTACATCAATGTACTGCAAGAATTTAAGTTTTTTTTAACATGCTACCATGTCACTTATTGAGGCCCTTCCACTTACAATCACTTGTTCTCCTGAAGTCAGCAGTTGAACCCCGATTGTTGCTGGAAGAGCATGCACTGCCTAACAGATAACAAGTAAAATTTGCTCGGGATTATCAGTTATGCAGTAGTAGCATTTTATAACCAAGTTATTTGTGTTTATATGTAAAATGTGGTTAGTACGGGTCTCCTTCCAGTAACTACACTACTAGGAACAATCTTTTACAAGAACAATGAAATTATTATCTTGGAATGACTATTTTGAATTTGTTTAAGATGGCTCCATACATTTATCATTAATTTTACAGATTTGCACACACCAATGTTCTCTAGGAAAGTGTTTTTCTTGTTTCTTTACATGTACAGTACTTTTACATGTAAGTTGTAATACATTGCAATAAGGGCAAAATCCCGGGGGGGGGGGGGGCACCGTGTATATTTTTGGGTGGGGGTGTGCCGCTGGATATTTGAAGCCCTTGCCCTATACCAGACCATGTCCAGCTGATTTTTGCAACCCTATACTAGACTAGACACCGTAAATCCCTACCCTATAGAGATAAATAACACATGCAATGCACAACCAACATGCTGCTGGTACTAGAAAATCTTTCAAAGCTTTTCCACAGTCTAAAAGTTTATGTCAAATTTAATTGTTTAAAGATTATATGTTAGATTTTAGCTTGTAATACATATTGAAATCTGCCAAAACACATTTAAACAGTAACAAGCAATGTGCAAATTTACAATAATTTAAAAGTTAACTTTTAAATTAAAAAAGTTACACAAATTACATTTATTATAATTATTGAAAGTTGAAAGCTTTCATTCTTTTTTGCAAGTTTAGACTTACACACAATCTAACAAATTTTACTGAACTTTTAAGTGGGAAGAGAGCCATTTTGTAAACCGGGTGCAAGTTAACTTACTCCATAAGGATCACCAGGGACTGCTGCTGCCCTTGGTGCTGCATGAGCTACTGTAGGCGAAGAAGGCCCAAGCCCTGCTGCGGAGCGTGCTGCTGTTACACTTACATGACCAACAGGGGGTCCTCTAGGTCTTGGAACTGATGTCATACGTGGAACTGGACCACCTCGACCATGATGTGCAGGATGGTGGGGATGGTGTGGCATCCCCCTGGGATGTGGGCGTCCCCTAGGAACAGGTGCAGGGACTGCAACTGGTTGAGCCGCAGGTACTGGCTCCTCTATGCCATTAAGAATTGCCATTTCTCGCATCTGCTCCTGGTGGATTTCATCGTTGTTTTCCTAAAGAGAACAATGTACATTCAATTAAGTTTGGTTACGAAGCTATATTGCAATCCAAGGAGCAGGAAAGCCAAATTACAATTATTAACAAATTTGATTCATCCCAGTTTCTTTTATACTGATTTAGACAACAGAAGACCTACAAATAAAATAAGATTGTTAATGGACAAACTGTTAGCATAGCATCTTTAAAATCTCTGCTTGGCTCAAAAGTAAAACAAGTACCGTAATGATTCGATTTAGCGCCCGGGGCACTTATTTACTTTTGGCACCTTAAGGGAGGGCGCTTATTCGGGACAGGGCGCTTATTTAATTTTTTGCAAAACAACCAAATGTTCAAAACAGAACTTTAATATATTTTAAATAACTAGCAATAACATAAACTGTAACAGTAACAAATTGTTGAAAGTTCAGTTACTTTTACAAGAATTGTTCTTTTTAAGCAGTAAATTTATACATATACAGTACGGTGAATGTTCATGAGTTTATCTTTTCGACGTCGACGACTTCAGTAGGGTCAGTTAGCCAAAATAGGAGCGCTTTTAAGAACAGGGGCGCTTATAAGAATGGGGGTGCTTATTGGAATAGGGGCGCTTATAAACAAAAACACATTCAAAGGGGGCCGCTTATCAGGAAGGGCGCTTATTGGAAGGAGGGCGCTTAATCGAATTATTACGGTAAATGTATCACACTTTGGTGGTATGAATTTCTACTGGCACTTATTTGGAGGGGTGGTGAATGGTCCTTCAATAAATGTGTGTCTCGCAAATTTTTAGCCAAATTTCAAGGGTCTCGTCGTCTCGAATTTTTCTTTGACGCCTTCTCGGAGTCTCGATTTCTTTTGCAAGGCTAAAAAGCTCTCAAAAGGTCTCGGGCGCACAGAAAAGAGATCAGTCTCGCCGTCTCGCAAAGTCTCGCATTTACCATTCGACACCCCTATTAGGAGAAGATAAAACAATAGTATTACAAAGCATACTTACAGGTACAAGAAATTTCTTAATCTCTTCAATAGCAAGACCTAATCTGGCATGAGCCTGCCCTGGAGGGGCTTCCACTTCAATAAGGACATGCAGTTCTTCATCAAGGTGTGTGTATTTTGGATCACCAGAGCTTCGCAGCTCTTCCTCCTAGAATTAAAATAGCCATCTTTTAACCAAACTGTAAGAGAAAGCTTAATAAATATACAGAAAATGTATTTTGTATAGTTAAATACAATATAAGGTACAGGTACTCTGAACACTATTATCATTTTTCAAATGTCATTGAAAACCAGTTCAATTTGTGGGAAATCATGGACAAAGACTATCAACTGACCTTTTCTTTCTCTCTCATTGAGCCTTTACCAAGGATAGACATTTTTGTACCAGTATTTGCCTGAAGTCTCTTGAAGGTGTTGCCTCTTGGACCAAGCAACTTTCCTACGAAGTTAAACTGCACAAAAATAAATTATCAGTGTTACTTTGAATAAAAAGTCATGTCAGAAGGCTTGGAAATGGCCTGGCAAAAGGGTCAAAACAGCCTTATAAGTAAATGAAAGGAATACAAGTCAAAAAATGCTATGACATTTTGTACTTATGAGGTAAAAGAGGACTTACATTGTAAAACCTACATGTATGTATGCAGATCTTTATACTAACCTTGGGATAATCTTTAACTGGGATGAATACTTTTTCACTCAATTTTGTGGGCTGATAAAGCTTGCTATCAAAAACATCAGCAGGTCTACGAAATTGATGCGGAGGTGGCCTAGGATTGGGTGCGACTGGGGTCTCGGGGCTTGCAACAGGGGGGAGCTGGCCACTAGCAGGTAATGGTTTAGACACCACTGGGCTTTCTGACAAAGGTAGTATGGAACTTCCATTAGTTGTTGTTTCTACTTTTGGCTTTTTCACTTGTCCAGCTGGAAGGGCTCCACCATTTTGCATTCTGTTGATTTCTGAAAAATCCATACAAAATGAATGAATAATTACACATGTATGCATTTTACATCTGTTATGCAACATTATATACAGGTTAGAAATCATGGTCCAAGATAAGAGTCCACTTCCAATTCAGGTTTAGAAATTACCGGGTATCAATAATCATTACTCTTAGACTTAGTTATTTTTGTTTAAACATTATTAAACAGTCCATTTCGTGCGGCACAACAGAAAACTGTCTTGTACATGTGACTTGCAGCTGGACTGTTTAATTTACGAAATGCTTTTTATTAGAAGACATAAAGCCCAAACTTAACACAATCAGATTCTGTGCGTGCTAACTGTTTTAAATCTATTATGCTAATATATTATCACACCCTAGATCACAATAAGCCAACTCCGTTTTTCTGAAATGACATGGCGTCATCGAACTCTCTTTTCCTATCGCTCTTTCTTCTTAATGTTCACAAAACATTTTGTTATTAGAAATAGAAACCCAAGATAAACAAATTTTAAGGGTCAGCAGAAAGTACCCTACTGCTTTCTTTAAGCCATCTTTATGATTTACTTTGCAAACATGTTTCTGAAAGTTAGGAGCACAATGATTAGTGTTAGAGAAAGTTACAGGAAACATTGGATAGTGTATAATGTATTCACCACAAAAAAGGTCTGTGTCAGGCTAAGTAGCCTATACTGCCAGAGCTTATCCTAGTTTCTGTAGCATTAAGCAACTACATGTAGTAAAAGTACATGTATTTCTTAGTCTATCACATGGTTACCTCCTGGCATTAAATTCACCAGTACCCATTTATACACCTGGATGGAGAGAGGCACTGTGATAGATAAGTGTCTTGCCCAAGAACACAGTGCAATGACCCAGCCAGCGCTTGAACATGCACTGCTCAATGATGGGGGTGAATAGGGGTATGCAAATCCGCCGATCCGTCACAATTTAATGACCAAATTCGATTGAAGGATCCGAAAATCTGTTTAAAAATGTGCTCTGAATCCGAAATCCGGGCCAAAATATAGTCAAAATCCGTTGATCCGTTTTCCTTTTCACCCCCCTCCTCAATCTGAAGTCCAGCACACTAACCATTAGGCCACCATGTTTTCCAACACCTCAAGGCAGTGCATAAAATGTTTGTTGCAGCATTGCTTTGATCATCCCCAAAAATGAACTTAATTTTACTTTGTGCAATGCTTGTTGTAATGAAAATGTTGGAAACCTGTTTATTTTAGGGTGTGTTGCACAAGAAAATTTCTAATGTAACTTGTTACAACAAAATTGCAAGACGTGGAAACTGGCCAACGCAGGGAAAGAGAGGGAAATGAGGACAACCTGACAAAAAGCATGTCATGGACAGAACACCAAGGAAGAAAGTCTGGCGGGAAAACAGAGAAAAACACACAAGTTTTGTACTTGAGCAATTTAATTGTTTTTATCTGACTGCAAATGAGCAATGGTGATCATTTCCATTTGAAGTTTTCCGCACATACCAACCCAAACCTTGAAACAGAACTAAACGTGTAAGCATACAGACAGACCATGCACATTTATCACAAAACCTTCAAGGAATGTTAAAATCCACTTCTTGTTTTGAAATGCCCATTATCTGAATGCCAAAGCACACTTGCCGATTATTTCTGCTTTTAAAGTTTTATATTTTCTTCAATGTCTGGTTACAATATATTTCAGGCGTATTGCACGAGATCATAACACTTGTATCTTCATTTTGTCAAGAACGAGCCAGAAAGTTAAAATACAAGACAAAATGCGATTGTATTTGAGCTTGTACTCGCCCACATTTGAAAAGCGAAGCGGAGCAATCGAGTTTAAAGAAATGAAATAGGTACGGGTCTGTTTTAGAATAAGAGTTGTTTAACGACGTGGAAGATGGAATTAAGAAATATGCTGAATGGTTTAAGACAAACTGATGTAAAAGAACGAAAACTGATCAAAACAGGTCTAAAATTCATAAACCGTGAAAACATTCTTCGTTGTCCCTGCGGGCTGCGGCGATTCGAAACGAAGAAATTTTTACTTTCTTGAAGGCTGCGAGAAACGTCGACTAAACAATATTTCAAAATGTTGGATGATATTTTCCTTAACAAATCGTTGATCTATAAGCATCATTCTGGCGTGAGGTGGAACATATTAAAGATTTACAAGCAACTGGTGGTTATTGACCGCGAAGGAATGCAAATATTACTTTCCTTCATGCTTCAACCTTCCGTGACGCCGCAGAGCGGTGATTTTAAAGAAGATTCATCACTTACCTTCGGTTAATAAGCGCATTGAATGTACAAAAGAGGGATCTAAGTTGTCCTTTTCAGTGAGAAGCTCGGTTAGGTAGCCTCCTTCTGCAGTCATGGCGGAGAAATACGATAAATTCCAGCTAAAATCAGTGAACTACATCAACTACAAATGCACAAAATGGCGCCAACCAAAGTTTCTTTCATGCGTCAGTGAGCATTCATCAAACAATGCCGGCTGACTCGAGTTTTTGATTGGTTAATCTTTCGATCAATTCTTGATTTTGATTGGATTAAAATTTCATTCTTTTCCTTCAAGGTCACGAGGTCAGTGATCGAGATCAGGAGACCGCGTTCCAAATATTGACTGCGTAACAGGCGCATTCAGGAGCGCATTGGACAAACTTTCACATAAACCTTAGCCCAAGCCTCCTACGCAGACGTTCTTTGGGCTCGTCACGCGTCTCTCCCCCACGTGGGGGAGAAACGCGTGACGAGCCCAAAGAACATCTGCGTAGGAGGCTACCTTAGCCCATGTCCAGGCTCTCGGTAGTTGAAAGGGGAAAGCGAAAAACGCGGGCCCTCGCGGGTGAACGCTTGCTCACCCGCGTTATTCGCTCTCCCATAACTACCGAGAGCCTGGAACAGGCTAACATAATCTGCGATCAGGCGTTCTTTTTCTTTAACTTTCACATGGCCCGTAAACAGGCTCCCAAGTGCATAGGCGTGCGGGCAATTTTTTGCCAGGGGGGGGGGGGGGGGCGGTGAGATATTTGCCCAAAAAATTCTCGCAAGTTGCCCAAATTTTTTCGAAACAGTCGAGAGGAAACGAGGGTCATACGATGCACTAACATAGGCTTACAAATGAAGTGAAAAATCCTTACAAAAGAATATATGATATGAGCTCATAAAACACGTTTAAAGAAATAGCTGCCGCTAGCATTTCGACGGCCGTAGATATCTACAATGCGATCCATGTTATTGTTGACTACAGAGTTTGAATATACCAATAAATGCTAATAAATGCGACTACACGTAATAATTTAGGCCAAGTAGAAAAAACAAATGTTTCTCGTCCGGATTTCTATAAGAAAAAGAGAGCGGGCGGGCACGTTTTTTGTTATTTTTTGATTATTTATTATCTTGTCGTAGCGATACGTGTGTTGTTCGAATATCGATTTTTTTTCTCCCTCGTCAAATTTTCCAGGCCAGAAGCGAACTTACAAAATAAATCCTGCAAGGTAATTGACCTATCCAATAGGGACCTAGCGTAACAAGGATCGATTTAAAGTTTTGGCCTTAGTTTGAATTAAAAGGCAGACAAAAGCCATACCTTACTCCGTACAAAGTACAAGTAAATAGTGTTGGTTTTTGTTCGTTCTAACTTTTCCAAAAACAGATAATAAAAAAAAGAGACCGCCCAAAAAATGAAACGGGCGGAACGAGAAACATTTGTTTTTTAACTTGGCCTTACAGACACGTTTTTGCCCCATCAGGTGCTGTAGCGGTAAGTTTTCAATCTGCGCAATGCACTGAATGATCGTTCAGCAGAACACGATGTATCACATGGATATGAACCACGTAAAGAAACTCTGAAAACAACCCTGCTGAAAACTTAGCAAATATATTATTCTCTCATTTTGCATTTCTAAAACAGTCATATAGCCTATTCCGCGCACATTACGAAAACTCACGCACATTTTCTACTCGGCTTCCAGAATCTCGCTGTCGATTTTGTAAAATTTAGCAACGTGGAGAAACTATCTTTATCAGTTGTTTAACTGTGACAGAGATTTGCAGTACAGTGCCCAACAGTAAAAGAATTTAAAATCTGTGAATTGAACTGGCTTTAACACGCCGACTTCAGGTTAAAACTTCAAAAAAAAACTTCTTAAAAACTGGCTTTGCCCAAATTTCTCTTGCTGCCCAAAAAATCTGTGTTGCCCAAAATTTGGGGGGGGCTGCAGCCCCCCTGCCCCCCGGCCCGTACGCCTATGCCCAAGTGGAGTACTGGGCGTAAAAAATAATCGGGAGCCTGTTCGCAGGTAGACTTGCCCCAAGTCGCTCGTTTTGTGTCAATAGAGTTACTTCAGTAAGATTGCTTTTGTTCGTGGAGCGGAAATGCACGAAGCACACTGAATGACACACTAAATGAAATACTCGAAAAGTCACCCACCACCATTTTCAATTTTTCAAGTATTTTTCTGTTTTTCAAGCTTTTCAATGTTTCAACCTTCGGCTCATTCAGCATAAAAAATTACAAACTCGATTTTGTTAAACCTCTAAAAATTTCACTTAACCATTGAAGTTCAAATACGGAAGGGCGATACTCAGAAACCATTTTTTGAAGTAGCTTTCGAACAACTTTTTTTTTAACTTTTTGTTGTTGTTGTTTTGTTTTTGTTTTTAGCAACGTTTGGGCAACTTTTTGAGAAATTTCAGTCGAGCGGGCGTCAAAGTGCGGGCGTCATGTGTTGTCAACAAAACGTCTGGAACCAGACATGAACGCCCAAGGCATTTATACCTGACAAGTTAATTATTCATATGTAAAATGGAACGGAAACAGTAAACTTCCCTAAAAGTTTAAAACAGCCGCTGCGAAGCATTGCACTTTCTTCGTGAGAAATATTTTGCTTTGGGCTTAAAATTCAGGGTAGCCTGCGAACACGGCTCCCAAGTGTTAACCCCACTCGGGAGCCTGTTCGCAGGCTAAATTCAGGGCCACTCAACGCTACAACACAAGCTCAAGATAGGAAGCCAACTGTCAGGTAATTTGAAGTACCGAAAAGCTATGTTAAACTTGTAAGTCCCATTCCGTATATGGTAGATCGTTTAGCAATACACTTTTCAGTAAAGTTTTTAATCCACAACGCTGATTTTCTTTTTATGGTTACTATTTTGTGAAAATGCGTTGTTAAACAGCACTAAAACATCAAAAAATACACATCACTTACTATTTTTCCTATTGAGCTAATGCTTACCCTGATGTACATAAAAATACGACTACAATTTGCCTTTGTCTTTAAGTTTTCTCCACAGACTGGAAAAGGGTTGAAGATTTGTGGAAAATTAAGAAAGCACATTTCTTCTTTCTGAATGCTTATTCTCGTGCATTCTAAAGGCTCTCTACAAATGTGTTATGATATTTACAACAGCTCGACGGGCTTATTACACATATTGATACCGTCTGTTGTTACAATTTGCATAAGGTGCGTTATTACAAATGCAACAAGCTTTACTACAAGATGTCATTCCAACCTACGATAGGTGTCACGAAACGGTCAAAATTGTGATTTTATAACAACTCACGATAGTACATGGCGGGAGGGGGTGGGGGGGGGGGGCAGGTTAAAAAAAACCGCAGGTTTACATCCTTTTAAAAAAGAAAGCCTTCTCTCTTTTGGATCCCGGGCCTAGATTGCCCACTCAGAAATGTCTCTGTTATTAAAAATGGTTGGAAAGGGTTCATGCGTGACACGTGAAAAGGAAAAAAATAGTCCGTGACGCGTGAAAATAGGGCAAAAAGTATACCGTGACGCGTGAAAATAGCAAGAAAAGACCAGAAGTACAAAAACACGTGATTCGTGAATTCTGCTGATTCAAGTACACTTGACGTGTGAATTTGGTTAAAATTTGTGCGTGAATCGTGATCACGACAGTTCTCTCGTCTGGTCTACAACGTGAAAAGCGCGAGGAAAAACTCACAAGTCGATTATTTAGTCGACAGTCGAAGTCAAAATGACAGAAATATCGCCGTTTGACGTTTTATTAGTTTTTCAATGTGGCAGCTGGTATCTTACAATTCCAACAACTGGAGTGGCGAAGTGGCCTATCCATGCGCGCCACAGAACAAAACAAATTTCCTTCAATCTTATCCATATAGCCCGCCTTTCCATTGGTCGGCACCAAAAGCGCACTCTTTGCGTTCAAGTTTGGACATTCGCGAAATCTAATTGGCTGACAATCGATAAAAGCACTTTGTGCAAGCTAAAAAATCGCAGTCGACAAGCTTGAGTCCGCCTTCTCAGTGCTGAGCAAAAAAAAGGGGGGGGGGGGTCAGAAGACGACTTTGGACTTCTTCTTCTTTCCTTTTCCCACAGGCATGCGCAGGAGGTGGATAAGACGGAAAAAAGATACAAGCACTGATTTGGAGAGGCAAAGATTTGTTTGTCCAAGCTATTCTTTTTGCCAATTATCAGTGAAAAGTGCAAAACGTTTTTGTTGTTTCACGCCACTTTTGTGGGCTTTTTAATTGACTTTTCTGATTATTCATTGTAAGTAAAGCGCCCTGGTTGGTCGAATGCGTAGTTTGCGCTGGCGAACTTGTTTAGTTTAGGTTTTGACAAAGTCAGTACAACAACCTCCCTATTCAAACAAAACGAAGCATGCAATCTGTTTTGACATCCAAGAACAATAGAGCCAAAGTAAAAAGAGAGAAATCATTACAATAATTCTATTCAATATCTATTTAGCAACTAAACATTGAGGGAGAAAAGGTGTTGCGGTGAATGATAATACTTGTGCGTCATCCTTTTTTCAGATCGACAAGTTCTGCTCTATTTTTTTTCTCTGCAACTGCAATCTTTCGAGAACAGCCCGAGAGAGTGAGGTGGTTTGCGGTTCAGTTGTGAATTCAAATCTTCGTTCTGGATTCTAACTACATCACACGTTCTGAAAATATTTACACGGGAATCGTTTTCAAATAGTTTGGTTTCCACGGGGAAAGTTGACACAAGCAGGACGGCAGACATTCTTTTATTGGAAAGACAGTGGGTACTCTACAAGTGAAAATGTCCAACCAAAACTGTTCAACACAGTCAAACGATTCTGAGCTCCAAAACGGTTGCACATCTGTTGGCGGCCAAGGCAACGCTCCTATTTCGTCAGTGGAAAAAATTGCAGCCTTTTCTATAGTGTATGGAGTATTATTTCTTTTCGCCGTCGTAGGTAAGTAGGTTAATGCTTTAACGAGGTTCTACTAATTACTTGAGTGAAAACAAAGGTTAAAGAACAGAGTTAGAGACTAAGGAATCTGAAGAATGATAGCATCACAACCTGTACTTATATGAAATGGGCTAAAAATATTAATCCCATTACCCATTCAGCGTTTTATTCAATGGATGAAAGTAAGGGAACAACAGCCTTAGATCTCAGTGTCACACAAAATGATGAATTGACTGTCAGGTGCATTGAACTGTGTCCCGGCCCTAAAAAATTAAAACTGAATTTAATATCAATTATTAAAGCTCACTCTGATACAAAACATGGAAAAAAGCAGCTTAAATGCTGACATTTCTAATCTGGTAACGTGTGGTAAATACAGCTCTTATATGTCCGATATGTAGAAGAAACACAACAATGAGAAACCAATTTAAAGACTTTGGAAGCACTTCACATCAATTTCGTGTTCTATTCTAAATTAATTAGACGAGAGTAGCCGCGGTTTTACATGTCTTGAGTAAATAAACTCACTCTCAGTATTCTAACGATCCCTAAAAAGCCTCAAAACAGTTCTTCCTGTGAGGAAGGTTTTTTTTATTTTCAAAAAAATTTCGACTGTAAAACCTGTCCCATAATATTTCAGTAATTCATCATGTGATTATTTGAAATATGCACAATTGCCAAGAGCAAAACCTGAGATAATCAATTTGGCTTAATTATTTCTACTATCTTCCAATATGTAATATTCTTTCGCTATTTCGTCACGCACATCATGAGCCATACCAATGCAAAGGTCCAGAGTACTAGTCTAACCCTTTTATCGGCTGAGCATATATATAATAAGCGAGGGATACGTAGGGGGAGGAAGGAATTAAACCGTTTAAAAAGACTTTGCAAATTATTAGCAATCAAGTTTCTTTCCTTTTCAATACATAAGCTTGTGAAAATATAATACGCCTTTCCTATCCACATACTAATTGCCTAGGTTTGTTTGTTTATTTTTCAGGCAATGCACTTGTTTGCATCGTTGTCTTCAAGCGAAAAGACATGCGTACAGTGACAAACTTGTTCCTTCTTAACATGGCCATCTCGGACATATTGTCAACTGTCTTTGGTGTTCCAGCACTGCTAGCCTTTGAGATCTCTCCTTTCTACTGGCCTCTTGGAGGTTTCATGTGCCGAGCAACCCGATTGATTTCTGCAATTTCCGTGTCGGTCTCAATTTACACTATGGTGGCCCTAGCACTGGAAAGGTAAATAAAAGTGAACTAACAAGAACGAGGTTTTCTAACCTATCCCTAAGTCCCTTGGCCTAAGTTGACTTATCTCCGGCCCCCTGGCCTACGTTTTTATTCGTCCCGAGTCATCGGTGTACTTTGTCACTCACGCCAATCCCCTAGGCCTATTTTGATTCGTCCCGAGTCCCTTGGCTCACTTTTTTGACTCGCCCCAACTCCCTTGGCTTACTTTGTGACTCTCCACAAGTCGTAACTAGCCAGCGTAGCTTGGCGTTCTATTCAGTCGGGGAGAGCGAGAAATCGCGCGCGCGAGCAAAGCGACGGCGGGGCAGAAGGAAAGTTCTTCGTTACCTTCTGCCTTCCGCCGTCGCTCTGCTCGCGCGCTCGTTTTCTCCCTGACTGACTAGAACGCCAAGCTACGCTGGCTAAGTCGTAACTTACTATTTGAAACCTCCCCTGGCCTATGCTTTGATTTGCTTTAAGTGCCTTCGCTTACTGTTTGACTCGCTCCAAGTCCCTTGGCCCAGTTTGTGACTATCCTGCTAAAAGGCTCCCAAGTGGGGTATAGACAGAAAAATCACGGGGAGCAGAGTGAGCCGAACGCCGTCGAGCGCGATCTTTGCAATTGGCAACGCGCTCGCCTTTCCGATTTTTCCCGATTTTTTTTACAAACACCCCACTAGCTAGGGAGCTTGACTAAAATTGTCGGCCTACCTAGCGGAAACTCTGTCGTGTACGTGTTCGGCTTTTGGCTCGAATTTATGACCATTTCGTGTTAGCTACGCTCGAAGAGAGACGTCTCTTTACTCAGGCTGTTGGAATGACTTAGCTTTAATAATTTTTCCAAATGATATTTCTTCTCAGATATCAAGCAATCGTTAATCCTTTTGACGTTCGCGCTTCCCGTAAAACCTACAGAAAAACAATAATTGTGATGGCTATCACTTGGTTGGCGTCCTGTGCTATTGCTGCTCCTCAGGCGTTTGTGGCCACTACCACAGAGGACCCACCGTTCAAATATTGTTTGGAAGACTGGACTGGCAAAGGCGGGCTGCTGGGAAACCGCGTTTACACTGTTATCACCTTCATCGTCTTATTTGTCATACCAATCATGGTGATATGCGGAAGTTACGTCATAATCATACGCACATTGTGGCAACCGGAACCAGTTCTAGGTGAAGAGGAGAGTGGCTCGCCCACCAGTGAAGGACGAAGCTCACAGCGCATGTACAAGGTAAACAGAGCAAAAAAGAAGAGAAAGACAACCTACATGCTTCTTACAGTGATTGTGGCGTTCTTAATCTGCATGCTCCCGTTTCAGGTCATTACTCTCGTTTCAGTTTTCGTGGAGGTTCCTCCCACAGATGGATATATTCTGCTAAGGAACATTGCTTCCGTGCTGGCTATTTGTTCCATGGTGTGTAATCCCTTCATCTACAGCTTCTTCAGCGAGAAATTTCGCAGAGCTTTCATGGATGTGTTCAGATGCCAGTGTGAGGCTGACAGCCAACAGGCGACCACTACTTCTATCGTTTTAGTTAGTTCTACAGTGCTGCAGAAATGATTTGGGCAAAACTATTTGCCAAGACACAACTCTAGTTCATTTGAATAACCTTTATTGAACATGTGATTACACTCACTGGGGCAAACAGTGAAATTTTAAGATAGTTACCATGGCAACCAGCCACACCATTTGGATCATAGTATTTTTCGAACCTCCATGCAAGGGAATCGAAATTGGTTCGAGAAATAGGCAGTTCGATAAATCGGTAAAATTACAGTGTTCAGTTGACTACTACAACGATTTTTTGTTCGAGTCAGTAACAGGAGGTTAGAGAATCCAAGAGCTAGAGAAATCTGGATTTTAGCTTAACTTATTCAATAGAAAAATGATACAACAGTCGCAACAAATTTAATATTTACATAATGATTTTTGCTCATTACATCGCGATGTATTATTGATAGCTGAATAGGTCGCTGAATAACGTGCAAGTTTAATGGAAACTTCTGTAAATACCACTATTAAATATAAATTTAAAGGTCAATGGTCCTTCAAAAATTGGCTATTTGAGAGAAATGGAGTTGGAAGCTACGAGAGTTGAAGTCAGTCACAAACGTTGGAGAGGGCATTCGAAGAAGAACGAGTAAAACTTCTGATAGTAACTAAGTACTGACTTTTGGTTATGGAAAAATCTCATTATCGACTTTAAAATGTTTGAGTTGATGAGCTTGTGTACACAGCTATATGCAACTCAGCCTGCGTGAGATTTCGCTACAGCGTGAAGTTTTATCCCACTTGAAATGAAGAGTAATATTGAAATTGGATGTTTGAAGGGAAAATACTTGTACTAATTGTACTAAAAACTCTCTATGAGGTGATAGTTGATTCGGCCCCTCGACCCCATCACCTCATAGAAATATCGAACTCATAATTTTATTATCGCGATCAATTATTGCTTCAGAGTATGATAAGTTAAATAAACTGAAACGAACCCGTTTTGTGTTAGTACTTTTCTCACTGTAAACTGTTTCTTCTTTTTTAATTTAGTACAAACTATGCTATGTAAAAAAGTCTTACAGTCTGACAGAATTCTTACGGTTCCCTCTGATACCTCTTTAATTAGACGAGCCCAGGCCGCTAGTGGCCGACGCCCGTCACATGCTTTCGATCGGTAAGTTCTTTTTGTAGAAAGGGTATTGAAGGTGATGCAGTCTGATTGGCCTAGAACAGGCCATCTTTCATCAGCCACTTGAAATTGTCAGGATGGGGGAAGGAGCATGGGACGGAGGGATTATTAGTACTTGTTTTTTACTCCCCCAGAAAATTTGGAAAATTCCTGGAACGGAAATGCTATTTTTAGCATTCCCCCTGATATATTTCATGGGAAAGTTGATGTCATCAAGTGTAAAATGACAGGTGTTTTTTGTGCTTAATTTCCTTCGACATGTTTTTTCTTTGGCTTCTCCCCCTTTGCACGAATGTTTTTCTTGGCATTTTCCCTTGCATGATTTTTTTTTGTTTTTTTTTCACCCTCCCCATCACTTTTCCAATGGTCCGTCCTTATAATGTTCAATATAACACAATAACACTACTAGGCCCGTTTATAAAGCCACATGGCTTCTTGTTTCATTTGTTTTGTCCTTCACTGAAAATTACTTTAAGGGAAGAAAAAGAAAACTTAAAAAAAGTTTCAATCCACTATAAGCTTTAACCAGGCTCAGAAATATTTTTGCTTTCTTCGGCCTGCAAGTAAAGAATATCTCTTAATCGTGATTAAATCGTAGAAAAGCAACAAAGGATTTGGAGCCTGGGGTAATAGTCCAAGATCAGAGTGGCCTGAAATATCCTGGGTTTTTTTAACCCTCCATCCTAGAAGAACTCCCAGAAAACATCGTCGTACTCTGAGAGCAGGGGGGGGGGGGAGGTGACTCTATTGTTTCCAGTTGTTTATTCGTGACCGACTCATCACTGCCAGTATGACGTCACATGGCAACGCGCGAGCGATTCCCTCGGTTTGGTCAGATGAGCGAGATTAAATCGCGAGTACGCCACAGCAGAGGTCCAGAAAGGCTTATCATTAGTGCTTATATCGCTATTGTTCGCTAATTCTTTCCCAGCAGTTAGGTGTGATGCCTTAACTTTCTGTGTGAATGATCTGTTTCTGGTTTTTAGCGCCCGTTTTCCTGTAATTTGGTTATTATTTTAAACTCTTGAACGGGACAATAGGCGGGACCGCCATTTTGCTTTCGGGTCAAGCGAAGTCCATCAAAAACATCCACATTTTCACCCAAACATTTTTCTCAAATCCGCTTCATAATAGGAGGTTTTACTCCTTGAATCTGATTAACGATTAATCTCCGTTGCCTTCCGTGTCGCTTGAGTTAGCCAAACTCCATGTCTTTCCGTTCGAGTGCAAAGGTATAATTTTTATCCAGTCATGTCAACACCGCCGATCGCTGCTGCGCGATCTCATGTAGAATTATTTTTCCACATATTTTTATTCGCATTCATTGGCTTATTATAATATAGTACTGTTGATATCTGTGCAGTTCTGTTGTATTTTGTGGCTTTCCTTGCCGTGACGACTCTTAAATTTCATTAATTGCATACCTCCTGAAAAAAAAAATAAAAGCTTACAACACGGGGTATTTCGAGTCGGGCACCCATCCAAGAGTGGCCAGCTTGAATTGAGCAAGCGCTTTCATTGTGCTTTGAACGAGGAAAAACGTGTTGTGTAAAATAGACATGAGTTCAAATTCGTTGCCGCAAGACAAGTAGTAAAATATTACCGATTAATAAAGACTTGAGTAAAGTTATTCTGTGTTGTTTTTCTATAATACCCAATGAAAGCGCAGGCTCCATCCGACCTGGCTGAAGTTAAGTCCTGCCGGGCGAGGTTAATACATGGATGGGTGACCAACTGGAATTACCGTGTAGCGCCTTTTTCCTCTTGATTGCTCCGATTTTCACCTTTAAGGGGAAAGACATGAAGATCCACGAATGCTGAAAGTCTGATACTGCACGTACACCAAAAAACCGTACATCCTGTGCCAAACCTCCTATTTCTGTTACAATAAAAATTAAATTCGCTGTGCAAGGACCCTCGGAAGCATTCTACACTTTGCGAAGGTGTTTCTGTTGATTTAAAAAAATGAATATAACGTCTTATCTACCAAAAAATAGCAGAAGAGAGGCGGTTGCATTCGCTAACATCTCTGCATTATTGACTTGAGTAAAGGAAGGAAGGTAACGGAGTACAATGCCACATTCTTGACTCGTTTCTCGATTGACGCTTGCCCGCCATCTTTAATATCACTCATGCGAAGCGTGACGTCATACTGACAGTGATGATTGAACCAACGTTTTCCTTAGAGACACCTCCCCCCCCCCCCCCTGAGTACAACAAACAAACAAGTAATTCAGGGTTTTCAATGATATTTTTTATAAGCAGCTTCCGATTAAGAATAGGTGGATGTGACCACAGAATGGGGCTGTGAGGCCCCCTTTCCAAGGGGGGTCTGGGGCATTCTCCCCCAGAGAATTTTGAAATCTTTAAGATCAGAAATGCAATTTCCAGCATTCTGGACATCAAAGAGTGCTGTTGATGATGTATCATGATGTATAAATGGCTGACTGTTTATTGTCGTCAAACTATTAATTTTCTCCTTCTCATGTCTGCAAACAATTTATCTGAGCCTATTTGCTCTTGCAAACAACTTTTATCAGGATGTTTTATCCCCCCTTATCCTAATCACAACACCAACTGATTAGAAAACATAAAGTGTTCCGTCATTTGATGTCATTGGTTAAGACAGATAATGATTGACGTGTACTACTGATCAGTTATTTTATTGGCTAAAAGTGTTGTGATTGGCATCAGATAAACCATTAGCAAAAATACAATTATAAGAATGTCTGTTGAAAACCGCTTTTTGCGGGTATGAGGTTCTTCTCTCTTTTATTTTGTTTTTGTGTTCACTATTCCAGTTAGACTCTCAAAGTAGAGGTAATAAAACTGCGGTAAAGTTTCAGATATTATTAATAGAGGTTCAATTGATCGGTTTCTGAGGTTGAGCGATTTGCCAAGACTGAGTTCTTCGTTGCGAGTCAACAAGTATTCAAGTAAGTAACGGAAAGACGAATAAGAACCGGCTTTGATAAGATCTAGATTGTCCATCAGTCCAAGTAAAGAGCCGGGAGCTCACAAGGCAAATTAAAAAGCGTGGAAAGATCTAAAATTGGACTGGTCTCTTTGTATTTTGTAGACAGTAGTTTAATTAATCTCTGCACATTTGAGCTGGGACAACAGCCTCCCTTTTAACGAGATAAAATGTTCTGACTAGCACGCTATCCAGTAAGAATCTCAAAGTTTTGCTTAATTTTGTCGATAATTTTGAAGGAGCTGTACTGTTTAAATTTCTTGTAAAGCCGACTTTCTGAAGAATGAAAATGATAAAGAGTCCTTATAAGAAAGAACAGATAAGATTACGAACTGCTGTTCACGAGAATATAGATGGTTTGGAATAGATGGTTAGGGAGATGGATGGAAAATGACCTCATAATATTACCTTGATAAACACGAAATGGTAGCTTTAAAACGCAATTTGCATTTTTTGGACTATGAAAACAAAAAGGCATACCACGACTAAGGAGAAACCAAATTGTACGTTATAATAAAGATTTCCTATCAGACAATAATTCAGCCAGCAGGGCTCGAAACTGCGCCAAAGTTTCATCCTTGTCGACTAAAAATTCTGGTTTAAGAATGTTTGTTGACAACAGGTTTTCGCAGGTAAGACATTTTTCTCGCCTTTATTTTGTTTTTGTCTTCACTATTCCAGTTTCTATTTTACAAGTGGGAAACTACCCCAGAAAACAGGTGAAGCACTTTACACCCTAATAGGTTTAGTCGGGAAAGAAAATATAAGAAGAACATATAAACATGTTCTCAGTTTAGTAAACCTTATTTACCCGTTTTTTGGTTATGCTGTAATCCCGTCCTACATCGCGTACTTTGTTAGTATTAGATAGAATGGTTATGTGAAGTACCATTCTACAGATTTAACCAAGCTACAGATTTAAGTCCACGCTGGACCCAAGCTCTGTCTACTGTTTTAGTCGGCTCGACGATTTAATTGCTGTAACAGATCCCAATCTCCTTACCACCAGCGAGTATTCCTCGGGTTTGCAGTGCCGTCCTGAGCTTTCCAACAGCTTTCCAAAAGTGTTGTCCCCAGCATGAAAACCTGTTATCACAATTTGAAAACATAGTGTTTTGCATTTTTTGACCACTCGACTCTCATGAAAATTTTGATCACGTTCAAAGTCGATGAGAGCGCATGAGAGTCCATGACAGTGCATGACAGTTTCAGGCCAAACGAGAGTCTTATTAACTCTCATCTGCGTATGGCCTGGGATTAATGCCCGTGGGCGTTACAAGAAAATTCGGCCCCGATTATTAGCAAGTCACATCGTGCGTTATATTTTAACCAACTCTAGCCGTAAAAAAAAAATTGTAATTATCCTCCAGTCTCACTACTCGAGATAAGTCAACAGTGTCTTTGCTACTTTACACTGTGTGTGAACAAGATTTTCTTAGCTCGTTCGAGTTCCTTGATTTTTTCTCTCTGTGAATCCACCATTGATAAGGTTCCTTCTTCCTGTAACACCAAAAAATAGACAAAACAGAATCTAACAAAACCGTCTTCAAATTGCCTAAACATTGCGCAACATTTTTTCCTTTCGTGCAAAAACTTTACAAACCTTACAAAATTAAAACAAAACGTAATAAAATTAAGATAAAATTAAATGTTTTGAAAAAAAAAATGATCCCAAAGAGATATGTAGACTCTAAATGGTACGAAAGAGTAATATTTTGCTTGTGTACTTGCTACATGTAATGAAATGACTGACCAGAATTATAACTTCTTTGCTATTTTATTTTTCGCTATTTTTAACTTACTTTCATTTTCAAAACATAAATGTCACGTTATCTCCAATCAGCATTAACGGCGCCCACTCAGAAACTTTAGTAAAGCCATTATCTCTCATCCACTTCATGGCCTCGTGAAGAGATTCACTGGCACTTTCCCCACTGATTAGGTGCTCGTAGAAACGACTGATCAACTGCTCTGTTGCACTGTCTTGTAGAGCCCACAATGCAACCAACACTGAGCGTGCACCGGATCCTAAGAACGCGCGAGCGATTCCAACAACTCCCTCGGCTCGAATTTGTCCACGGCCACTGTGACAACAGCTGAGTACTACCAGTTTAGCTCGCAGTTGAACTTGTGAAATGTCGGACATTTTCAATAGGTAGTCGTCTTCTTTTGGAATCCTAGTAGTAGAGCCTAAAGCAGGGGCGAGGGCAATTTCTCCTCTTTCAGCATTACCATGAGCAGCAAAATGTATCAGACTAACTGAATTGATCCTTTGAAGCACCGCCAGCTTCGTCGCGTGTTCTCCCAGTAAAGGCTGAACGCCCAGCATTCGTCCAATCATCTCGGCCTCCTTTCTTGCACCAGGCAATTGTGAAAAGGTCTTGAGAAGACCCTTAAAACGCACCTTACCAACCTTGGGATCACCCACTATCAGAGCACCAGTCTGACTGTGATAGTCTGCAGGACTGTCCTGAATGAACTTGAGAGTCGTCAGAGAAGGAACGATGCAGATCTTGAAAGTCTCTGATAAGTACCTCCCACTTTCATCACGTAAAGCTGGAAAAGGAACTCGGTACAATCCGCGATCAGGAACAATGATGATTTCAGGCTCCTCAAGTAAGTTGGACACAGGATCGATGAGCATTTTGTAGAGCAAATTTAGATTCAATTCAGGATCACACTCATTCTTTCCTTGTCGCAAAGCTGGGAGGCTCTCTTCCTGAGAAGAATCAGGTTTTGACTGAATGCCATTTAAAGATCGATCTTCGCAAACCTCCTCGGGTAAAATACCAAATCCTCGGAAACGTTTAGCCATGACAGCAAAAAATTCGTCCAAATTTGTAGCAGGCTGTGCTGTGGTATAAAGAGTGTTTTTATCGACCGTTTTTTCTCGAAAAGCAATGAATCCGCTTGTCTTGAGAATCCACCAAAACAGTTTTCGATCAATATAAGAAATGTATAAACAGGTACAATTACTTTCTTTCTTCATCACATTTTCAATGCCAATCCATGATTGCGGGTTAGCTGATATGTGTTTTTTAACAGAGTACTGAGTTGCCATCAAGTCTGCTAGTGCTCTAGCCCGTCCAAGCTCCACAACATAAAGAGCATTGTTTGGATTTCCAGTGTCACAAAATAATCTACAGAACCGCTGGTAGGGAAAAACATGCACGTCTGAAAAGGAAATCATAAATTGATCGTCGTCTTCGTTAAAACCTCGCAATTCTTCACATTTTTCAATACTTCGAAACAGACAGGAAAAAGCTTCCTGAGACTTTTCTTGTGATAACTTCGTCAATGTAAGAAAACAATAGCACTGAAACTCAATTTCACCGCATCTAATATGTTTACTTATTGGAAAAGCCTTCTCAAGATATTTTTCAGCCATGACATAATCACCATGAGATTGAAACACGGCTCCTAGGCATACGTAAGTTATTGATTCTCCTTGTCTGTCACCAATTTCCATTCTGATCGCAAGTGCTTTCTCGTAATATTCTTTAGCGTTGACAGTATCACCAAGGGATTGAAACAAACCTCCTAGTTTATGATAACAGGATGCTTCTCCTCCTCTGCAACCAATTTCAATTTGGATCGCGACTGCGTTATCAAGATATTGTTTACTCTTTCTATATTCTCCAAGACAACAAAACACACGTCCCAGGTCTCCGTAACTTAATGCTTCTCCTGCTCTGTCACCAATTTCAATTTGTATCGCGACTGCTTTATCAAGATATTCTTTAGCTTTGACATATTCACCAAGAGAGCGAAACATATTTCCTAGGTTTCCATAATCTGCGGCTTCACCCTTTCTGTCACCAATTTCCGTTGTGATCGCAAGTGCTTTCTCGTGATATTCTTTAGCTTTGACATATTCTCCAAGAGATTGAAACACAGTTCCTAGGTTTCCATAATCTGTGGCTTCTCCTTCTCTGTCACCAATTTCAGTTTTGATCGCAAGTGCTTTCTCGTGATATTCTCTAGCTTTGACATATTCACCAAGAGATTTAAACACAGTTCCTAGGTTTCCGTAATCTGCTGCTACTCCTGCTCTGTCATCAATCTCCATTCTGATGGCAAGTGCTTTCTCGTAATATTCTTTAGCTTTGATATATTCACCAAGAGAATTAAACACATTTCCTAGATTTCCATAATCTGTTGCTTCTCCCGCTCTATTACCAGTTTCAATCCTGATCGCAAGTGCTTTCTCGTGATATTCTTTCGCTTTGACATATTTTCCAAGAGATTGAAACAAAGCTCCTAGGTTTCCATAACTTGCTGCTATTCCTTCTCTGTCACTTGTTTCTATTTTTATCGCAAGTGCTTTCTCGTGATATTCTTCAGCTTTGACATATTCACCGAGAGATCGAAACACGGTTCCTAGGTTTCCATAACATGCTGCTACTCCTTTCCTATCACCCATTTCCGTTGTGATCGCAAGTGCTTTCTCGTGATATTCTTTAGCTTTGATATATTCACCGAGAGAGCGAAACACATTTCCTAGGATTCCATAAGCGATTGCTTCTTTTTTCTTGTCGCCAATTGCCCTCATGATAGTGATTCCTCTCTCAGAAAGTTCTTTTGCCTCAGCATACTTACTTTGTTTCCTGTATATCTGTGCCAGTTGTATGCTGAGAATCCCTTCCCGGACAGTGTCACCATACTCGCAAAAAATGGCGTGCAGTTTCCTGCCGTATTTTATTGCATTTGAGTTATCATGGATATGACAGTACGCCTTGAACATTGCGTTATAGATTCCTTCGTAAATTAATTTTCCAAATTGCTTTTCCTTACTTAGTCCTGTATTATTTAGCAAAACCAAGCTTTCGCTACATAACTCGATGGCTTTGTGAGCACAACCGGTGTTGAGGAGGAAAGTGGCAACAACAAAGCCAATCCCGATAGTTAGTATAATTTCCTCGATGCTGTTCATGGCACCTTAATTCTGAAAAATAGACAGAGTAATCGTTTTGAGTTATGCAGCATACCTTAATGCTTTTGAAACATTACGAAGAAGGACGGAGAGACTTGAAATAGGCAAGGTTGGGTAAATTAGCTTGCAAATCAGCCAATGCTCTTCTTTCATCTTTTGATCAAAAGGAAGAAATGGTAATCAAGAAGGCGCACTATTTATGAACTGTTGACGGTCAGCAAGGCACTGACTAATCACGATATTTTAATTTGCGATAATTGTTTTTATTAAATTCAAGGTGAGTCTGGTTTTGAGCTTTATGCACATATTTCTTGGGTGAAAAAAATTCACTACCCCATTTAGTTTAACTGGCAAAGATTCAATTTAAAAGACACAATACAGGGCAAGTTGTACTCACCACGCCAACGTTGAATTAAAGACGAAGATCTGCTTGTATTCGTTGCATAGAGTGAACTTTACTGTCGATTGAGTTTATTTTATGCTGCTCGCTTTGGAAAGTGAAAATACCGGATGTCCGTCAATCTTAAAATCAGCTGTTCCTCTGGGAAATCATGTGGCAAAAAGGAATACAGAATTTTCATTTTCTAAAAAACTGAAATTTTGAGACTTCTCGTGTTCTTAATCATGTATATAACAATTAGGATCATGACTGTGTCATGATGAGCAAACGCAATTTGGCATGAAAAGACGGGTAAATGCAGTTTTAAAAGTTTTTTCATGATTTAGAGACTTCTGGGCTGATTAAGCAAACAAAATTATTCTGCTCTCGCTTGTAGATTCAGATAAAGTTCAACAAAGTACTGTCTCGCTAAAAGAGAATACAAGCGGAAGATTATGTTTTGGTGGTATGACAAGGAAGAATCGAAGGAAGAAGTTAAAAGCGAAATTTGTAATTGTCACGAGCATTATTTTTGATAGAGCGGCGTCGAACAAAACATGAAAGTGTTACATCGAATCCCCCCAATTTGGGTGAGCTTTCTACGGATATATGTTTTTACAAAATGGTCAACGAGCTGCTCGAAGTTTTTTTAGCATTCTACTCTCCGACTGCACATGGTTTCTTTCAATGCAATACCATCATGTCCAGTCCTCCGCAGTTGGCATGACTGACACTTTTAGCGAATTTCTGTACTAAACAGAATAATTAGTATATACCATGGCCACTCAAGTGAATAGTGCTTTCGCGCGTGCTGATTGGTTAACTCGGAGGTGATTATCCACGACTACTCACCTCCACATCGGTGATTAATTTTTAATTAGTCCTTTTTAACTGTGACTCTGTGTTTAGATCCCTTAAAATGTTTGAAGTCCTATGGTGGGTTGATCAGGCCCCCCCGGGCTACTGCCATCTGTTCATACAAATGTTTATGACTTCGTTTTATACAAAAGCCAGTTAATGTTTAAAATGCACGAGCAAAAAACTAAATATTTTTTTGGGAAATTCCCTACGGTGAAACAAGGTAATACAGTACATGAACTAATAATGGAAAAAATATGGCAGCCCCTCTGCCTCCTTTGTCAGAGTAAGATAACGACTTTCAGCACGGCATTTTTATATCATTCTTGGTCAGATACAATTATGAACAGTACTATATCCTCACTGTCTACTTTTTAACACATCATGAAACTAAGTTATGGGAGAGAGATTCGCGGATTGTTGTGGAAAGAGGTAGACAGCGAGGATGGACATCGGGGTATGAGAAGTTGTCAACCAACACCAGGGGAGGAGGGTGGGGAGTAGCCTGCGTTGCAGACGAACAAAACCCCGGTATAGTCCGTCTGCGAATTAAAGCACAAAAGCTTGTTCCGCCCCCCCCCCCCCCCCGCGTGTTACCAGGGATTTCTATAATAACCTCTGATTGGCTTTTGAATAGGGCCGTTCTTTCGTGCGCCGTAATTGGTCAAGTAGATCTCGTAACATCATAGTTACGTTCGTCTGCAACGCGGGGAGAACCTTGATCCGTCGTCTCGGCGATCGACGCTGTGACACAGTGAAATCAAAACCACGCTGTCTATTCTACTCATACAGTAATGCATTCCTAGGGGACCGCGGAGTATTCAATTGGTTGTTTCACGATGCGTTAAGTAGTTATTTAGTGAGAATACTGACCGTCCAAACAGTATCTACACAGACTCAGTTCAATTTGTAAGGAAATGGCTGGTGGCACCCTAAGGTGGCAACTGGGGTTCGTCCTGGATAGAGCATTATTAAGGGACTCATTGGGTTGGCATTCCAGAACACCATGGATACTGAAAGTCGAGTTATATAGGCAATTAATTGTAGGTTGGTGAAGACAGTTTCAATTTTGTGCTTCTTGTCTGCGCATGCGTTTCTCAAGTCCTGAAATTTGCGCTCATGTTTGCGTCACTAAAGAAAACGAACAATCTTTGAGCTAGACCTGGCTAGGCTGATTGAAGACCAATTGTGCAACGACCCGAGCTCTGTACTGCCAGTCAATCATAAAATGATAAAATGAAAGACATAACGTACAACAAGATGAGTCAACTTTGTTTATTCTTTTCGAATGAAACAAAGAAAACTACATTTTTCTTTCAAAATGACACTTATTATTAATGACACTTTACCATTAGAGATGAACTTAACTTTGTTTATTCTTCTTCGAATGAAACAAAGGAAGCTACATTTTTTCTAAAAATAACATAAACAAACTTCCGTTTTGTTTATTCTTTCTCGAATGAAACAAAGAGAACTACATTTTTCTTTTAAAAATAACACTCATTTTCTTTACTGTCCGACAACATTAAACTTTGTTTATTCGTTTTCGAATGAAACAAACAAAACTGAATTTTTTGCTAAAAATGCAACTACCTTGGTTCATGTTGCCGTCCGATGCAAACTTAACTTTCTCTACTCGTTTTTGAATGATACAAAAAAAACTACATTTTTCTTTTAATACTGAGTAACACTTGGCTTCAGCGTGTGATATATTAGACTGACTTTGTTTATTCTTTTTCGAATGAAACAATAAAACTATTGTCTAACCTTAAGTATATGGGACTGAGCTTTTCAAGCAAAGAAAAAAAAAAACAATAACTACCAAATCTACAACTTTTTGGAGTAATTCACCACTGACAAGAGTGAACAACAAGCGCCGGTTTTCATTCAGTAATTCAGGACAGAACCAAAGCTACAAGCGAAAACACGACAGAAGCAAGGAAATAAGGCTTGTTATCTTTGCTTCCAGCGGTTGGCTTGACACAATCGTCTAAGGCCTCAATGTCATTCATGTAGTCCTCACCAAGCAACGTCTGGTAGGTCTTATCACTAACATCCACAAGCGCAACGGCGGAGTCCTTGAACAAGAGATCCTTTTTTTTACCATACTTTTGGGAGTCAAACAGTTTGAAGCCGCTGCCTGAATCGTTACCGTACTTTTTTGACGCTTGTATCAGGACTTGAACGTATTTCGCCCTGTTGCTGTTCCCTTTGCTGGTCATTACAGCGTGAGATGGAACTTTAGCCAGATTGCAGGTGACGTGTTGTCCAATTTCTAAAATAAAACAGAGAACACAGAGCTTTAAATTGAGAACAATTCAATCGACTCATGTATAATGATAAAGGCGTTGTAGGTGATGCTAAGTTTTTTAGACTTCTAAAAATTTCTCGACTATCTCTCTGAGCCAGGTTTCATGTAATTTTAAATACCGCTATACGTTTGTGTGGCGAGTCAGTCAGTTAGCCAGCCAGCCAGCCAGTCAGCCAGCCAGCCAGCCAGTCATGTCAGTCAGTCAGTCAATCAGTCAGTCAGTCAGTCAGTCAATCAGTCAGACAGTCAGTCAATCAGTCAGTCAGTCAGCCAGCCAGTCATGTCAGTCAGTCAGTCAGTCAGTCAGTCAGTCAGTCAGTCAGTCAGTCAGTCAGTCAGTCAGTCAGTCAGTCAGTCAGTCAGTCAGTCAGTCAGTCAGTCAGTCAGAAGCCAGATTCCAAAGACAAATTCATTAATGCAATATCCAGTACAAATATTCAAGATCAATTTGAGACCTTTAACTCAAAACATTTTGCTTCAATAGAGGAAGAAATTTCCCATTTTAACAACATTATGACGTTAACGGCTAATTTAAGTCTAAAAACGTCAAGAAAAACACACAAAAACAACAAGCAGAACAAGCCATGGTATGATTATACTTGTCGACAATTAAAGAAGCAATTACAAAATCTTGCTAAGAAAATTAGTCCGACAACCCAAAGACAATTGCGACAAGAGTATTTTGTTCTCAAAAAGAAATATAAAAAACAAGTTAAATTGGCGCATAAAGAGTACAAAAATCAACTTATGAATGAAATAACTGCATTGGATTCTAGACACAGTCAGGACGTCTGGAAACAAATCAACAAACTTAGGAAAAATAATACGGTTGAGGAAAAACCCCTCATCTCCCCAGAAGACTGGATACGACATTTCCAGGAGTTACTATGTGATAACCATGAATCTCGCGCCAATAATTATCCAACCGATGACGAAGAATCTCGCGAAGATAATAACCACACGAATAACATGGATGATACAGAAGTTCTGTCAGCTAATGACATTTTAGGAATACCTATCACATCGAAGGAAATACACGAACATATTTCCAAACTTAAAACAAAAAAAGTAAGTGGCGTGGATTCTATCTTAAATGAAATGATTAAACATGGAAGATATTATTTATTGCCTTCATTAGAAAAAATTTTCAACGATATACTTAACACCGGTAAATTTCCTACCGATTGGAATATTGGGGTGATAAGACCCATTTACAAAAAGAAGGGCGATAAACGCTCGCCAGCCAACTACAGGGGAATTACTATAACAAGTTGTTTTGGAAAATTATTCACCTCAATTTTACAATCAAGATTAAATAAATTCATCGAAACTCACAACATTCTCAACCCAGAACAATTTGGATTTAGACCAAATGCGAGAACAACCGATAGTCTTTTTATTTTGCAACAACTCATTCATAAGTACACTAAACAACATAAGAAGCTTTATGTTGGTTTTATTGATTATGAGAAAGCTTTTGATAGCGTATGGCAGTCTGGGTTGATTTATAAGTTGCAACGTTACGGTATCAAAGGCAAATTCCTAAATGTCATTAAGTCCATGTATTCTTCGATTAAGAGTTGTGTTCGCATAAATAAAAACACAACAACGGATCTGTTTTCATGCAATAAAGGCATAACGCAAGGTGATGGATTAAGTCCAGTTCTGTTTTCTTTGTTTATGAATGATTTACCAGATTACTTTAGCGTCAACAAATGCAAAGGGGTAGTATTAAACAATCAATTACTTAATTGCCTAATGTACGCAGATGATCTATTAGTATTAAGCGATTCTCCAGAAGGATTGCAACAATCACTTGACGTTATTCATAAGCACGCTCAAGAATGGAAGCTAAAAGTAAACACCAAAAAATCAAACATCATTGTATTTAGTGGTAACGGTCAGAACAAACACAAAAAAGATTTTAAATACGACAATGAAACTTTAAATATTGTCGACAAACAAGCATATCTAGGCATAGAAATGACATCTTCTGGTCGTTACACCTATGCAAGAGAAATAATTAGCAAAAAGGCTACCAAAGTTATTTCCATCATTAAACGATTTCTATCCAACATTGATTCATCAACAATTGTGATACGAAATAAACTTTTTGATGCTTTAGTTAAACCCAAACTTGTATGGTTGTGTATGGTTGTATGGTTGTGAAATATGGGGACCCGAACTTTTATCATACAGAACACATTTCGATAAAAGTACAATTGAACAAGTTCACATCCAGTTTTGCAAACAAGCATTAAATGTACCATGGTATGCAGAAAACGTAGCATGTAGAGCAGAACTAGGTCGATACCCTTTAGCAATAGACATTAAAGCATCTATCTTATGCTATTTTCAAAGATTAGAACATAAGATAACCAATCCCATATTAAATCATGCATTTCTTTACGCCAAAAAACATACTAAATCTGTTAGTTTATTAAATGATGATGAAGCATTAGGAATTCTCTCCGATAATGACACATCAGCCCCACAACTTTCAACGAATTCTTGCTCTAAAATTAAACATAGATTAAGAAAAAATTATTTCCAAAATTGGTCAAAGGTCCGAAATTGCGCGTCAGTTAGCTCTAGAGAAAAATTCACTCACAAAGAAGTTAAAAAAGATTACCAATTAGAAGAGTATCTCACTACAGTTAAAAATCCAGCGCATCGAATAAAAATAACTAAACTAAGATTAGGGGTACATTCCCTACGCATACAGACTGGAAAATATGAAAATGCAGGAGCATCCATACCAGTTGAAGAAAGAAAGTGCTTGGTATGTAAGGAAAACCACATAGAGGACGAACAGCATTTTTTAATGTATTGCAAAGGGTATAATGATATTAGAAAAGAGCTTCATTCAATCGTGTCACAAACTGATCCTCGCTTTGTAGATTTAACTGATCATGAAAAAATAAAGTACCTTCTTAAACTAGATAATTATGCTACCTCTAGAATCATAGCTAAATATATCTTCCTAATGTTTCAAAAAAGAAAAGAAGTTTTAAATTGAAAGTTATATCAATAAATAGTTGTATAAGTAATAGTCCAATAATTACCGTAATTTCATTGTTTGTTATTAAGTAATTTGTTAGCATAGTTGCTATAACACCTTTATTGTAACTAGACCAATACCTCCCTTTGGAGTGTAAGGCACAATAAAGATTTACTGTTACTGTTACTGTTACTGTTAGTCAGTCAGTCAGTCAGTCAGTCAGTCAGTCAGTCAGTCAGTCAATCAGTCAGTCAGTCAGTCAATCAGTCAGTCAGTCACTCAGTCACTCAGTCAGCCAGCCAGCCAGCCAGCCAGTCAGTCATGTCAGTCAGTCAGTCAGTCAGTCAATCAGTCAGTCAGTCAGTCAGTCAGTCAATCAGTCAGTCAGTCAGTCAGTCAGTCAGTCGAGTCGAGTCGAGTCAGTGAGTGAGTCAGTCAGTCAGTCATTCAGTCAGTCAGTCAGTCGAGTCAGTCAGTCAGTCAGTCAGTCAGTCACTCAGTCAGTCGATTCAGTCAGTCAGTCAGTCAGTCAGTCAGTCAGTCCGTCATTCAGTCAATCAGTCAGTCAGTCAGTCAGTCGAGTCAGTCAGTCAGTCAGTCAGTCAGTCAGTCAGTCGAGTCAGTCAGTCAGTCAGTCAGTCAGTACTAGTTTCAGACTGTGTGCTTTAATACGTACCTCCTCTTTTTCCATCTTTGCACAGGTATTGATAGTTTGTAACCGCTTTCTTGGCAGTGTCCTTTACTGTGGTGTGTTTAACAAACGCCACCACACCAACATCATCGTCCATGCATTGGAAGGCTCCACTATAATCAGAGTAGTTCCCCTTCTTTTTACATTCGCTTGGGCACAACGCACACAAGTTCTCGGGGTTATTTCCTTTGGGATCGTACTCTGGCAGTTTGACATCTGGTGTAAAAGATAAAAAATACAAACACAGAAATTATAACGAAGAAATACGACGAAGTTTTCGTATTCCAAATCAAGGGCCAGTGTAAGCCTCTTGGAGGCGGGGTGGGAGGGGGTAAGAGAGCCCATTCCTTTGTACAATTTACAATTATACAAGCACTAGTTCTACAGGCGAATAATCTGAAATACCGCTAATGATGGTTTAGCCAATCAAATTCACGGATTCAGAACAGACCGCGAAACGTTTCTATTGAATCATATAATGTTAGTACAATCTGGAGAACAAGGTAAACCAATTAAATTTCTGGAAAACGAGAGGGAGATAACAGCTTTAGTCCTGCAGATTTAGAGGTTTTTATATCTTAAAACAAAGTACAGCTTCTAATGTCAATTTCTTCCACAAGCCTGTAACGCCTATTACAAAGAAAACTATACTGACCATCTTAGGGTATATTAAACGTATATTAAAGCGGTAATAACCACCACCACCATCCCTCCCACCCATCCCGCGTGTGCGCTCTCTCTTGACCCCTCCTGTAATTGACCCATGGGCCTACATCTGTCTGCTAAGGAAATATCGAAACGAAATAGCTATCGTCACAATAAGTCGTCTATTGTAAGCTCGGTAACATGAATTATGAAAGTGAAAAGAAAATGAAAAACGTGAAACTACGAACGAAAATTCACCGCTTATGACTTACTCGGTACGCAGCTTTCCTTAAAATATTTGCCAGCTGATATGTATGGATTACAGCTCGAATCTTGTTTCATGTATCCAATGGACAACAGGGTTCCAATGGGCACAATCCAACCTGCGGTCTTCCCGGCTCCAGTGTGACATGTCTTCTTGCCTTTCAGTGTTTCGATTGTAATATCGCTGTTGCTCTTCTTCACAACTGCTACAGCATAGTAACTAATTGTCCCGTAACCATAATCTTCAGCGACCACGGGAACCATCTCGTACTTTTTACCTGAAATATTAAAAAAATAAAACAACGTCACAAACAACGAAAAAAATAACGTTGTTAGGCTTCTTTCCCAGCTTAGATGCCGTTATTTGACATGTCACACAACACTCCTATCGTAGCTACTGGCAGGGGAAAGCGTTGCGTGACAAAGTGATAGTCGTGGTAACATAAGGTTTCCCTGGAGAAAGAGCTTTTTTACCAATATTATTACCAATTTTACTACAGAAAAATTCACCCAGGTATAATTTACATAGATTGGTGACTGAGACACTTTTTGTGGTAGATCCTTTTTAGTAAAGGCGTTCTTTAAAAACGTAGTCTCTAGTTTAAAAAAATAAGATACGTTAATATTTCAAGTAATAATTGTTGAGCATTACCTGCAGTATTTATTTCTCCACCGTCCAGGGTTATCAGGTCAGCGTCTCCATTTTGGATTTTTTTCATGCACTCAATAGCATTGTCGGCCTGCACACAGGCTGGTGTGGAATCATTTGCAATTTTTTTCAACTCAGCTTTGAAATCAATGCATTTCTTTTGCTCTGCAGCAGACGTTGTGCACCATCTCATTTGGTAAGCGGCGTGCCCATGGCCTAACGATAAATAAACAAACATAAATAACAATATTCAAAGCGCCCTAGTGTCCTTAGTATAGTAAGCTAGCTAGAGAGACTTCCATCTTCTGCGCTATACTAGGGCATCCTTAGACTGTCACAGCCCTCTATTTTTTCGTATTTTTTTCGATCGTTTTCTGTAGAAGTGCTAGAGAACAGGATGCCAGCGCAAATCGGGAGGTGTGATGCGCTTCACTCGTTCCCTACCCCCTCTGTTTCGCGCTCGCCGTTTCCCTCGCGTTTTTTTTTGCGTTCAAATAGAGACGTTGTGAACAGTCTGGGGCATCCTTATTTCGTCCAATCTCTTCAATCTTTGACCTGAATCTCTTTAGTCCTTCAATGTCATATCTACGCTACAAAAAGGTTACATTATTCTATGGCTTTCCAATATAATCGAATCGAATCGCAAAGTCCAGATAGTGAGATTAATTCTCATGTTGGTTGGTTATCGAACTGAGCGAGGTTTTTAGCCGCGCTTAACAGTTTTCTCTCGCGAGTACAACAAAGAAGCTTGGAATTGCAACTTCCAAGCAAGGCATATTTGCGGAATTTGTGATATTGTGCTTTCTTGCTTGTTTCTCCGTGCCTTGTAAAGAGAAACCAAAAAAAGGTCCGCTCAGTAAGAATTTTAGTCATTAACTGGAAATGTCAGACAACCTATTCACACTGAGAAGTACATGTGTGGCTGAAGGTCTCTGACTTTGAAATAGTTCTCTAGCGCGCATGCCGCGAAAATAGGTTACCATAATATTAGAAAATAGGATTAGGGGAAGTATTTCTAAAGTTATGCGATTCAAGAAAAACTCGTCGCCAGATTCGTTCACGTACTCGTGAAGTCTTTGTTGAAAATCCGACGGGGTACATTTCGACAACACGCCTTTTGAATCAGTGTGCGAAATCCTAATTGCACAACTTATTAGCGAGATAGTTTTGCAGGTTCAGAAATACTTTAAAATAAAATTTAAATATTTGAGTGTTAAAATTCATTTCAAAGCATATTTGAGTGTTAAAATGCGTCATTCAAAAAAAATCAAAAAATACTTAAAATATTGTCACGCAATATCCGTAGTTCTGGCCATTTCCGGCCTTTCTTATTGGTCAAAGCTACTTGACCTACTTGGCAGATATTTACACTGGACATGTTGTTCTGATCGCGTTTGAACTTGGCCATATTTAAAGAATGTGACTGCATCAAATGTTACGATAACAAATGATAAACGCCATAGCGTTTGCTAAGCACGAAAGAAGCGTAGAAGACTGATAAGAGTCGTTCGAAGCGATAGCCGATGTGACTTTAGCTTCTTGAGTGCTTAGCAAGCCTCCCAAGTAACTCAATAGGGCATGTTACGGCGTTAACCATTTGTTTTATAGCACAACTTTTAGGCGATTCATTGCAGTTTCTTTGAGGTAAAAGTGCGTGCGCTCATTTAAACAAATGCGTGTAGTGCTCGCGTAAAAGCTGATGAAAACCTAAAAGAAAAAAACAACCAAAAAAAAACTTTTCAATTATTTCAGACGTGCCTTATGCCTAATAGTCTTTCAGCAATATGGAGAGATGGATTTTCTTACGTTTAGCTTTTCAAATGCACAGGAAAATCAAGAAAATATGTAAAAACTCATGAAGTAGTGGCACTTTCTAGTGCCATGTCGCATCAGATCAGTGCGCGCGCTCAGGTTGAAGGCATACGTCAGTGTACACCCATGGGCAAATAGTAGACGCTAAATTAACCAATCAGAACGAAACCAATCGGCTAAGAATATCTTTTATTTCCTTTCCAAAAAAGTGGTACTTCGTCTGTGCTAGACTAATATCATTAAAGACGTCATGTTGTCAAAAATCCTGTAAACTGAAAACTTCTCCAAAATGGCTAGTCATGAAAACTTCTCCAAAATTGCTAGTCATTGAAACTTGCAGCAAAAGAAAAACCGCTAAATTTACTTAGTAGTAAAAATAGTTTATACGAAAGCAGCTGTGCTCCAGAAATGAAAACCTATATTGACCCTTTCTGGCGAACTTCCGTCTAAGAGTAAGGCCCGGTTCAGACGCCGATCTTTTCATGAGCCGAACCTAATTCCTTGAATTAAGTACATGAAAAGATCGGCGTCTGAATCAAATTAGAACGGCTATTTCAATTTGGAACGGCTCACCCGTTCTTCCCGCCTGGCTTGGCCGAGAATTTCGCCTGTGGAATGCCTTTGAAACGGCTTTGATTCAGACGCCGTACTTTTCATGTACCGATCCGAATTCATAAATTATTATAATGTATTTTGACTGGTTTTATTGGAACTGTATTAGGAACGGCCTCGGAATGGCCAAAAAGTACGGCGTCTGAATCAAGAGGCGTACTTTTGTCAATTTGGGTCGGTCCAAATTCGAATTGAGTTCGGCTCATGAAAAGTACGGCGTCTGAACCGGGCCTAACTGAGGGCCAATTTCAAGATGCTATTGTCACTTGCTTGGCAAACGACACGAAACCAAAACACTATATTATTTTTCAGCTCTGTTATCAAATTTTTGGTCCAGGAATGTAAATCTATATTGAGCCTTTCTGGCAAACTTCCGCCTTTGAGTCACCAAGGGCGAATCTCAAGATGCTATTGTCACTTGCTTGGCAAACGACACGAAACCGTAACACTATATCATTTTTGGTATTCAGCTACTTTTAACTTTTCGAACTTCAAAATATTTCAGGTATGTCCCTGCCGATAACTTCTGTGGATATTGTTTGTCTCAACATTTCGTGTGTACTGGCAGTCAAAACCCATTTTTGCAGACCACAGAAACGAATTGTTCGCATTAACAAGGGATCCGTTCTACGACAAATCACCGCAAGTTCTTGGGGAACTGAAAAGTGGGAGGGGATCTCAGACCCTGGGAACGAGGTTGGGAGGATCTGGGGTAGAAAAAGATGAGCGGAAGTGAATGACCTATGTATAGAATATAGAGACCGGTTGTTCAAAGAGTGGATACTCTATCTGCTGGATAAGTCGCCATCCAGTGGTGTCGCTAAAATAAACTGCGCAATATAGTTGAGAGTTATTTAACCGGTGGAAAGCGACATCCATCCTTGATCCTTTAAACAATCGGGACCTATAGAATTATAGAAATTTTTGATGGGCAACACGGGACCCCATGCTCATTCCCCTTTTTTTGATCCCGCCAAATAAGTAAATGCAAACCTGAATGCTAAAGGAATCAGTAAATTTAATCAGTTTGAAGTTTAAATATAATTTGTTGTGTAATAAATAATAAGAAGTGTCTAGACTTATGCATAGTAATGTATAAACCAAGCCCATGTCGACAGCAAAACAGTCCAAACGAGCGTAAGGAAGCAAAACCGGCACGAAACCCCAAAATAAAAAGGCCCTGCTCAGTGAAAGGTTTCGAAGATTGCCATTTTTTCTCTGTTTTTAATAGCGACTTTCTCGAATTTGGTCGAGTTTTGTCCATTGTTGACTCACTCTAAGCTAAAGGGCATCCACATAATCTTTGAACCTCCATTTTAATTTCCTTATTTACACAGATAAGATAGGTTGCCAAGAAGTATACTGAGATGTTTCAGGCCGCTGTCGTTGTGTATTTGATAATAATGGCCACAATTCGTGAGCGTTTCAGCACAAAGTCACGCAACAGTAGTCACCGCTGAAAGGGTGTGCCACGCCGAAAGCGGCCGATATGGACAAAATAGATTCGAGTCGATAGCTATTTAGAATGAAGACAATCTGACTTCAGGCTAAACGGCAGCCCTAAAACATCGCTAGTCACAACCGAACAAATCAAGGACACGCGATTTGTTATATTTGTTAACCCGGGAGCGCAAACATTGTGAAGCCTTATATGCAAATCTGCAAAAATGAAGGTCTTACGTAACTAAGAAACTTTGATTTAAACATGTTGCTGGGTTTATAAAGCCTTGAATAAGACAACAGTGTAGGTGCATTGATCTTTGCTGCATGTACATAATATTCTTTCTCAAATGACCGCGGATTTAAGCCGTATCGCATTGATCTTCGATATTCATTCAAGAAAGCGAGGTATGCAAACATATGTACACTATAGTTAAAAGCCACTTCGTTTATCATTTAAAAATCGACTTACCAAACAGAAACACAAGAGTGCCGAGTAGAGACAGCGATGCGAACATGTTGAACACGCTGGAGGAAAGATCGACCGGGTGTGATGCGATATCAATCTGCGAAGGTGTTAAAATGTGACGCACGACTAAGTGTTAATTTGCTTTTCTAAATTTAATACGCATGCATTACTATTGTGTTTTACATTCCACGATGACGAAGCAACGTCCAGCGGAAACAAAGCGAATACAAAGGAGGTTTGTTTTTATAAAGCCGCCGGGGGGAAATGATGATTGCGCAACCTTTCTTTGCGCGCGCTACAAAATCTGCACGGTACGCCAAATTTTTTATCATTTTTGGCACCGTGTCCATGCAAACCATTTCGGCCACACAACCCATTTACATGACCAAAAACAAAAGCAGGTTTTTCTCCTGCTGGGCCGGGCACGGTTCAAATTTTAATACCGGCACCCGGCCCATCTAGATCTTTTCCAACCGCCTTTCCCCCCCGGGAAATGGCAGTCAAACGTTTTGCTGTGATCATTTAGGTACGGGGTTTTTAGTGCAAAACGTGCCTTCAGCAAGGACGGCGTTGTCGGCGATTCAACATGTCTGAAAGAAGTTTGTGGAATCAGAAGAGGACAGAAAAACAATTGGCTCTTTGGGGTTTTTCACATCACGATTAATTTTTTGAGGGCAGGAGCTTTTGCTTCAACGATTCGCTTCCTTGGTGGCATTCTCTGTCCCCAGAGCTTCTCGTTTTTGTTCGCCGACCACGTGACTAAAGAAACAATAGCTCTAGGGGCTACCACTGTGCAGTGGCCAAGGGGGTAGAGCCCCACCCTCCTTGTTTTCTTTTCCTCGCTCGCCTGCGTTTTTCGCCCTGCTTTCTCCCCCAACTACCGAGAGCGTGGAACAGGCTAGTGAATCACGTGTGCGCGAACCCGGACGTGGCCAGAGCCCGCGTTCTTGGTGCTGACCAAATTTAAACGCGGGCTATGGGGTCGAGCACAGCGCGTGATTTGGAAAAAAACTGAGCTGGTAGGATAACGCGCGAAAATAAGGAGAGGTTAAAGAAAATAAAACAACAAGCGCGTGAAGATGCAAGACGCAAGATGAAGTACAGAGGTTATAAGTGTGGGAAAAAACAGTCAGTGCGCGAAACTGAAACCCTTGGATCCGGCCTTTACGGACAAAATAACGAAGCGCGCGGGTGACGTCACGACTCATACAAGGCAAACAAACCGAAGTAGCGAACGATTTTCCTAAAACACTTTCCTAAAACAGCCAGCGTTCCTAAAACACTTTCGGAACACGCTGATGTTTTCTGAGCCTCGTGGGGGTTATATTCATTTGCATTCTGTTTTTAGACCTCGCGCGCTTCGCTATTAGGGTAGTAAGGGCCAAAAATGGGGCGAGGCGGAATGGAGTAGCCTGCAGAACAGGCAGTTTATTTTTGCAGGGTTATTGCTTCGCGCTCGCCCTTGCGTGACCCGCTAAATAAAAACCTGGCACTTCGCGCTTCGACCCGCAAAATAAACCGCCTGTTCTGCAGGCTAGAATGGAGCCCCGCCGTTTGCTAACGTGGCCATACCAATTTTGATGGAATAAACTCGAAACAACTCAAATGTTCACAAGTGATCTACTTGTTTATTTGAACAATTACATTATAAGAATAACAAGACATATTCGTAAACAAAAAGCCCACCGCTTTTTGTGTAAATATTGTCAAACCTTTCTAACCGGCTAAATCCCACTAATTTATTCACATCCAGTCTTCAACAGACTGATGGCAAAAATACAGTTTTTACTTCATTCTTCTGGCGAAGTTATTGAAATTGTTTACAAGTTAATAAGCGTGCTTGCTTTATCCTATTTATACGTGCACTTGCGAATAATACTATACCTATTGTAACGTGGGGTCCAACGACCACAAATTTCAATTGAACACTTTGGTGCATTGAAATTGAAGACTCATTGGGAACAATATTTTACAACTAATGAATTTGCTTCCTTCAGTCACGTTAGGTCTCCAATGCAAACCTTTCCTTGGCATGTCACACAATCCTACTGAAAGATTGTGTGACAAGCCAAAAAAAAGTTATCACAGGAGACTCCTCTAGCTTCTAACTCATCGCAGATTGGGATTTAACAGAAGTTACTGACAGGAATGCAGAAGATAACAAAAAAATTAAGAACCAATGGGTTCAAATACAATGCCAGCTTGCCAAACATTAACTAGTGTACAGAGATTTCCCATGCCAAAAAATAGTGTCACACGGAGATTGAAGATAGTTACTTCCAACCAATGGCGCTGCTTTCCAGAAGAGCAACCAGGCCAATTGACACAATGTACAGTGAACCAACAATAGCACCATACCACAACTACACAGTAACACAAGAGAGAGAATACCAAATATTAGATTATCTTGTAAACAATGCAATGAACGTATTTTGTAAATAATGCATATGTGTATATCTTGTACATAAGTGTGGACCTGTAATTCATGTAAGTGCAAGTGTAGCTTATTTATTTATTTATTTATTTATTCATTTTTGTTTTTCTCTTTTCCTTTTAGTTTTAGTTTAGTGTAATGTAATGTTGTATGTTTGAATAAAGATGCAAAAAAATATTAGATTATTTTCGACTCTGCAGCAGAATATCTTAGGCCCAAGGTCACTTCGATTTTATGGTGCTTGCTCAGCCCTCAGCTTCCACAAAGACCTCCTTTGTTTTGTCAAGTAGAGATTACACAGCAAGCTAATCCAATATTTCAATTTCATGTTAACATGCTATTGTGATAAACAACTCTTTTACATAAAAGGTTTCTTTTTGCTGAAAAGATGGCCGCTTGTCAACCTTCTTTTTAATGACACTTATGGTATTCGATATACCTGGGTGGTTGGAGTCTGACTTAAGTTTTATCAAGTGCACCACTAACAGAAAAACCATATCATTATTTTTATTTTAATTATTTATCATTCTCATTTCAATCTCCAATAGACATGTCAAAACAGTCGATAAACCTTTGTAAATGACAGAGAGCGTGCGTGAGAGAGACTTTAATATCATAGCCAATCAGAAAATTGAATGCCCATTTGCCAAACGAGCAGTCAATATTGTTTCACAAAATTGATAAAAAGGAAGTTTACCTTGTAAGTCAAACGGAAACCAACGATTCCTACAACCCACTGCACAAAGATAATCACAGTCACCTCTGAAGACAACAAGGAAATAAATCAATAATAAACAAACAAACAAACAACAAATAAAATGAATAAAACAAGGGTCAGAAATTTTTTTGTCACACAGGCTGCCATAGAATTTTCACTACAACAACAGTCTATGCCATATCTCCTGATTAATGACTTCCTCCGATTGTCAATTGTCTTTACTAACCTGCAGAGTAGTACCACTTCAGATCTCGTAAGTAAACGAGGGCGGCAAAAATGCCAAGGCAAAGGGTATTGTTCATTGTTCCAGCTCCATACAACTAAAACAAATATTCAAAAGACAAATTAATGCATTGACCTGATAGCTGATAATTTAAAGCTGTTTGTACTCATTTAGTGGATACTTATCATCATTTGTTGCAATTAGCACACCTTTATGGTGCATCCTTTCATGAGTTTCTAAGTAAGAATAAATTAGACTGAAAGCTTGATGTTTCTATTGGTTTAAAGTTGGAAAGGGGAAAAGCCCCAAGTCTAGTCCCAAAGTTGAAAGAAGCCAAGAACAGAGTGGCAGTTCGATTACTTTCATGTAACATGCAAACTCCGCTAAATCAATGGTTGCAGTTTTCACTACCGTCAATCATCTTTAAAGTTAGTAGACCTCTCAGGAGACAGACATTCACTTCATAAGGTCACTCAAGTGAGTTGTGATTGGTAGATTTCGATCCACTTTGATCGTTTCGTTTTTCTTTCAAGGTTGGTTGATTGTCTTCATACATCAGTTACATATATGATTGACAGAGGCGAATAATGTAGTCGTTAGTTCAGTAGGTTTTAAACTTCAGAGTTCGTGTGTTCTTGCCTTCTTACTCATGTTTTGCTTTGTCCATTCAAACAGAAATATCATTACATGTACCTGTGCAAAAGTCATGGAGATGTTTTCCTTCTTCTTCTTGGCGGCAAAAATCAGGGACGAGACAAGTTCAGAGGCATTAGAGCAGAGGGGAGTTACCACAAATGAGACATAGAATGCTAAAGAAAAATGAAAAATAAAACATGATAGATAAATTAGAGTCAAGTTTAGTAATAAAGCGAAGGAAATAAGTTGCAAATTATTATGAAAAGAGCAATCACGACATAGTGTTTTTCCCCCTGAATAAGGTGTTATTTCATTGCAGGTTGCTTTTATAGTTTAAGACTACCTATTTATACTACTGAGTGCAGCAGGGTACACCATCTTGCCCAAGAGGACATTTGGACCATTCAATCTGGAGCCTAATGGACTAAGTATTAAAAGCAATTAACATTTGGTTTGGTTTTGCATTAGCATGCTTCAGTAGTGATTGGTTTAAAAAGCATGTGCTATTTCTAATCCAATTAGTTGTAAGACTAAACCCAATAGTGACTTGCTCACGGCATGTTTTCCGTACGCTTGTGACAGCGTACACATAACATATTTACTTTAAGTTTGTGATTAATAATATATAATTTATTACCAGTCTGTGGTTTTGGTTTTATGACACACAATTGAAAAACCGTTCTATCTGATGAATATAAATCTAACTCACCTGAAATTGGAATGTGAGACTTGTTCTTTGGATTAGTCAGTGAATCCAGCACATCACACATTGGATCAGCAAAAATTGTCACCTACAAACAAGAACAAAACTGAATTGTTCACAATACACTTGTGTTTTGCCTAAGAAGTCACTCTGGCACTGTAGCAGGCAAGATCCAAACTGCAAACAAATCTCTAATCATTAAAGAGATGGAAAGGTGATAAAAAAAGACACTCTTGTATATCACATACTTGAGTATATGGCAATAAAATCTGAATGCAGATTAAATTACTCACCAAACCAACTCCAAGGACTAGTAAACCGACACACTTGAGGGCCAAATGAGTGAAACTTTCCTCTTCTTCCTCTTCTTCCTATTAGCCACAAAATAACAATAAAAAGTAAATAAATAAATACATAAATAAGTTTACTAGTAAAATAAGAAAAGATGAAAAAAGATGAATGAAAGAAAGTAAAAAAGAAAGGAAGGGAGGAAATATGAAAGAAGCAAAGAAGGAAGGAAGGAAGGAAGGAGGGAGCAAGATAACAAAATTAAATTAAATTGGATGAAATTTTCAAACAAAAATTAAAACATTTGGCTGATTACTAAATGTTATAGACATATGCGAAAAAAGGGATGAGGGAAAAGAAGGAATAAAAAGAACAAAAAATGGAGATTTAAGGATGTTTAGGTCAATTTAATAAAGAACGATTACATTTTAACATCCTGTGTACTATGAATCGAGTATTTAATAAGCACCTTAAGAAATCATTATTAAACCAACAAGAATGAGTAGCTTAATACTATGATCAAAGAAAAAACATAAATTAATGATTAGACAACAACATTTGCAAAAGAGTCACCTCATTATTTTTACCCTGTATTCATGTTATATTCCTATTATCAATTATGACATGTCAAACAAATAGGCTGGAGCATGCCTCAGTATTTTGTTAACAAATTAATGTTATATTTAGTTATTAAAAGAGTAGCTGCAAGCAAAGTTAATTAGTAGCAATGTATGCCCTGCAGAGGTGGTACATGTATGCTAGTCAACCATGGTTTTTGTGACCCTTTATGCTCTAGTAATATGCCAACAGTCATCAAATGATGTCATAAAAATGTTTAAACTCGTGAAGCCACTTGTGAATGTGTGACCTAATTTGCATAATGTTTACAACACTATACTCGTTAATTACGCATTCACGAGTAAAAAGGGGCAAGAATTGTTGATGTTAAGTAATATTGAAACTGCCTCATGTTAATTGCTTTTAATTAACGATTAATGTTCATGCTCTATACTATGCAACAACAGTTCTTTACCGATGAACACACACCAATTCTGCCAGTTACTAAATTTAAGACTGACAACTTTGTTATGAATGTCAAAAAAAGTTACCGTTTAGTAATTACAGTTTTACTCGCAGATTCAAACAGCTGTGTTTAAATTAAAAACTTCAACATAATTGTTATAAAAAACCCCACTTTTATTACTCATTTTGATTAATTGATTGGTAAAAATGATGTTTACAGGTGAGAAAAGAATGAAGCAGTTGCAGAAATTACATAGAATTATCACAGATTAAAAATACACCGAAGCAATAGAGGGCAGAAAGTCTTACACAATGGACAAATGTCTATAGAATTTCTCAGTAGACTAGTTAACAGACTGTGAAATCAGGCTAAAACTCTCAGTATTAGACATGGTCAGTGAGAAGTTTACAGAAATGATTTAGCTCTATCCTGCTCACATTTTAGTGATTTTGTCAGTTCAACATTATATATATTTTTTGTTTGTTTGCTGATATCAAAGTTGCCGGCCAATTTACTCACCTCGTGCATTTCAAAAGAATCTTTATGAATAAGTTCCTGTCAAGTGGTGATGGTAAAAACAAAAAGAACACAAATTTAAGCTACACAGGAACACATTCAAAATTGTAATTGAATTCCAAGTGGAAAAGTGTAAATTTGGCTAGGAATGAGATGGGTGTGACCAAATATAATAACTATAATAGAAAAAAATATGTGAAACTTACATGACTTGCAGGTAAGTTTTAATGAATGATAAAAGTATTAAATGGTTAACTGTGTTATTTGATGAATACAGCATTATGAAGCCAAAGAAAGTCTTGTATATAAAGAGCTGCAGGCAGCTAGCAGCACGGCAAGCACTAAAACAAACAGCAAATGTACAAACCAGAGCAATCAATGTACCTTTTTATCGTCTTTGCCATCTTTTCCCATAATAGGATCAGTTTCTGTTGGTTCCTTCTTGTCCATTCCTGCTCCAAGACGCCAAGCCTTGAAATACTTCTTCTGGAGGTGAACTTTAAGGGAAATAGAACAGTTACAATGTAGTTAACATCAATATGAATAAAATTTACACACACAGACTTCCAGATATAAAGTTTTTATGGCATGGTGTCACTGCAAGGAATTCCATTATGGGTCCAACCCGGGGCATGTTCCCCTGGGAGATTTTTAAATCTGGGGTCTCTAAATAGCATTTCCAGCCTTCTGAGAGCCTTCTGATTTTTTCTACCATTGGAATAAATATGATGTAAAAAGTATATAATTAATCGGGCGGGGCCTGGGCCCGATTCATAATCTGTGTCAGATTTTTTTGTTTTGTCGGTAAATCGTTCCAGGCGCACGCGGCCCAGCCGACTCCTTGTTCACGGTCACGCAATTTTTGATGTTTCGGTTGGCGATCGCTCGTATTATGAACACTCTGCTCTCTGTTCAGTGTGGAGTGTATGTTTGTGTCATTCGTCCGTTTGATTCAGCGGGCACTGAATGTTTACAATGCAAAGCCGAGAAGTGTTTTGACATGTCCAAGCTAATTAAAAATAAAACGATTACCCACGGGCCCAGGCGACTCCTTGGTCACGCAAGTTTTGATGTTTATTGGCGATCGCTCGCCTGTAGTTATAAAAAATCATACATCTATTTTAAAAATATTTACGAATTCTCTGCGCTCTGTTTTTTGTGAAATATTTATTTTTTTAATTCAAGCGTATGGCTCGGAGCAAGCACTGAGTATTCACGTTGCGATTTGACATGTCCAAACTATTTATAAATAAAAAATGAATTATTTTTCGTGTTTTATGCAAGTGTTTTGAGTTTATTTTTGGAATCGAAAGGAAATTGCAAACCCAGCAAAATTTTGTCAGGGCACGCCGGACAAGGGGAAATTACCTGCTGAATCACGTAGTCAGGTATTCTCTATTTGCGTGCTTTCAATCACGCGACTTCGCAAATGCCACTGAAAGCTGTGTTTTTCTAGCAAAATAGCAGTTAAACTTCAAGAACTTGATTTTTAAGCTTCTTTTATTCTAACCAAAATCAATTTATGCCATTCAAGTAGTTTGAGCGTATTTTATGTAAGATTCGGAACAAAATAAATATTTGCAAGCCCAGACAGGAATTTGTTTATGCTCAGTGGATCAAAAAAGAAATGACATAATCAGGGGAATTTCGGTTCAATTCTTCAAACTTTTTGACTGGTGCAAAACTCGGACTTGAGTCGTCGGACGACGCTAAACGGAGAAACACAACGGGATGGCCTCAGTCTACTTTTTATTTTGGCATGAAATGGACTCCCCTTTATTGTCATTCAACTGGTTTGGGTTTATTTTATTCAACATTTGGAACAAAAAAAATATTTGCATGCCTAAGCATGAATTTATCTGGCAAGGCATGTGGCATAAGGCAAGAGATGATGCGATAAGGGAAATTCAGCTCACGCACACTGCGTGACTCACGCAAACACGACTTGTGTGTTTCTCAACTGACTGCTTTTGTAAATATTTTTTTAACTGTGCTGCGCCGTGCCTTTTTGACCTTTCTAGCCAATTTTAAAAAAGAACTGAAAAGAAGTGGTCAAACATTAACCGCCCGATTATAAACTACTTGAAGTTTCTTGTTTTATTATGAATTAAATTCTAAACCAAAATAAATAGACTCTAAAAACAGTTGAAATCTGAGATCATATTTACCTTCATGGGCAGCTTTATCCTCAGCATCCATTTGATCACCAATACGAGTCGGCATCTGCCTCTTGGCCATCATAACAAACTGATGCAACACCTTACGCTGCATCCTGTATGTCAACACAAAACAAACAAGTCAAAATTTAAAAAAAATCAACCAGGACTAACATTAGTAGCTGGCAACTGGCTGTTGAAGATGATGGGAAATTTCTTTTAAACACTCAGACAAGGCTAGAAAGAGTAAAGGATGACGCATCATGATATACAACTATAAATTAAAATACACATCTTTGGGATATAGTCTGCCTTCCAATTTTAATTTCCACTCATGCTCTTATACCGGTAATACTGATGCATGTATTCAAATTGCTTTGTCTAGTTTTTTACTTGTTAATTTTTTTAAACATAAAAGTGTCATTTTGCTTACATTTCTTGGCGATGCTTCTCTGCTCTCATTTGGGCTGATTTGCTGTCAACAAACTGACAAAGAAAACAGTCTGACAGTTAGAAATACAAAAAGAAAGGTTCAAACTAATTTATAACCCTCCAACAACCCTCCTGAGTAACAAAAAGACAAGAAGTTTTGTCGACATGACCACATTTGTGAACCAAATTCATAGTATTTTCTCCAGTATTTGATTTATTAAAAAAGAAAAAGAGCACCAAATATTTGGCTTGATTTTTTTTCTTTGTTGAGAGGGGTTGGGTGGGGTGTAAGTGGTAATTTGTTAAGGAAAGGTTACCGTATTTATAAAAAAAGCCTAGCCCTGACAGCCTAGTGGCTTAATTATTAGCCAAGTGCTTTTAACTCTAGTTTCTGTAGCACAAAAAAATATGGAATGTTGGAGTATACTATTCTACACTTTAATAGTCTAGCTACTACTTCCCATACATATACTATCTGCAGCACATTTGTTAGGTGGTGCTAACAATTGAGTTGTGGTGGAGACAGGCTAAGAGAGAGGGATGGTGGAGAGAGACTGGAGTGCCTTGCCGAAAAACACAACATAAGGACACTATGGGGTGGTCAGGGAGTAAAACTACAGATCTCTGGATCCAAAGTCAAACGCCATTACCAGGTAACTGTTCTAGCAACTGTACCTATCACAAATAGAATGCTTGTGCTGGAATGCTTACCAGGAAAATCAGGTAGGCAACAAATCCAATGAAACAGATGATCATGGTTGCTAAGGCAGCCTTGCGCACATAATCTGGCTGTTCCCCAAAGTTGTGAGGACCAAAATGCCAATCTGCTCCTTGCACAATGCTACACAAAATAGGAACCTACTGGTCAGAGCTTTAACTAGCTTAAAGCTAATAGTATACAGAACATGGATAAGAATAGAATGTAAAAATTTAATTTCAGATCAGTGTAAGGTTGATACTTACAAGTACGACAGAGAAGTTAACAGCATGATGCCAACAGCTGTCTTGACGCTGGGTAAGATTGTCACACCCTATAAAAATGCATTGAAACAAAATAGCATCATGCTTTATTCTTGTATAACAGTTTTCAGTGATGGGTGGCTATGGAACCTACAGGTGCCTAAGGACCAACAGGCCATTCCAGAAAATATGCATATAGTGGGAAGGCGGAGGGGGTTACTTAAATAAAGAAGGGTACCCTCTTCCATGAAAACACCGCCTAACTCTTGTTTGTGACTTAACAGGAAGCAGTCAAAGCACTTAGCTATTCAAACAATATGCTTGTACAGTACCCATTTATACTCCAGGGTGGAGAGTTTCAGGAGAGCGTAAGACATATCATACCTGGGGGAGAGACTTATCGACCCATCATACCTTTTAGGGAGTAAAAGTTGTCAATTGGTACCTTTTAGGGTGCAAAAAACCTTAATTAAAAATGACCGCTGCTAGAGTTGTTGTGGAATCTTTTAGGAGCTTTAAGGTTATTAATCCGAAAAATGATAGGAACAGTAAATATAAGGTTAAGGGACTGGTCAATAAGTATCAGGGGGGGTGGGCCGGAGCAATTGGAAAAGTGGTGGCTCAAAAATTTGTGGCCCACCCCTTCCGTCTGGCTCAAAACCGACTAACCCACCCCTGACAGGGGGTTGAAAATTACATGACCCACCCCCTTTGCTAAAAAAAAAATCAAGGGACCTATCATTTCTTTATCATCTGTTAGGGGTTGGAGATTTTTTATTTGACTTCAGCTTTTTAAGTGAAATTCCCTACATAGACATTTTCCCTGATGAACACTGCTGTTCCATGTACGTCTTTTTTCCATTTCTTGACACACCAAAGAAGGATGAATTTATCACTTCTCTTACTAGCCTTTTGTAAGTTTTCCACATATTTGTGTGTAAAGTCCATGGGGAAATTTAGACACAAACATATGCAAAAAAACTGAATCAGTATATGATATTAATTCATAATCAATTATATATTGAAGAGTTCATATTTTTATACAGAAATTAATAACATAAATAAAATACAACCACTGTCCATCATTCATATTTGCAAATTGTTTGAGAAATATATCTTATTAACCAAGCGCGAGGGCCGTACTGGGCGAATATAAGCCCGAGGTCTTGACAGTACGGTCCCGAGCAAGCTTGGTTAATAAAAGATTTATTACACGACTAGAAACTTTGTGTAGTGGGAATTGCTACCCGGTAGATGTCGTGGAAAACAATGTGCGGCAGAACTTTTACGCTCGCTATTTATTTCTGTGTTTAAGGTCATTTCATTTTCAAAGCAATAAAAACTCCGAAAAAATCTTGCAAAAAAATCTAGCAAAAATCTTGCGCTAAATCGTGAGGGAATTAGCGCGGGATCATCCGGGACAAAACCCGGTCCGATACTTGGAAAATATCGGCCCTCGCAGGACTGGAAATTAAGTAATCTGATTGACTGATTTAGTTATTAGCCCTCGGACCACCTTAGTTGTGTAATAAAAGAGTTTACTGGTATTTAAAGGCCTAAAGCGCAGCGTGAATCTATGCAGGTTGAAGAGAGTCAGGTAAAACTAATGATATGATTACAAGCCATCTAGGGGGGTCAGGGGGTATGCTCCCCCGGGAAAATTTTATATTTGGGCCTTTTGAAATCGCTAGAAATTCATTTAAAACTGCTTACATGGAGAAATTTATCAATTTTATATACTGATGAATACAACTTTTCTTGGAACTATAACAGTTAAAAGTAAGTGAATAAATAAGATGACCCACCCCCTACGTGTAGATCAAAATTACATAACCCACCCCTTTTCGAGGGCTCAAAAACTGATGACCCACCCCCTTTCTGCTCCGGCCCACCCCCCTTGTACTTATTGACCAGTCCCTAACTAATTGCCAGTACCAGTTAATTTGTTATTTTAGAATTGGCACCGCTTAGGGGTGAAAATGATTTGGGGTCATGTCCACTATATAAGATCTGGCATCTTTTAGGGGTGTTTTCAAAATTCTCCAATGAGCAGCCCCGTCCTTTTCATAGGGGAGTGCCCCTCACCCTCCTGGGATCATGCTTGCCTCGCCTGCAGCACACTAACCACTAGGCCATTTTACTTCCTACAAGTAATTAAACAGTCACTTATAGTTATAAGAGTTTTTATTATTAAAAAATTCAATCAGTGACTTTGTTCAATGAACGTTTTGCAGGTGCACTGAATAAATTGATTGTTCATTTTGAATAGTAATGGATACCTGTCTGTTGCAACTGATCTTTCCATATCCACTGCCTTCAATAGCTTCGTCATAAGCATTCAGGTCGCACTTTCCAATTGCCACACTCCCAGCCCAGGCTGCCGTCAATAACATGATGGTACTACCTGCCAAAGTCCTGTAATCATCAAAGAATCAGCAATTTTTTTTTCATCCACACTTCAAATTGTAACTTCTTTTTGATAAACAAAGGAGACTGAATAACATTTCTCACCCCATGCCAACAGAAAGCTTGGTCTGTGCGTCATCTCCAAGACCAGACACAATGATAATGGCTGAGTCAGGTACTGCTCCCAGCAGTGGAAGGACAATGCCACCTGAGAAATGAAAGAAAAGAAAAACAAATAAATTCAATTTACTGGCTTTCATTCTTTTTGCAAAAAGAAAAAGAAGATCCATCCTTGGTAAATTGTGAGATGATCACGTTTAATATTCTCAATAATCAACCTACTTCTAAATTTTCTAAAACAGTATAGAGAAGATAGAAATTTTGGATTGGTCTGATAGAAAGCTGAAAAGGGGAATAGCAAAGGAATTTATGAGATGCCTTAATGACCATTCATCATTAATTTTTATTTGAATGTTTTTTTTTCAAAGGAGCTACACTGACAATGCAAAATCATGCTGTTATGTTAAATGCGCATGTACAATTTATTTAACACTTACCAATCAGTGATGGAGAACAACCAAGATCCAACAAAAGCTCAGCACCATCTATCAAAAATAGAATAATGATAAATTTCGGATAAAGAACTGAGTATTACATTTCTAAGTTTTAAAGAATATATTTCAGTAATTTTCTAATTATTACTGGCAGAGTTCTGTCCAAAAGCCAGCGACACAGCTGTTCTTTTGTAGCTTTTGTTATTATCTAGTTTATTAGATAATACTTTCCATTGGTAAAAGTAAAAGCCTAATAAATAATTATTCAAATTTAACCAATATATGGTAATTGTGTAGCTGAGGATGGCAGAAGTTTCTTTGGAAACATGTCTTTAAAAATTAAGTTCAAATATTTTAATTGATCAAGGCAGCTGTTTAAAATTAAAAATTAATCCTGTTATGCTAGAATTAGGAAAATGTACAAATTACAAGGGGACAAATTTTGTTTTCACTCATTCACCTGAACTTTATAAACTGCCCACTATTTGTTTCAGTACTTAGAATTTTTACTCATGTACAAGAGTCATATAAATTATTATTTTTTTCCTGAAAATACTTGAATTGCAATTTTAAATTTGTTTCCTTGATGGCATACTCCAGAGATTTAAATACAAATTCTCCTTACAAATTTTAAAGCATATCTTTTAGTTCTAAAAATTTATTTCTGCATAAAATAACTCAGAGGTTGACAGGTGGACTCCAGCTTAGAATTTTGGAATGCAGTTATATTATTATTCAGAAACAGAGAAATAACATGATGTAATTAGAAACATACCAGAAATGCATTTTGCAGCAACACCAAGTATAGCACCATAAAACACCATCAACAGAAGGTTACCGGTTATCTGGAAAGGAATTAGAAACAATTTTAGCTTATACGGTCAAGCTTAACAAGCTAAGTAGTTGTTCCATCCTTGCATACAAGGTGGGAACCCAGAGGGGTGGGTTAGGACCTTGAAAAGTACATGAAGAATTTTTTTTAAATACCTCTCTTTGTTTGGACCAAAGTGGGACCCAGGCTCCTTCTCTTGGATCAACGAGTGAATCTAATTATAACATGATCTGATAACAGGCCTGAGGCCAGGGTTCAGTGTTAATGCTAAAAACTACTATTTCTGTGAAATGAAGTGACTAGGAGTATTGCTACTTCTGCAGAAAGGGTTCTACAACATGATCCCAGGTCACCCTTAGTTTTTTGCCAGGTTGCCATAGCCATTTTTGCTACCACCTATTTATAAAGGTAGGTGGAGAAATGTACTATGATAGTGAAGTGTTTTGCTCAAGAACACGACACAATCAACAGCACTGAACTGAGACCTTGCTTGATCCAAAGTCCGCAAACATGCACTGTTGCGTAAACCCCCGCCCATGTCCGCAAACTCATGAACGAAGGCAGTGGGAGATTTTATTTCAAACTTTCAAGAAATTTGTATTCAAATATCTAACATTAAAATTTAAACTAACCGTCGAAATAAAAAACTAGATTAATTTTTTTATTGCTATTAGCAATTTATACAACTGGTATGTTGCACAATGAAGAAATTTAAACAATGGTTTTAAAGGAATATTGGACAAGTGGCAGGGGGTTTATGGTGTAAAGAGGGCAAAAGAGTGCAGGCAGCTTAGAAGCATTGTAAATTATATTAAATACTGGACTGTTTAACACAACATTCTGAGTTAAGACAAAACCAATACTGCTCTCAGTGATATTATACCTATTGCAGAATTTTTTAAAATAATCCAATTATTTGTTTTTAAATAGGTTATATAAAGAAGTTTCAACCAACAAAAATTACACTGAACAAATCAAATCCTAGAAGATACAGATTTGTGATTGCAATTGCCCTGCTTGTTTTGTGTTACTGAAGGCAAATATGTTAAAAATATTTCTAAAGCTTTAGTTCTGCTGTGTGATTCTTTCGCCTGGCTTGGGTGTGTCGACCCAAACAACCATTTCCTTTTAACAGCAGAATGTTCAAGAAGTAAGTGTCGGCATTTAAACCTCCGAACAACACATCTATTCATTGGTGGCAGTCAAGCTGAAAAAAATGCCAAGCTATGGCTTTTAAATGGACCTAATTAAATGGACTAACTATGATAAACAGTAAACCATAAAATGTTGCATTGGTTGAAAAGTGTTATAAAAGCAAACAAGTCTTCGATTTTTTTGAAAATCAGTTTTCAGGGATTCTGGAAACTGTGTTTAGTTGATATTTTGAGCACAATTAAAGTTGTACTCGCTTCACTTCAGAAAAGAAGCGAAAACAACTATTAGCATATCAAAGGAATAAAGCGTTCTGCGTTTTTCTTTTCAAGCAAAAGGACGCCATGTTCAATGATCTGGAAAAAAATAAGTCTCGCAAAGTTTTTTCACTTCAGTGATTTCTGCAAACCCAGGTTTTACATCTGTTCCTGTTTTCCTTGCCTTCGATTCTACTTCTTTGATAAACTGCAGTTATTAACCAAAGATAAGTACAGGCATCTTAAAAGAGCTACAACCATCTTAAACGACATAAAACTATTTTCACGGAGACAAAAGTCATACGTGACTTGGCTCTTTAAAATTGTATTCTGTATAAAATTTCATGAAAATAATTCTGACTTCTTGGCGTCGAATTTTCCTAAAATCGACAATCAAAAAGTTGCGAATGTTTTCGCGTTTATTTTCAAAAACTATTCAAGGAATTTTTACATTTGGTTAAAACCAAACTATCAACAGAAAGCAAAATCTAGAAAACAACACCCCTCGCGATAGAAAACAATATTTTTATGCTCCATTACACACAAATATTTTTTAAGTCCCAAAAATTAATTGTTCGAAGACTGCATATTAATTCGCGTGGTTAAAATTTGTTTTGCAGGGGTGTTCTGTCAGTCTAAATTATCGAACGACTTTCGTAAACGGAAAAGATCCCTCAACAAGGCCAAAATGAATAGCAAGATTTATGTTTTGTTCTTAAAAAAATACTTATATTGGCAGCGATCAAACAAAGCTAAGCATGCAAATCAAACAGGTGTGAAATAGACCGTGATCGGCCTGTATATTTTTTGGTCATGAAATAAAAACTCGCAAACACGAAGACATGTCTAGATTAAGTATTTCCACATTCTAGAACGCAATAAACCGAATTCAGAAATCTTACTCAAGACACTCAATTTGAATTCCTGAAATTTTAACATTTAAAAACCCGATATATTCTGAGAATAATAAACTTGAAAGGGCGTACAAAGATTACCATAATTTTGTTTACACGCCCGCTTTGCGCTTCGACAGTTAACAAGTGTACAGCCAAGTTTGGCGGTAAACGCCGATCGAAGGTTCCACCCTTCACGGACTTTCATTTCTTGTTCATTTCAAGAGTCGTTCTGGCAGTGAAAAATACATAACCTTAACACTTAATTTATTGTACATTCACTCTAGTCTAGAAAATACCGATTAAATATTTTCTGCCAAGCAGCGTATCCACGTATAAATTAATAAACTCTGCTTTCCCGCTCGATTTCCGACGAGTTTGTACAAAATGTGAACAAATTGAACGTCGCTCTGCAGCGACAAGAACTCTCTGCCTTAAAAGTTCTAATAAAATTTCAAGCTTACCGTTGATGAACAGGGATAGAAACCATTCTTGTCTTCAGAGCAAGGGTCGCCTTCTTCTTCAGGACTACTTGTACCGTTTTCCCCTGTGCCATTTTCTGCTGCCTAAAAATTAAACCAAGCAACAAATCAAGCTCGACCATTTTCAATTCAAGACAGACAAGCCGAGAGAGAGGTAGTAACAGATAATTCAAGTTTAATATCTGCCAAAGGACTAAACAATGATTAATATTTTAAAAGAGTTCTAAATAAGTAAAATTTTAACTTACACGTCTAAACCTGCTGTAGCTAAACAGAGCTCGGGAATCGGATGGAACGAAGAACTGACAAGACACCCAGGTGCACAACAGAATGAGAAAGTATACTTTTGGCGAAAAGCAAGCCATCTTGATCAAACGACCGTCTCCAAGCGAAGCGAAGCGCTTATGCCGAAAAATTTTATACTTTCTAGAATATATTACTCGCTGAAAGCACTGTGGGCTCGGAGGTGGGCCTTGATATGGAAATTAATACGAGGTAACGCAACAATGAGCTTAAATTCCATTTTTCCGGTCGACGAGTCGTGACGGGAACAAAAGATGTTTGCAAATGAGTACGTGCTATACTGAAATTCCACAAACAATCTTTGAGCATACCAAGTGCGCTTGTCAGAATTTGCCAACATATAAGGGCTGTCACCTCCATGTGTGTGTTCGAGTTTGGCAACAAAATAATTCTGGCAGAATTTTCCCGTAAAGTGATCGAGAACAAGTTTATAAATTCCCTGAACGTTTGCAGGCAAAAAAGAACGATATTGAATGAGCCCATGGCCAGGGCATTCCCGGCTACTTTGGAAGCCTGGTTGCTCAACAAGGTCGCCCCTTAGTATGGAGGGGTGGGGACCGGGCGTAAGGGACGGTCCATTTTTTGGAGAGGGGGGGGGGGGGGGGGGTATGAAAAATATTGAAAAAATTGTTTGCAGGCCCTAGAGAGACAAAATAAATTGTTTGCAAACACGATATGTTCGAAAATAATGTTTGCAGAGAATGTTCCCAGGGCTTTTCCCTTGGTGATTTGGAACGGGCGGGAAAAGCCCTGGGAACGAGGTTGTTTGCAGAGGTGCATAAACTAAAAAAGAGGTTTGCAGAGAAAATTTTCATACCCCCCTCCCTCTAAGAAAATAGTGTTCCGTCCCTTACCAAGTGTGGTCTTCGAACATCACTATCCAACATCGCGTAGATTACACAAGGGGATTTCATTTAGTCTGAACGTTGTTCTTTTTCGCCTCCCAGCTGTGAAATCGTGTATTATTTTTTACAAGGAAGTAGAAACAACATAGCCACATTTATGTGTGCAACTGCTACCGAAAAATTCCGAAAGAAAGCCTCCCATCACCCAACACCTTAACACCCAACCCCAATTTTAGACACAAAAATCCTTCCGATTATAAGCCGCCCTCCCAGTCAAAACCATGGATTACTGGTAGATTTTGCTACAGCTCTTTATTATATGGCTACAATAGTACGCGCGCTCTGATTGGCTGCTGAGCGGGCATTATTTTCTTGTAATGACCGGGCATTATGAAAATTTTTCTCGGCTCGACGGTTTTTTGAGTTCTGAGTAAAAGCTACTAGCGAGGGGGCAAAAACAACAAAAAATGCCGACAAAATATAACTATCTTTTCAATAACTGAAAGAAAAATATAAGCATACCGATACTTCTTTAGTATGAGCGACGAAGAGAGCCACAGAGAGCGAGTTTTACCTCCAGTGTTTTTTCCCTTGATGATACTCTTTTTTTGAATAGTGCTTAAAGGCCATATAATAAATAACTTATTAACCTCGTCCGTTCGGTCATTACAGGGGAATCTCAGACCTCGACCTTGATGTATTGACCTCGCTGTCGCTCGGTCAATACATCAAGGCCTCGGTCTGAGATTCCCCTGTAATGACGTCACTCTCGGTTAATAAGTAGTATGTAAAGCCTGGGCCAAATGAGGATGAAAGTTGATGAGAGTTCACACTCTCGCTCTCGTTTGGCCTGAAACTCTCATCGACTCTCATGCGCTGTCATCGACTTTGAACGTGCTCAAATTTTTCACGAGAGTCGACGAGAGTTGTACGGACTCTCGTTCTCGTTCAGCCCGAGTTGATGATAGTCGATGAGAGTTGACAAAAACTCTCATGAGAGTCAACTCTCATCCTCGTTTGGCCCAGGCTAAATAAAGTTATAAGCCCTGAAATGTTCATGTGAATGTCATATCATTGTTTTGAGAGTTTTACCATGTGGTATTCTTTTATGCACCTAAAACTTTCAGACGCGGTATCCCGTTCAAATATAAAACATGTTATTAAGACAAGCATTTTTGTAAAGCAAATGCCTTTCCGAAAATAAGCTACCCCCCCCCCCCCCACATAAGCTCTCCCCGAAAATAAGCCTAATAACCACGATAACCCGCAAACTTTATAATTTATTTACGAACGTCAAATTGAATGGAACACAAGTGTCCTAGGCAATTTCATCGTAAAAAATCCCCACAAAACGGCTCGTTACGGTTCACTGTGTGCAAGTAACCGACTATAAGGACTCTAAGCAAATGACATCGGATCGATCCCGAGGGCGGGGGTAGGGGGCATCGGCTATTCGTACTGGTTTCGCGAATTATCTTTGCTATAAGATAATGTAAAGAAAACGAGGTCTGCGTATGACATACCTGCCATACTTTTAAAGGGTGTTTATTTAGAAAACTCCAAATACATTCCAAAAGGTGGTGCTTTTCGCAAAATATCACATAACCGTAGTCAACGTAGGTAGGGGAGTAAGTACTACTTTCGACAATGAACTTAAAGCACTCGGAAACCCGATTCTTATCCTCGGCTCTAATCAGAGCACTCGCTAGCATCCCGTAAGTTGACTGGTCATCATAACGCCACAAGAATAATTACAAGAATACTTCGAGTGTGAAGCGAAAAAATGGCCCCAGACTTCCCACGGCCATTTTCCACTCGTGCTTGATCTGTTTTTCGGTTCACGCTCGACGAACTCAAAAAAAAAAGAGGGACTGATCGCATTTATATTTAACTTCATGCTGCTAAGTAATGTATTACCAAATAACGCGGACTCGTTTATGACTCAGAGACCAGATTACAATGAAGCAGGCACTTTTTTCCCTCCAGGCGCAATTACTATTATTAAAGACTGAGAAGTGAGCATATTAATCTAGCTGTGAGTTCGGTTTCTTCTTTTCTATGGAGGTTTCAGTAGTGTAGATTCCATATTTGAGCTTGTTAATTTTTTAATGTTTTATGGGAATTTTAAATATTCAATAATCACCAAAAAAATTGTTTCCAGTTGTCACGTTCTAAGAACGCAAGTCCAGTCCCTGAACTCTTTCTTCCGCGCGCCCTTTATTATATTGGGGTTGAACCCCGGCAAGGGGTGAGAAGAGAGAGTTCACAGACTGGACTATAAGAACGATCGTAAGATGACCGATTTTGTATAGCATTGATTTGTACATCAGTTGAACAATTTTAATTTTCACGCAAGTTCCATATAACGAGGAAAATCGGTACAGTCAACTCTCTCTTAACGGACACCTCTACACCTCTATAAGACGGACACCTGGCGTTGGTCCCGTCCCTGCCTTTTTCAGTCATTTTACTGTAACTAAACTGCCTATAAGACGGACAGTTGGAACCGGTCCCGACGGTGTCCGTCTTAGAAAGAGTTGACTGTATTGAAATCGAAATTTACATATCCACGGAAAGCTGCCGTAATTACTTGGTTCATAATTTGCATACATGTACATGAAAACTAGAATATGACATTTGTCGTCCGACTAAATATATACTATACTATATCAAAGGAATGTTCCATGCTACAAATGTTTTACCTTTTTGGGTCATTATAGAAACTCTATCTAAGCATTTTACTAGAAAACAAAATATTTTTTTGCTGTATTTCTATTTAATATCATCGTGTTTTCTTTAACACCGTGTTCAGTGGCTAATTTATTAATTATAAGCTTTAAAACCCTAGCGTATTCCAAGTTGGGACTTCAGACTTGCCATCTGCAAAAATAATGAAAAAAATAATAATAAGAGCAATTTTTTTAAAAAGCTAATCCCTTTCTTCTTCCAGTTTCACACTCACGCTTCACGCTTTCAACATCACACTTTTACACGGCACGCACTTGGAAATATAAAGCGTCTCGTCATTAAAGATGCGACAACACCTGAAAGCGTCTTACCTCATTTTCCATCAGCTTTCTTCTGGTTAAACAAAGTTGAGCTTCGCTTTTATTTCCAGCTCTCAGAGCTTGCTGTGCTTTAGCATGCTCTTGTGGGATTTTCGCTTGAAGTTGGCGAATATAATCTGGTGAAAAAAAATCAAATCATTCACCAACCTCGTTCCAAGGGTCTCTCTCTCTCAGCCGAACAAGGTTGATCATTTACAAGCTATTACAGTGGAATCTTTAGATCTCGAAGCTCCAAGGGAAACGAAAATTGATTCGAGGAATGTGAAATTGCAGTGTTTCACGGAGCAAAGCAAATACAAGAGAAACAACGTTTTGCTCGAGTTATTGGGAGGTTTGAGAAATCGAAAACTTGAGAAATGAGTACAGTAAAAACCCGCGAGTAAGAACCTGCATTTAGCCTAAACAGGTTCTTACATAAATGGTAATTGGCACGAATTTAGGCTATTTAGGTTCTTAATAGGTTCTTATTTTCTGAAAAAATAATTACCATGGTCACCATGTTACTAATAGACTTTTTAGTGGTATTCAGCCTTTTTCTTATATGAAATTTGCAAACCATTTTATTTTTATTTATGCAGTGATGGGTATCCCCCTTTGCAGAACCCTCCCCCCCTTATACAGATATAGATATGTGATTGTATCAATACCGGCAATAAAATTTAAAGATCTTCAACATTAGTATTTACATTGAAGCTGGATAAATAAGGCTCCTAGGTGTCTCCAAAGAGAATCCAGAATGTCGACTTATCTAAACCTAAGAACCTATTTCCAAATTTTAGGCTAAAGAGGTTTTTATATAGAGGGTGTCTTACTGGCAAATTTTAGCTAAACAGGTTCTTACTCGTGGGTTTTTACTGTATTCCATTGTAGTTTCCACTTATGTATAGTACATGGACGGTTATTTGTCGTTCCTTAATCCATAAATTTTCAAGAGTTATGAAAATTAATTTCTTTTTGCAGTTTCATTACACTGCTCAGCAGAATGGTAATGAGAATAAATAAAAAAAAAAACAACTAAGGATATCGTGTTGATGTTCTACCAAATTTTAAGAACCTGCATTGAAAGAAACTTCTAGTAAGCAGTAGGGAGAAGCGAGTTCTACTCACTTATTTGCGCATTCCTATCACCACTTGACAGAGTCCTTTCCACTTCAGCTATCTTTTGCTGATATTGCTTGCAGCCTTGAATGGCAGCAGGAGAAGGCATCTCTCCCTTAGATTTTTGGGCAGCAATCTATGAACAAAGATAAACAAACAAAATGATGGAGGTGATGACATCATTGCATTGTGTTTGTTTAGTTACGCACGAGCGTGTTTGATGAAATTTAAATACGACCGGCCAACTTTTGCCAAGAAAAGCTTTGAGAGAACAAGTGTCAACCAAGTCTTCATGTCTATTAGGGAACTGAGTGAGTTTGTAAATTGATGTATATATGACGTCATACTGTTTCCTGATTGAACAGGTTCTTCATGTACGCGGTATGAAACATCGTCTAACCCAGCACCGGTGGTATCTTGCCCTGCCGAACTAGCGGACAAACACAGGAATTGCACCGTCGATAAGCCTAAATACACACAGGTTAGTCTGAAAAGCACGCTGGTTAGCCTTATTAGAGCTAACTCGAGAAAAGTTTGCTCTAATAAAGTGGATTTTAACCTCAGGGAGGGGAGCCAGGGGATGAAGAAATATACCGATAATGGAACTCAGTCTTTTGACTGATTCACGCGGACGCATTTGAGGGTTAGAAAATAAAATGCTCACCTGTTTCTCGGCGATTTGTTTCGCCAGTTTCAAAACTTCCAAGCTGGAAAACTCCGTCTCAGCACTATACCATCATAAAAGGAAAACAAAAACTGAACAATAATATAAATTGCGATCTGAGAATGAAATGAGAGAATTATTTGGTATGGCTGTGAGTACTATATTGTAAGCAATTCAAATTACCGGTGAGTTAAGTTATTATTTTCTAAAGAAACTATTCGTTGGCGGGCAAGTGAAACACACTTTAGCTCCAACGTAGGGCAAACGCTTGACACTTCAGCTGTACAAAAACCGCCACGCTACCTCTATAAGCTTCCAGTTGATATTTATTTATTTATCAATGCTTGGCATACATCAAAAGCAGATTTCGATTGACTGTCGCACATAATTATTGTTGAACCTTCACCGACGGTCACGAATGTACAGCGGCTGCATCTGTGCACCGAACAATACACTTAACTCTCATTGAAATCTCCTAATGGGCCGTTGTTTCTTAGCCCGAATATCAGGCTTCTCTACACGAAGGCCTGACATTCAGGTTAGTTAATTCTGTCCCAGCGTGACTGTCGGCAAAGAGCTTTAAATGGACGTCCAGTATGGTTTTGCCAGTGTTAATGCCGAGCTCTTAACCAATCAAAAGCATCGCTTTTATTTTAGCGCTCAGTGCTATTGCACCGCAGTGGAACCAAACAGAAGAGAGGAAATATGTACTGTTCACGTTTTCCAACGAAACGGGCTCCGCTTTTGAGAACTTTGTTTAAGTGTGAACCCTTCCTTTGCAACAATCTCTCCGCACCCGCCACCACCACAATAGGAAGGGATAGGAAGATCAAGGAACGAAACTGGTTTAAACAACACGCAGATGCGTTGTTCTCTAACAGAAATACCTAACAGAAAAGTTCTGCTGCATTCTACAACAAGCAACGATTTCAATACACTGTACTCGTTTCAGCTGCTGGTGTAAAGTTTATTACACATGTACATTTGAAAGCTTTACAGAAATCAGCATCCGATAAATTGATAGTGTAAGAGTAAGTTTCATGAACTATCAAAATTCTTTCTTTCTCTCTAACTTTATTCAATGTTTAAAGTACAAGCTCTGAATGAGAAGGTGTTGATTAAAATCTTTCTAAAATCTTTCTATAGCGAGACAACAAGTGTTAAAGTACTTTTAGAACATTTATTTTACCGATCCAGGACACACAAGTCTCTTGTATACACGTATGACCCTCCCCGGTTACATGCCCCCCCCCCCCCCCTCTCAAGCTATGCCTCCTGTATATACTACATCCAGCTAAATTAGCCAGACACATCTCATTCACCGATCACACTGTCAATTTCTATCTCTGTATAAATACCTTATTTGAATAGTTAGAAACGATTTCGTCTGATATGGGACTGAATTGTATTATATACTACAAAATTTGGAACATTCAACTTTGATTTTTTTTAATGAAAAACTGTACCATTATCGCTATGAACATCAGCCTTGTAGGCAGTGCCACTATTTTATCGTGTTAAGCACCTGCTAGCATGCAGTAATGTGTTTAGAGTCACCAATGTGAACGGTACGTTCCGATACGTTACAGACCTAAATGGCAGTCACCTAACTATACATACACTATACAGCTTAACGCTAATTACATAGAAAAGCAAGAGAGATATTTCTAAAGGCATACCATTTGAAAGGAAACTTTTTCTTTGGTGAAAGCAGAGCCAGCCAGCTCGCCTGCCTGTCTATTTCGAAAATACATAACTAAGATAATGAGAACATCTAAAAACCTCTTTTTGATGACGCCACATACACACCAGAAATCCGAGATTGCGGCTCAATCAACGATCAATCAAAGAGATTTTATACAGATTCAGTTATTTACATTTCTATTTACACTTGACACATATAAGTACAGTACCAGCTGTACTTGTAAAATAGGTGCCTTTAGTTTTTGTCGTCTATATCTCAATAAAGCTTTGCTTTTGTTTAAACGTAAAAAAATATTAACAGAAATGAATGAACTTTGTTCGCGTTTAGACTCCTTGTTATGACATGCACACGAAAACAATAAGATAATGTCGAGATTTATTGACTGACTAGTCAAATATTTTCTTATTTCACTTCTCAGCATGGTTTATCTTCAATCCTTCATCCGAGAGGCCATGAACTTGTCACGTGACAGAGCAAACGGCTGATTTGGCGCTATGAATAAAATAGAATAGGAGAAAGAAAATAAATTGCTTGAAAAATATGAAAATGAAAACGTCTTAGCACACTGGCACAGTAAAACACTCACAAGACTTTAGACATCACGAAACTAATTCTACCACTGGTCACTACGTCATCCCTGATACACAAAACATCAAAAAATGTGCAGAGATTACAGAATCAATGCTGTTTGGGCTGTCAGTGGTCAAAATAAAAATTAAAAAATTTGGTTGCATCTGGCCTTTAAAAATGTTTGAATTTGTTTTAAATTTTCGGCACCTTTCTGTTGCCTTCCTTAGAATAAAATGACTAAAAGAATACATTTAAAAGTTCTAAAACTTGTGACGGTCCCAAAGGGATACAATTAGTGGCAGATACTTTTATTTTTGGAATCTCTGCATTCCACTGTGAACACCGAAGCTGTCAGTGAACGCCAGCCCCTCCCTAAAGCGTATTTGCCACTAAATGTATCCCTTAGAAACCGTTACAAGTTTTAAAATTTTAAAAAAAAAATTTTTAGTCATTTTATTCTGAGGAAGGCAACAGAATGGTGCCAAATTTTAGTACAAATTTTAACATTTTTAAAGGTCAGATACAACCATATTTTTTTTTTAAAAAACACAAAGCCTTGGGCTATCTTTAAACAAGACAAATCATGTTCATGGCCCCATTCCTAAAGATCTGTTCTGTGAAGCACGTAAGGGTCATTGTAAAAAAATAAATTTTCATTGTTAATCTTCAGTTTCAGCACCTGAAGAAAACTATGCAAAACGTTTATCAAGAATCTTACAGCAAAGTTTAACATAATAAGGCTTTATACCACAGTACTTCGTTTAAATTAGTATAAGCTACTACAGCAAATAAACAAATATTAAATTTGTGATGTTTCTATATGGACTCAACGAGTTGCCTTTACCTATTAAGGATAATGAGAATTATACTAGGGCCGCCAAGCGGCCTGAAGTAATAATTCTGATTATATAAACAGACGAAGTGAGAAATATATGAGAAATATAATCTCACATAGGGAGACAAACTGAAGCCAATTGACTTCACTGATCATGACATGGTTAATTAAACTAGCTATGACCACTAAACTCGGAAAATGAATCAATAAACCGAGGATATAAAACCGCCAACTTTAATAAAAAATAAGTTTTGAACAGGTTCAATCCCCTATCCGTCAAATTATCTACGTTCTACAGATGCAAATATACTCCAGCTTAACTTTTCACACTTCACTTTCGAGGTAACTTTCACCCCCAGCCAAATATATTTAAACTGTAACTCAGTTCAATACATCAAATCGCATCAACACTTTGGCAAAGGTTCGCCACGTCTTTTCAGTTTTTTTCACAAATTTAATGCTTTGCTTAAGCCGCATAATTATTTAGCAGCGCAGGACTGTAGCGTAACTGGCCCGACAGTGAAAACTAGCAACAAGCCCATCCAAAATCCCTTACGAAGTTGTATAAAGTACAGGGTTTATAAGAGAAATTTTACGGTATGTAATATATGGAACCGCGACATAAACATAGGCTTGCGTTACCAGCACATGCAAGCAAACCATTTTTCTAATGCTATTTTTTATAGTAAAATCTAGATCTGTTGCCAACATGCATTAACCTATGTTTTATCGTGCTCGCACACCTCTTATACATAGTAATAGTCTACATGAACGTGTCTCGCGTAAAATTCTAAACTACAAATCTTCACTGCGTTGTGTTACAAATTCAATGTCTTCGAACGAGTCGAGTCGAGTCGAGCACTAAGCTGAGCGCATTTGTTGTCTAGCAAAATAAGCCAAAAGGCATAATACTCATTCTAAAATCGGTAAAAAGGCCTTTCGCCAGTTCGCATTAAACTTTGCTTCTGAACGCAAATCCGTGACTTGGCAATAACGTATTCACTGAACACAAATCTCAGACCAATCTTTGGATTCTCAGTGGCAAAAAACTTCGCAATCTCCTTGTCGGACTTTTTTTGTTCCAACCTATATTGAAACTGATAGTCGAGGACATCTGCCAAGGTTTTGGCGACTGGATAGCCATCATCCGGGAATGGCTTGCCGGCATCGCTTTTCTCGTCTACCATCTTTTTGATGCCGTCAAGTGATAGGTTCTTCAAGATGTATCCTTCAATTGCAAAATACAATGCTTTATTATAACTATCGAAATTTTCAGAGATCTTCTTCCACGTAGCGGCCATTGCTATCAGGTCGCTATAGCTCTTTTCTGGGAGCCCTGCAGCTGTCAGGATCTCATCCAGAACTTTCTTCATGGCCTTTTGGAACTTGGCCACTTGCGTATGCTTGGATTCAACATCACGTATTGCTTTGTTCAACTTCTCCAGCGTCCAGACTTCCAATCCAATTGAAGTGGCAAGACCTCCTACCCCGAACACGACTCCGGCGATGTTAAGACCAATGATGACTTTATCAAGCTTTGGCATTTTGGAGAGCGAACTTTCTTCGTCTGGTACAAGAGGGGGTCGTACAACTACTGGAGGTTGGCCATCTAGTGGAACGTCATCAAAGGGACCGTCTAAAGGCTCTAGAGGTTCTTTACCTAGAGCCTTCTTGTCTCGAAAGTAGCGAACAATCTGCACAATACAGGCACCCAGCCCTGCAGCGTCTCCAACGTAACCCATCACTTTAGCTAGAGCTTTGATGGCTTCTTCAGCTTTGCTATCTGTGATGTCAGAGGTGATTTCTTTCTTTAACGCATTCACCATGTCGCTTGGGAGTTTGTCGAGGGACTTCTTCAAGCGATCAAGATTGACAGCGACCAAATAGTAGATGTGATCGTACAAGTTTCCAGTACTTATTACATCGTCTTTGAGCTTCTGAGATTTCGAAAACAGTTCATCCATTTTCTTTTGTTCAGCGACACCAAATCCAATCCCAGCTCCAATGTTCCCCAATCCAAGGACGACATTGGTTAGTGCTAGACCGATCCCTGCCATTTCAGTTCTGCTTCTGTGAAGGTGCGATGAACAAATAAAGACGGTACGCACTGCTTCAAATGGCAACAACTAATGGTCAACCTGTTCGTGTCATCAAACTTGTACCAGGTGATTTTAACTTCCTTTGGCTCGTACGTGAATCAATGCACACACATTAGATATTTCGTTTGATCACGAAATAGCTAGCGCGCAACACTTGTCACACGTGCGTGTTACTAATTTGCATAGTGGAATGTATAAGTTATTTGGATTTTCTTAACAGTTTAGAATTCGAATTCGTTATTTTGTAACGGCGTCGAAGAACTAGAGGTTTTGCCTTGCTGTGTGTTTTAGGAGGCACCGGGTAAATACCATTTACTTTTAAAAAATAGGGCCCCAATGGGTCCATGTGTTTTGCTGCTAGAGCAAAGTCTTAGGGAACATGTTGATGAAAGACAAGTGAGTCGAGATTGAAATCCAACGTCTTTTATTGTCTGTCACTTGTGTGCAGGTTAATAATTGCACTATATTGTAGTCACTTTGTGTTAATTCAATCCTGATAATTTTACTGATCAAAATTCAGAAATTATAAATAATCGCACGTGCACCGGCGTACAACAACAGAAAGACGGCGTTGAACGTAACGCAAAGTTCATTTTGAAAGCGAAAGTTTACAAATAATTATTATCATTCGTCAGTCATCCCTTCACGCATGAACACTCGTCGAATTTCAGTGTCTTCACAACAAGATCGGAAGATCGATAAGGACCAATTTTTGATTCTGCGAAAGTTCGTTTTCTTAAAGTTTTAGAAATTTGTGAAGTTGGAGGATTCACTGAGGACTGCGTAGCCGAAGATGCAGTGGCTCGCTGGACATCAAATTCTATTTTTCACGGCGTTTAATTAATCTTCACAAAATAAACATGTGGCGCCAGCGCGTCTGGCAGTCAAAAATTCATTTTTCAAAAAACTTTCCCTTTCCAGCTATTTTAGCGGGGCTTATACTATAGTACCTACCTGTCAGTCGTAGAAAAGCTGAAATTTAAGGATGAACTGTTTATTAAATGAAGACCGTCTTATTTTTTAATAACTAGTAAACAAACTGGTCGCCACGCATTTAAACACGAACTGACGAATGTTGCATCTGATGCAGTGAATCTGGTGAATGAGAACTTCCTTTAATATTTCTTTGTTTTCGACGGTGTGCACCACTGAATAAGTTTCTTTCCCATTGTGATGTTACTAGTATTAATTCGTTTCTAGCTGTCTTTTATATAGCTCGAATACAGCTACAATTAGCGGTGCAGCCTACCAGCTGTCTTTGCGTGACAAGTTACACGTTCATACATTTTATTTTAAAATATGAAGTTCAGAGTTAATACAGTACTAGTATGCTGTAGACAGTGTAGACAAGGTGAGGGTAAGTTTATTTTCAAAGCGAAAGTTTACAAACTGTGCACTAACCGGTCCTTTGGAGAAAATATTTATGACCTTCGGCGAGGTTCCAAGTCTTCACTCTTTTCGTAAATGATGAAAACTGCAGAATAATTTCTCATAAAACTGGAGTGGTCGCGCCACAGTTTGTTTTCTTTCCCAATGCGATATACTTTTAAATCGGTTTTCTGTTTTCCAACGTGTCCAACGTGGTTTACGTTCGAATACTTTGGCCCGTAACTTCGAATGCGATCAGCGCTACGGTTCATTGGTTTCGATTTTGTTTGTTCATGGATTTGATTGACATCGGTAGTTCAGATTTCTCCTCTGTTACGGCACTTACACCTTACACCTTACGGTCCTTACGGTCCTTACGGCACAAACTTCAGCTCTCAATGTGTTTTGCTTGCAGCCATTGCGGCTGCAGCAAAACACAAAAATCGTATTTTGCTGAAATTTTTCATCCTGTCGCAGTTGTTAGTTTAGATTTGTAACTCGTGCTAAATCTTTTAGAATTCGAGGTAACTTGCTTTGTAAATAAATGAATTCGTAATTGTTTCATTTCGTGATTCTTTCCATGCAAGGCAGGGCCAGCAACAACTCTAGTTTCTATTTTTTGAGCTATGAGCTTAGCTTAATGATCCAATCATTGACCTTAGATGACCTCACGCGAGAGTCCTGAAAACCTTTCAATCAGAGCGAGCTTTGGCATCTTGAAATGAAACGTGCTTGCTTTGCTCTCAGACAAGATAGTGTGACATTTTGCCAGAAATATTTTCTGTTCAAATATTTTCGTGTTCTTGCTCGTCCGTCATCTGGAAAGCGGTAGCCAGAATCTACACCGGTGCGACCGTGGGGCCATTTGAACTTGCATTCTGCGTGGTGTTTTTAACGCATGAACTAAACACGGAAATGGCTTTGCCATTTTCCTTGTTAAAAACAAAATCCTGCATGTTTTATAGAGATCTTAAGACATCATCCTTGTGCTATTATTTGACTAGTTTAGGATACAGTCAACCATGGAAGTTTTGACACAAATGACACATTGAACTGTTACAACGAATTGTGGAGACTGCCACTATTGTGGAATAGCTGCTTAGCGCGCTTACAGTTTCTCCACACTAACAAATACAACTAAGCGATCAGTGGTTTTAAAATGTCTGTTAGTACAAAAGTCTAAAAATATTAAATAGACAGTGCTTGGCGCAGAACAAAAGAGTGCATTTCGATTGATTGTCAAACATAATCGTTTGCTATTGTTTTTCGCAAGTGCTGCAATTGGCTAGAGAAAGTCCTGCAACTTTTTCTAACCAATCAGAGCAAACATGGAAATTTTCAACCAATCAGAAGCAAACCCAAAACCAATCATAACCTTGTTTACGCGTTTTCCATCTGTTGCATGTTGTTTCAAATTTTATTGGTCTACGTGTTGTTTGCACTGGTTGTGATTGCACAAATGTGATTACTTTCACAACTTAAAGGGTATTAGAAAACCATTACATTCTCAAACTAAAGCGAGAAAAAATTGTAACATTCTTTTTCAAGACATATATATGATGCTAATGCAGATCTTTTCTTTGAGATGCTTAGATGGGACAGGGTCTCAGTTAGCCGAACAAAACAAAAGGCAGTTGTCATGTTCAAAACACTAAACAAACAAACGCCCCCATGAACAAGCAAGATCTGTTCTCTGCTCGTGATTTCAACAGTATACGTAACTCTGAGAACATCCTGCAAGTACCTAAACCAAGGACCGATTGTCTTTAATGCAGTTTTGGTTATTCCGGGGCTGTTCTTTGGAATGGACTGCCACCTAAATTACATGAGCCATTAACCCTTACAAGGATTAGAAAGGGAAAAAATGACCTATATTCCTCAACATGCACCTACACGGCAAACACATAAAACAGTATTTTATATACTGATGCTTTTATACTGTGTTTAAATAAAGTCTTGTCTAATGTCTAACATAATCAGACCGAACATATAATGTAATCAAGCCGCCGTAGCCAGCTTTGAAAAGCTGAGTGCCAGTTCAAGCTTTTGCCCTTTGTCGGAGAAAAGTGGAGGATTGCCGTTTATTTCCTTAATCAACTTCCAGCTGATAATCAATAAGTGCGTCACTTGCATGCCGACGCAGCACAACACTTTCTTTAGAAACTACTTGAAATAACTTCGAACAAATAACATATTTTGACAACGGAAAGAACATTCTTCCGAGCAAAACATAGCAACTCTCCTGCTAGAATACCTCTTTTTCACATGAGAACGAGAGCTAATACTCATGAATCAGTATACAGTGTACTACAACTGGGCTTTCTACAGTTAAAATACTGAACACGTATCTTCTTGCTGTTTTTCGCCAAAGAACTGGCTAGTAAGTTGATTGCGAGGTTCGGTACCATTTTCTTGTACGAGCGTTTGCCAAAAACGGTACTTGTTATTGCGACAGAAAGTGCTTTGTAAAAAAAATAAGTTTACTTACTCAGGTCTTCTTGTAACTTTGCCAGGCTTTGGTGACTGCTTTGTCGGTTCCTGAAACAACAACACCAGTCAGTTTCAACAATTGATCAATTTTTATCGATTCACTGCCCGGGGCTTAGTCGTCAAAAAGAACCCATTTCAGTATGGTAAAGTACTAAATGGTAACTAAAAAAGACCCGTAGTTATGACTGGTTTATAAAATGACCGTTTTATTGCCTGCAAAATCCCTGGGCATAACCTAAAAGAGATTTTTTCTCAAGAATTGGGTCTCTCCACATCTACTGGTCACCCTTCGAATCACTTTTGTCTCTTCTCTTGTATTTTTTTCGCGTCCTTGTTTTTTCCCCATTCGTTTTTAGTTCCTGAGAAAGTAGAGTGTGACCATTAGTTCCATGGTTAATTCAGTCGACTGACAAGAAAAAAGGGAGAAACCTACCTTAGGCGGACCAGCTGCCTGTAAATGCAAACAGAACACAAGTAAATTGCAATGCTTATAAAAGTACCAAATAAATGTCCCCCACAGCCCCAACCAGTGACTAAGACTCCATTTCACGCACTACTTTTCGCACATTCATGCGTCAAGTTAACCCTTTAATACAATATTGTTTACATTCCTTTCATTGGTTTTTGCCCAGTCACGTGTCACACATGCAGAACCACTTTCCAGGCCACCCTTCTCGGCTCGGACAGAGTCTTTGTAGCCCGAGGAAACCTATTTTCTTCATCAAGTCAAAGCAAAGGAAATCATAGCTGTAGCAGTGATTTGGATATCTGAACTTAATTAACAAAGATTATAACGATTTTATTTCTCTGCCTACTCCTTTTTAGCTTCGATTGAGAGATATCAAGAACTCGAGAGAGTGTTTCATCGCCTTTCCAAACATCTTGAAGCTCGTCAAAAATACCCCGCTGCGCATCGTATTTTCTCGCGTTTGGTATATTTTGTAAAATGCGTAATAACGCGTTTGTGTGTAATCAGTGTACGCTCTGTGATATACTTTGACATTTAAACTAAGTCACTAGCAACCGCTTTTAAGAGTTTACATTCAGATTGACACAAAACAAAAACTGACAATACCTTAAGCTTACTTGTTGCCTCGATGAGCTACATGAGAAAGCTCCTCAAACTGTAAAATAAGAGCCCCGTCCACACTGACCGGGTAAATTTGAAAACGCATCTTTTTTTACCTGGATAGGCCAACCGTCCACACTGAAACGGCATTTTTGGTCACCGAAAACGGTACTTTTCAAAAACGCTCTCCAAAGTGGGTATCGATTTCAAATTTACCCGGGTTAAAGTGGACGGAAAACATTTTACGGTGCGTTTTCAAATTTCTCCGTTTTTAAATTTACCCGGGTCAGTGTGGACGGGGTCTTAGCTCATTTTTTGAAGTTGTGGAAGCTGTAGCATACGCATCATATGATATCAGAAGTATATAGGGGTTATGTTGATGATATATGATATATGATATATATATATATATCATATGATCATATAGAAACCAGCCTCTACGACAAACTTACCTTTCTGGAAGTGAGGTGAACATCAATAACCAGCCACTTCCACTTCTCAACTTTAACATCTTTGTCCACCAGCGGTTCTCGGAGTCTCATCCGAATTTCAAGTTTTCCTCCTACGGCTTTGCGTCCCTTTTCCGTGTCCATTAACTAGAAAAAAACAATACAGCTACAATTAATTACTACGTTCCTTATAAAACATCTCGTACACAGCTAGGCAACAAGAGTTTAATTGCAAACGATATGTCAGGTTAAAGTTGTAACATAAACTCAGAAAAAAATTCTACCATTTATTTATGGCTTTTTATTTGCCATCGCCGCTTAATTAACGAAGCTATGTCACGAAATATTAAGTAAAGTTTAGGCAATGTACAAAATTACCTTCAATAATGATATTATGATATCATTGAATGGTTTTAAATTTTGATCTATTTGCGCGTTGTTGATAAGAGAAAATCCTCATTTGTTAGACTGCTTTCAATTCGAGAGTTTCCTCCAATAGCACGAGAAGGGATTGGGAAGAGGGCGCTCCACTTTCCCTCCTTTTGCACCACAACAGAGGGTCGGAGAAGGCTACAGGAAGTCTTCCCATCTCTCGCTTGATGGTTTCACCAAATCGTCGTAACTGCCCGAAGAATTTCTGATAAGAGCAGTTTTCACTGGAGTGTCGAAAGTACTGAACTGTACGTTTGCATTGGTTTTGCACTACTACGCTCAGTGACTGGTTTAAAACTCTCGCGCCATTTTCTCAGCCAATCAGAAGTAAAACCAAAACCAGTCGTGACTCGCTTGCGCACGTTTTCCCGCGCTTCGTGCCGGCTACATGAATTTGCTTCAAGTTCTGATTGGTTTACTGGATTGTCTGTGTTCTTTGTGATGGCTAGAGTGATTACTTTGGTTTTGGTTTTACGACACTCAATTGAAAAAATTCTCTAACATTGTCCAATCAGAAATAACACGAACACTTCAAAAAAGGTCACGTCAGCATCATCCCTACCGAAATCGCCGGCTCAGTCTAATCCCCATTGTGTATTATAATATTTAGTTTTAGCTTCTAGAAACAGGACATCGATAAAAGAAGAAATAGAAACACTACTTACATCATAACAGTCATGGATCTCACACTTGTTGTCGAACGGGGTCAGCTTGAGTTGCACTTGTCCAAGAGCCTTGTCGCCCTTTAGAAAACCCCTGAAAAATATTAAAAAAGCGATCACGTCAAATACCGTAACACGTGACTGCACTACGTGTGCAACTTGTTTTTTAATCTATGTTCTTTGATCAGAGATTTTTTAAACCGTATTTACATCTGGGTAACTTGACGTAAAATCCCATCCAAATAGGTAACCAACCGTTTCAAAGACCCAACAAAAGGCTTCAAGACGCATTTTGGAAGTTTACAGTGTTTTACACAATAAAGACAAAAAAATACTGAAGGTGTTCATTTTAACTACTTGATTCATAACACTGTATTAATTACAGTTGAAACCATTGCGCGCAGGAGTTTAGAAGACATTAATTTTGGCTATAGCGCTATTAGGTAACTATGTGGATAGAAGGCATACCTTTCATATTTGACTTCGAATTTGACTGGTTGTCTCTTGAATATTCGTCCAAGTGAACGATTTTTCCTATCTATGTTAACTTTGAAAACCTCGTTATAATCTGTAAGAAAACAAACGACAAAGATATAGTTCAAACAAGAACTAAAATAAAACAGGACAGTAAATAGCAAATAATAACATAATTGATTTACCTGGGTTGATGTTGTGCTTTACAGTTTGTGTCCGACCTGTCTGAGGTTCATCAGCCTGGAAATTAATTTAATTAATTAATAAATTAACAATTAGGTGTTTGAAACTTATCATATTATTTAATAATAAATTATTGGGTTTTTTATTTTATGATTCAAATCAGAAATTACAACGGCGGAGAAAGTCAAAATTGGTTTCCCATAATCCTGAAATCTGCATGCATCGTCCTTAAGTACGACTGCGTGCGAGGCTACAGAAGGGAGCGGCATAATAAGCAAAGATGATTATACCATCGCAAAGGCCAGGGGCGGATCCAGGATTTCAAAAGGGGGGAGGATGGCAGACCATTAGGGCCTAACCCTAACCCTAACCCTAAGTGGCGGCAGACGGCGAAACGTGGCGTAACAACAACCAGACATGAGCGAGAGCTAATTTTTCTTTTTTTATTTATTTTCTATTTCAAATAAAGTGACATTTCGAATTTTTTTTAACTTAAAAATGGGGGGTGGATATCCACCCCCCCCCCCCCTGTATCCGCCCCTGAAGGCAATTTCGGCAACTGAAGCAAACAACAATTAGACTGTATAGTGTTCAACTTGTTGGAACCTGAGTCCAGTGTACTAGCTGTTAGATCATCACACCACCCAGCAAGTATTAATAAGTTTGTTAACACCTTATGTACTTACACTCGGAAAAGGAAATTCATATGTTACATAAGTGTACATGTCCTTTGGTTGGTAACCTATAAACAAGAGAAAAACAATACCATTGAACTGGTGAACTATTTTGCTGCTGCTAAATAGCAGGGAAATTGAAAATTAACTTTTTTATTTCTGATAGTAAAATTGAACATGATGCCCATGTTAATACTACAGCTGAATAACTAGTTAAAGGAAATATCATTGGTGGTAGTAAAACTACTGATACAGCTATTCACCTGAAGGCAGAGGAATATTGAGCCCTCTAACTATTGTGATTTCCACCTCTGAATCACTCAGATCTGGAAATGAGCTGTAAAAACACAAATTTGTGACATTATTAAATAACAATGTTCACAGAACAACAAAACAAACAAAAATTAATAAAAGCTCTCACGTGAAGATTTGAGCAGACAAGCGTACATTGCGATTGACAAGAGTGTGTAAGCCTTGTTGGGGAACAGACTCCCTGCTGGAGTGTAGGGCGGACAAAATCGGCAAGCCAAGCAAGTTCTGAGTAAAACTTCTGCTTTTGGCATCCTTAGCTACCCTACTCTGCTCACTGATTTTTTGTCGCCCTTTAGACCTCTAGCGAGCCTGTCTGCAGGGTCTGTAGAGGTTTGCAGTTGTTTCGACTATGAGTCATTTCACTAACGGCCAGTTTGCTAACAAAGTCTCCCTTTGCTCACGCCTTAAAGAACGAGAAATATCCAGGGTTTTCACTTCCTTTTATTAAAATACTAAATAAAAATATCAATTAAAAGTTTAGTAGACTATTGCAATATACTGCTGTTGATATTAAAATTGCATCAGTATGCGAGGTTAGCGAACTGGCTGTCAGCGAAATGACTCACAGGCGAAACGACCGGCTACCATCTGCTTTCGTGCTAACAGCCTCTGCGAAAAAATAGGGACTGCTCGTAGTCTACATCTGCAGGCTAACATTAGACTGAGTTAGCAATCAAGTGAGAGTAAAAGTTTGAACTCTTGTAAACACTCATCAATGACATCTTGATGTCATTTGATCCTGGCTTTAAAGAAGAAAAATTCAAGCATGACTTACTCAACAATTGTGAATGATCTATCTTCATAATGGAATCTTGGTGGAGGATCTTGGTGTTTTCTGGCACTCTGCACTGTATCAAGGTCCTGACGCAAATTCTTTGCCATCTTCTCAAAGCTTCAAAAATAAAACAGTGATAACAAATATTTTGAAACCGGTGTAAAGGAGCTTTTGGGCTCCAACTAATATTATTAAACGCCACTGAGCTCCAAGCAGTGAAAATCCACAACTGACAAGCATGGGCAAAAGATTTTGTTTTTGGGGGGATGTAACTGGTAAGTGACAAAATGACTCTGGTATGTTTTGGCAAATCGCATTCTGGCATGATGAAAAAGTGATGTTAGATAAGAAACAAAAAGTGTCTAAACAAAGGTAAAGTCCTGAATTTTCCTCTTAAACTGTGTTAAAGCACTAGAATGGATAGAATCAGGCACTGCATTCCACTGCTTAGCTGAGAAATAAGAAAACGAATAAAGGCCGCAGCTAGTTGTTCTAGGTTTACTAAGCAACAAAATGTTATTGCCTTGAAAATCATAAGAAAAGGACCAGAGTAAAAAAATCAATAAAAAATCAAATAAACAAAGCAAAATGTAAATGGCTGTAAATGTAGATGGAGACTGCACGGACAGTTACTGTCTGTAGAGTCTCTATCTTTTAACTAGTAAAAAATAAAATATAGTCAACTCTCTCCTAATGGAGACCTCTATAAGACATACACCTTCATAAGACGGACACCTGGTGTTGGTCCCATCCCTGCCATTTTTCAGTCACTTTACTATAACTAAACTCCCTATAAGAAGGACATCTCTCTAAGACGGACAGTTGGAGCCGGTCCTGAAGTTGTCCATTTTAGAGAAAGTTGACTGTAGATAGATAGCAGTAATAAATAACTTTACAAGTGTTTACACCAATCCTTCAACAGTTACTGTCTCCCCCTTATAAATAGAGGCTTACTGACATTTGACTGCAAGTCTAACTATTCATGTTGAGTTTCTCTGCACATTTTGTACTCTAAGTTTAGGAGGAGCTTACTAGTTTGTAATACCAAACTGTGACCAAAATGACTTACTTTTTAGTGTTGGTGATATCGCCTAGTTTTTGGTAATGTTGAGCATTTCTCGCACACATCTGTGAAATAAAAGACAAACCTTAAAGATTTAATAAGTCGCGTTAAAGCGTACCGGCCCATCAGCATTCGATTCAGGCTGGAGTTATCCCAGTTTCCATAGCATTAAGCAACTAGGAGTATTTCTACTCTCGCTGGATTGCCCAAGAACACAACATAGAGACCTTGACCAGCACTAAAACCTGGACTGCTCAGCTCAATCCGGGGTCCAGTGTGCCAACCATTAGGCCACTGCACTTCTCTGTGAACATTCCATAACTAAACATCAAGTTACTCCACTGAGTGACGAACAACAAACATATTTTTTTTACACACGCTGCACATCTTCTGCTTGGTGAAATCAATTTTACAATACAAAACATGTACTCATTCAGACATTTTACCTCAATTTGTTTTATAAGTGCATCCTCCAGTCGTGAAAATAACTCAGATGTTTCTTCTGGTGTTCGAGGTGTTGGATCACATTCTGCAGCTTGGACCATCTCAAAGCTTAGCTCCTGGGTGGGTGCAGGACTAGCAGCCGTAAATGGAGAGGGAGGAACCTTTTAACGAAAATGAGTAAACTAACTTGAGCTCAAATCTATTTTTTTCAATGCTCATTACCATTCTACACTGATGTACACGAAAAGAGGTTAGGAATCATAACGGCAAAGTTCAGACTGAAATCAAAATTTAAATATGACACTTTTTAACCAATTTAAAAATAGTGTATTTTCATGATGATAAGAAGTTGCTTGTTGATGTAGCTTTAATAAAAGAGTTACCACTGATCTACTAAAAAAAATCTGCAAATTCAGAAACAGAACTCCATGATGGTTGTTTAGGTAGCATGTCACCCCAAAAATATTTATCAGCATTCCTAATGCTTGAGACATTGGGGCAAACCTAATTCAAAATGTTTAACTCTTTTAAGACAAAGTCTTGTAAAATGTGATTTATAAATAAGAAAATGGACTCAGTCGGCATGACTAATGTTATTAAGGTATTAGAATAGTTGCTTAGTGTAACTTTAAACTAAAAATTACTTTACCGATCCTAAATCAACTCTGAGTCCATTCTGAGCTGAAAGAATCATCTTGTCAAGACCCTGGAAGAAACATTGAAACATCAAAAATAGCATTGCCTAAATGTTGCTTCTGTTATCTTGTTCCAAACTCATTTTATTCTAGTTAAGGTAGCAAACACATTGCTTACATACTGACCAGTTTATTCTTTCTTAAACTGATCGTCATACAATTCAATAAGAGTTTGGCAGTTCATCAACAGAAAGACAATAATCCACATTCGTAAACAATTTTCTTAATTTTTGTTGTCTGTCAAACTGAAACTGTCTTCACATCATTAAAACACTTCATAACATCACTATAATAATTATTTATTAATGTTAATCAAAGATAACAGAATATAATCAAGATACAGGATCTACAGTATCTCCAATAAAGGGTGCATGTCGCGGAGTTGCCGTGATGAACTGGAGACCAGTTAAAAAGCCAGGTTACCTTGAGAAAAGGCCTGGTTACCTTTGAAACTTGCGACTTTTATAGAACAACGTGGTTTACAAACAATTTTTGACAATTTTGTGGTTAAACTTTGAACATTTCGTAGTTAAACTTGGACTTTTGTAGTTACATTTGGACCTTTTGTAGTTTAATAGTTGGACTCGGCAATAGTGCATGTGTCTAAATGAAGTCTTTCCTGACCTTGCTCATCCGCAGGTAATTCTTAGCTCCCTCCAGATCTCCCTGTTTCTTTGCCTGTAAAGCAGCTGTCTTTAATTCCTTCTGTCTTTCAAGGAGATAGTTAAGCTGTTGTTCATTGCGGCCAGGTGATTTTCTAACAGATGTCGAGGGTTGGAGAGCAGGTTGACTTGAAGGACTTGCAGCGGCTGGACTGGAAGGACCAGCAACAGAAGGAGGAACAGCTGGCTGTGATGCTGTCCCTTGACTAGGCCCAGGAGCCTGTGGTAACGTCACAAATTAATACACTGTTAGGAATGTCACAAGTTATTACAAGAGGAAGGATTTTAAAGGAGCTGTGCTTAGGTGTCCATGTGATTTTCAAGCAAATGATTTGCCATTATCGCTCATCATATTTGCAGAAAATATATGGATAATAGACACCAGTTTTTAGCACTGGTTTATCCCAGAAAATCAACGGTAATAAAAAAGAAAAGGTGCCATCCAAAATCCACCTGGAGGAGGACTGCAGAGGCCACAACTCCAGGATCTAAACCTTAACTGGAAGCAGGGGATTACCATTGTAGCTTGCAAAGGAAGTTGTAGCTTGTAAAGGATTGACAGGAATATATAGAGAGACCTTGCTGATGTCCTATGCACCAATTGGTGTTTAAAGGATTGATGATGATGATATCCAAGATCATTTGGCTTATTAACGCAGGAAATAATTACATGAAGATTAGTCAATGGTTTCCATGAGAGCATTTCTAAGTGTGTGTATGTACTGGTAAGCTGTGTGGTACATTCCAATCTAACCATCAATCTAAGTGCAGATCTTTGAAAAAGCATGTTCAATTTAAATGGTAACCAACAAGCTAAACACTAATAAAAATTCCTTTCTGGCCAGTACTGTAAGTATGAATTACCTCTGTTACACAAAAGTTCTCAGTTGGTTCATCGTCTGCAGGAGCTGCCACACCCGGTATAGGGGCATATCCTGGAGGTGTTGGGAGTTCCTCAAATGCCACTGGTCTCCCTGCCTTGTGGCTTTTAATGGCATCTTGATATTGCTGCATTGTTAAAATTATAATTAAAAATATGAGTTTAGTGCTACTAAACCACTGTTACATCAAGGTGCAAGTTACCGGCTGTATGTTGAGAACTCTAAAAATTAAATTTGTAATTATTTACAATGGATAGATCATAAAATGTAACTGACCTTTACTATACGCCCCATTCTTCGTGATTTGCTTGAGTTTCCTTCTTCTTTTGCTTGGTTTGTTGCATGCTGGTACTTTTCCAGTCTCTGCTGCAAAGCTTCTGCAACATCCTTAGGGGGAGGGGGAGGCTCCAAGTTTTTAGGTGCACTACTTTCCCCTCCTGATTCTGCTGCAGCTGAGGTGCTTGGCTGAGGGTCAGCAGGGGGGTTAACTGACTGTTGAGAGACTGGAGGGGTCTCACCTTTACAATAAAAGAGCCATAAGAAAGGAATTAGGCTCTCGCATTGACAAAAACACAACTGACAAAACAGGAAAAAAAAACAATTTAAAACAAATGACCATATATTTTTTTCTGACAAATTGATTTCTTTATGGAAGATAATGATTTAGATTTAAAAAGGAGGTCAAACTAAATGTTCAAAGATTGGACACAGGGATTATAAATTTGACATACAATTTAGATAACAGAAACCTGAGCAAACAGTCAAAATTTAGCATTTAACATTGATATGAAAAGATGAGTACATATGGCAAACAATTAAAAAAAGAAACAAAGCTGTGCTTTCGCAGAGCCTGAGTGCCACAGGTGACTTACTTCTGTCTTTGGGCGACTTCTATACCTTTGCTATCATGAAAGCTTTAATTTAAGAACTGGGCACCCAAGATTTCTTGCATACCAGAGTTTGGGCACCTGGCAAATTGTTCTAAGAGCACAGCTTTGCAACAACTTCATGTGAAAGGAGACTCAATGATCCCCACTTTCTCACCCTCTTAAAACATCGAAAACCAACATCATTGAGACACCAATATGGGAGATGTTTCTTTTTTTGGAGGATGAAGTGCGTACATGTTTGTGTGTGTGTGTGTGTGTGTGTGGAGGAGGGGGGGAAGGGGGAGGGGATAATTTGACACATTATATGTACATGTATGTTCAACACCTTGATGTTTCTACATGTATTTGATACCTGATGATGATGCCTGAGGGAGGGATGGAACAGGAGGTAACTGTGAAATATCCACTGACTCATCTTTCTCAAGTAGTTCAATCGCTGAATCTATTTGCTGACAAATGGAAAACAAAATAAAGGAACAGGTAATTAGGTTGATACAACATACATATAGTTTAAGAATTCTAGCTGGTGCATAAAGGTAATTAGTTGATGGGCATTTATGTACTGTGGCAGAGGAGTTGAATTGGGAATCAAGCTAGTGATAGGGTGGAGAGTTGAATTCAGGACCTGTACATGTAGATAATTTTTCAAGACTAGTGCTCTCAAGAGTCCTCATGGGCCCGATGAGGATAAGTAAGTAAGTAGTGCTCTGACTAACTTATGGGCCATTGGTTATCACATAACAGCGTGAAAATGGATACCTTACTCTGTCTTATTTGAACAGTATTTTGAGACCCCTTTAGAGTAAAATCAAATTCTACTTGAATGTACAGTTTATTCTTCTCCTATCATACATTCAATCGATCTTCAGCATAAACTGATTAGTTTTTCACTTGAAGTCAAACAATCCCTCAAATGCACATGAACTGAACTAAAGTTTTAAGAAATGTTGTTGTCCTATGAGAACCTGAACAGTGCAAGGGATTTATAGGTCACAGTTAGGCAATTTATTATAATTATTACTGCATACTTAAAGATTCTTTTCTCTCCTTTACCTTAGACACAGCTAAAAACTGTTTGGCATTTTGGATATCTCCTGCCTTCTTGCATGTCAAGGCAGCTATTCTGTACTGATTCCGTCTTGCTGTAAAGAGTTCTACAGTTTTAGTCTTCTCAGAGTCAGGAAGCTGCAACAAAAAAACATAATCATATTGATCAATGCTTTTAAAAACATACTGACTTACTTTTTCATGAACTGTCATGAGTCATGAACTGTAAGGAATATTAAATTTTATTTTTTGTCTAGTCAATGAGAACAGCTTAAGTGTCTACTAGTGCTCAAAGTATAAACACAAATTTAATAACTTAAGTTACATTTAATATAAAGAAATGGAAAATGTTAGGATACCTTAGGCTCCTGTGATTTTTGATTGATTGTCACTGAAAGCAAAACAAGAGTTGTTAGTGGAAAATACACACAGAGACGTTTCATGGAATCACTTTTCAATGATACACTCACCATCTTGGAGTGGTTTAGACATGGCATCTTGGGTTGTCGGCTCAAGCTTTGTAGCCTTGTTCCTGGTGCCCAGATCTTCAGGTACAGCAGCAGGCTGGACTGGCAGTGAGGAAGCTGGAGCTGAAGGTGGAGCAGCTCCAGTGGCAACTGGTGGAGGAACTGCATCCACATCAATGGGTTTACCAGCTTTGGCCTGCTTGATCATTTGTTCTATATCCTAGATCAACAAAATAAGACATAGCAAAAAGAAGCGATAAAATACAGGTATGGAGAAAAGGTGAATTTGATTGGCTGTGCCATTGCTGTTTATTTTAATTTACCAGTTAGATGGTGAACTCATGGTTTCTATCAGTGAAAATATAAAATAATAAAGTATCAAGGAACAACAATTTCTTCAGCAGAGAAAATGTTAAGTATAAAGAAAAGTTCAAATTTACTTTCAAGGTTTAACTTTTTTAAGTACTTAAAATTATATAAAAAATTATTAATAATTATATTAAATATTAAAATATTATAATTAAATAAATAAATAAATATAAACAGATAATGACAATGAAGGTTAGGTGGTTTAATGGTTAACAAGTTTTGATGAACACAGACTGAAGTAGTTCAAGAGCCAGCCGTTGTCCAGCTTGTTTTGTGTTCACCGCACATCTCCCCACTCAGGTATTATGCTGGTTCTGGCATACAGCTGTAGTACCAGTGAGTGATCAATAACAGGCAGCAGCTACAAGCGCAGGTTATTACTGTACCTTGAGTCCTCTTCCATATCTCCTGGCTTTGCTTCCCTCACCAACCTTATTTGCATTTTCTATCGCCTGCTTGTAATTTTTCTCCCTTTCTAACAACAGGTCAATATCAGATGAACTGCCTTTGGCAACCTGATAGATATAAAAATTAAAGATAAGGGGATGGTCAGGTGGGAGAATCAGGGAATGGAGAGGGGATAATCAGGGAATCGAAAGGTGATAAGGGGATAATCAAAAGAATTAAAGGGTCCGAAATATTTAGATAGTTTCTGGCCATCCTTTAAAATATTCATAAAGTACTTGATGGGTACTCTTTGGCAATCATAGAATGATGTAATTTGCCCTCAATGAATAAAAAATGGCCAAAATACTATTTTGTCTATCCCAGTTGATTAAATTTAGGTATTGTCACCTTATCAGTCGGGGGAATAAGGGCCAGTTTTGGCAAATCTTCATTGAAACACTCGAAGAATTTCCCAATTATTTCATCCAATAAAAAACTTGCGTGAACACATGCAAGTACTATAAATGTAATCAAGCGTGCAAATACATTGATCATGTTGCTTAGCGACTTCTGGTACAAAAACCGCAGGCTCAGTCACTTCTCGGAGAAGTGATGTCACTATCAACTGGTCCTTGTTCCCTGACTGTCATATGTTACAAAACACAATAATCATGTTATTTTGAAATAAAGAGTTCATATCTAGTTTCTTGATTTCAAAGGAGTGAATGTTAACAGGGTGCAAATACGTTATTTGTTAATTTGACCTGTTGATTGCTGCTTGCTGCAGGTACAGAGGGAAGTAAAACTGGCGTTGGATCCCGGCGTTCTGCACCATCTTCTCCTGGAGCAATACACTGAAGTTCAGCCTGCAAAACAGCCTAAGCATTACTCAAGATTACTGGAGAGGTTAAGGTGGCCTTGATAGTGAGGTCTGAGTTTGAGCCTAGCAGATTCACTGTGTTATTAAAAATTGTGTTACTTGGCAAGACAATAATTGAATAGCTTGATGAAAAACTATGCTTAGTGACTTTTAAGATGAAAAATCGTTTTTTCCTTCAAACGAGCCTGAATTTTTGCGTGTGGTCTTCGATTAAATAGAAAATCATTGTCCTTTTTTTTTGGGGGGGAGGGGGGAGGGGGGGGAAAATTTATTCGCTCGCTCAAAAACGAATTTCTTAAACTACTTTGTGATGTAAGCTTACGTTTGAATTATTTTGGCGCGCAAAGCCGAGGCAACGAGACTTTCAATCAGACCAGTTGAAAACTCACCTTACGCATTAGAAGTCCGCTTATTTTCGCTTATTTGACACATATTTGCGCCCGTCTGGTGGTGAAAGGACATCATTAAGTCTGGAAACCCGTAAGCCACTAGCATATCTCAAAGAAGCGAGATGTGTTGCTGCCTGAAGATTGCTAAGCCCTGCCAAGACTGGCGGTAAACTTGGCTTTCGAAGGCGCATTGAGTCAGGCGAGGTCTAGAAGCAACTTCTGTTCCAAAAAACGTTATTTTCTCGAAGTTTTGGCTTATTTGTCTCGTGTTGCCGCGTTGAACGTTTGGAAATAAGGAGGTGCTTTTAGACTTATAAAAATTCTCTTAGATTTGGCGATAGGAGTTCCCGTATTTCAGCTACAGGGATATCCCATAATAATCTTTAATGGATACGTCATTCGATACGCATTGTCACAATAAACAAAGTTCGTTTGGCACGGCAAAGACAGAAAGACGGAAAATGCTCACTCAATCAACAGAACACAACAGAATCGACAGAAAAGGATAATTTTTACCAAGAAAAGCAACAAATTGCTTCATTTCGACAAAAAATAGCCCTAAGCTGCGATCCTTTCCAGGAATAAAGGGCCTGAATGTTTAAAAGAACGATCGTTGCTTGTGAGTCAAGATCAAATTGCGTTATGCGTGACTACGGAGAGAAACTGGGGAAAAGCGAAAACATATTATGGATTAACCTTTAGCAGCCTAAATTTGCTGACTGAAAACGAAACATTGAACATTTGGCGAGTGCATTTGTGGTTAGAAGCTGGCGAGAGGAAAGGGCAACAGCGTAAGTCGTTTTTGTTAAAGTATTTCTCGTTCATTTTGCTATATATTTTTCACTTCTTTTCACTGTTCAGTCGCTCAAGTTTGTCGATCAGTCAGGTTCAATGTTTATATAACATTCATGACACTTAACCCTAACCTTAACACTAGCTGACCCTAACTTTACTTTACTGTAACTGCTAAGTTTTATCCTCATCTCTCTTTGAAAACGAAAGGCTATTTGGCTTTGTTGCCGCGTGTTATTGTTTTAAAGTGACCATAGTTCTAGTTTTTCTCGAAGACAAGGTGCAAACCAGAAATTTTAATTTGAGGACAATGTTTTTCCATTAGATTGGAGACCATATGCAAAAATTCGGGCACGTTTGAAGGAAAAAACGATTTTTCATCTTAAAAGTCACTAAGCATAGTTTTGCATCAAGCTATTCAATTATCTCTCTCAACCCACAAGACAGTATAGATTGGGGGTAACTCACAAAATGCTCACAGTAGCTTGCAATAGAATAGTACCACCAGTTTACAGACTGGCCATATAATAAATAGTACTTTGCTTAGAGGAAAACTACATTGTTTAGAGGTAAAATTGTGGTCTTAAGAGTAAATGTCCTAGACTGTTCACAGTCCCCTATTTTTCCGTGAAGTCGTAGAGATTGATCGTTCAGTCAGACAAGCGGCAATCTTGGTTCACGAACACAAGCAAACACTGGGGAGAGTGCAAAATTCCCTACCAATGGGTTTTTTTGCATTCTCCCCACTGTTCACTTGCGTTTGTGAACCAAGATAGAGGCCCGTCGGACTGAACGATCAATCTCTATGACTTCACAGAAAAATAGGGTGAACAGTCTAGGTGGTTCCCAATGTGTGAATACTTAATAAAATAACAATATACCAGTAATTATAGTGCAAAAAAAAACAATACTCAGTTGGCTTGGATAAGGCTAATTACTCCGGCTGGAGGCCAGGAGTAGTAAAATGGGCTTGATTTCTTTGTAGTCACAAATCTGCAAAATTGCGCAATCGAGTGACGTAATCCCATTGTGCTTTGCGTACCATCTGCTTGACCTCGACAGGGAAATTCGAAAAGTCGCCATTGCAAGTGAAGTCATTGATGCGGAGTCTCTTGTGCCACGGAACGGATTACAAACTTTCAAGGTCTTGTTTGTTATGCTAAACACGTAAACTTCCCTCTCTGGGGCAAGTACAGATTGCTAAAAATTTGGTAGTGTGAAGACAATCTTTCCTTCGGGGCCGCAAAGACTGTGTCGCGACGTAAATATTATCAGTGTGTTTTGAATACAAATCATGGACTTGATCAAGGACTTTCTGCGGCTTCTCGAGACTTCAGAAAAAAAATTGTTATGTATATTATTGCTTTGAATTTTAGATGACATTTTTAGAAGGATCAGTAAAAGTAGTCAAGTAAAAAATTATAATGCAAAAGCCGTCTGCTGCAGTACAAGAAATGCTTTTGCGTGAATAAATTTAATTAAGCGTGCAAGGGTTGTTTCACAAGTTTTAAAATTGATGCTTTTGAGACCTTTTGAATACATTTTTTTGCTTCATCTTCTATGAAAATTAATCTGAAATAACGTTTCTTTCAAGTTTCTTTCATTTGTCCATCTTCAGTTCGGTATTTTAGCTTTTGAAGGGTCATCGATCTTTGTTTCGAGACAGACGCGGTGTTATCTGATCATCTTTCAACGGCGACCAGACTTTAGTTTTGTGTTTTATAAAAGATTTAAAAAATTACTCCAGTACTCCAGAAAAATGCAAACAAGTAGTTTCACTAATAGTTAAGTAAATGAAGAGCGTAAAAAGTATTACCAATTCAGTTTTTGGAAGGAACCATGTAGTTTCAGAGTTGTGTAAACAATATTCCAGTCTCCTTCGCAGCCGCGATTTGGTGGTCACGCAACGCTTCCGTGATTCGTAAATAACTCCCGAAAAACGCTTTTCTGCACCAAGAAGTACCACATTGAGATGGTTTCATAGTTTGACAAGGTCTTCATTAGCAATTCCTTACTACAGTGGAACGAAATCCCGGTTTAAGACGTTTAACGATTCCCCGATATAACGATATGGTTTCGCCAGCCCCTTGGTACATCGTTTATATTTCGGGATTCCACAGTATTGTCTAAGTTTAATGGTCATTTTGTTTATTTGTTTGCATTTAAGTCTTCACACTGTAAAACCACGTCTGTATTCCTAGTTTTATCTAGGCAGCTTTTCTTTATTCTTTATAGGGAAGATATTTGTTTTAGCCTGTTCCAGGCGTTCGGTTAGTTGGGAAGCGGCGCAAGAAAGCCTCTTATACACAGGAGTTCCAATATGTACCCAATCCCCTCCCTAATCCTCCACCCCTATGTCACTTCCAGGGCCGGAGTGAACGCTCTGCTAGCGTCTTGTTGCTTTAACAAACACCACAAACCACAAACTCTTATTGTGTTCAAATAAGGCTACACAACATGAAATCAATGTGAACACATGCATGCCTGTACTTAATTAAAGATAGATCAGTCTATGATTTGTTTTTCTTACATTACCCTCTATGGATAGTAAAAATAGAACTTGTTGTAATTGTTGAGGTCTTACCAATAACTGAGGGTCATTTTCATCAAAGTCTTCATCATCATCATCATCATCATCACCATCATCATCACCATCTTCCATGTCGTCATCATCCATCATAACAGCTGATCGTCCTCCTGGTTCTAAATAATAATGTAAAATATTAAAAAGCGATCTCTGGTTAAAAATATGATGAAAACGAGCTTTCGACTACCAGTCTGTAGTCTTTGACAAGTAATGAATAAAAAGCGCGAACGTTAAAATATATACTATAAAAAGTGTGAAAAAGGAAAATTATAATGAAAACAATAAAAATGTTTGTGTGCGGGTAAAAATGCTAATGAAAGGTTCAGAATAAAATTGAATATTGTCTTGGTAATTGTTTCGCATTATTGTCAGCATGTTTCGTAATTGCTGTGTGCCAGGATTCCAAAGTTTTTCTAACGCGGCAATTTCCTTTATCAATCACACGTGCACTGTCAAAGTCGATGGAATGGTCGTTCAACCAGGCATGTGAGGCGATGTTAGAACCTTTTTTAAAGGTTTTTGTGTTTCTAATATGTTCTTTTTTTCTTGTTTTTAAACATCTTCCCGTCTCGCCGATGTAACTCCACGGGCAATCGGCGCATGGTATCTTATAGACGACATTTGTTTGTAGTTCCGCCCGAGGTCTTGCTTTCTGGGAAACAAACTCTTGTTGTAATGTCTTAAGCAGTCTGCTTGTGGTTTGGATTCCATTGTTTCTTAGAAGCCTCGAGAGAGGTTCAGTGAGGCCTTTGATGTAAGGTAAAACCGCATGGTCACAATGTGAGTCTGAAGGATCAGCCCATCTGAAAAACATTCCTACCAATTCTTCTGGAGATGGTGTGATTGCCAGAGGTGGTTTCTTCTTCAGGACACACAAACAATGAAAAGTGATTGTTTTTCAAGAAAATGTACAAGTATTACAATTTGTTAATATTTTGAAGGTGAAGAGATTTTGTAACAAAATTAGTTTATCTGCTGTGTTTTTGTAAACACTGACTGCTATCTGCTTTTCAAGCATACAAAGGGACTGGCAAAAATAATACAATTTGGATGGAAATCTCTTTTTGATACAAGTACATTGCACATGTACATCTTTTAAACAATTTACCACAACAACAAAAAAAACAATACAAAAAGGTATAACATGCATTTATAATTTAAAATTTCTACAACACTTTTTTTACAGTATGTTTTCATGGAAACAAAAAACTGCTATGGGTCACTTACTTTTTTTCTTTGGTTTAGATCGTGATGCACCCTGCAGTGCAGCCAGCTCAGCTTCAAGACTTTCATCATCTTCATCATCATCTTCGTCATCAGCAACTCCAATACCCCCAATCCCTAAGTCAGCCATTTCTTCTGGACTGATATCAAGGCCAAGCTGATATGAAACAAATTTAGAAAAACAAAACAAACCATTCAAAGAAAGGAAGACCACTAAAAAGTCAAACACTAGATGACGACAGACAAACAGACAGACTACAGTAAAACCCTGGTAACTTGAACTCGGATAACTTGAACTCCTTGCTTACACAAACTAAGTCCCATTTTTCTTTGATCTGACCCACTTTTCAGTCATTTTTACTCGGTTAACTAGAAATCAGATAACTTAATTCACTGCTAACTCAAACTAAATTTTGTTTCCCTTGATCAAAATTTACCCCAATTATTAACATGGCAAATTGAATTTATATTCAATAATTTATTAACCCTCAGCTGACAACTTGAACCCCCGCTTACTCACTGTTTTTTTTTTCATTTCTTTTCAGAGTTCGAGTTACCAGGGTTCTAAGTGATTTCTAAACAATTTTAAAGGGATCTTCGGTTTGTACATTTGGTACGCTATGTACAAAATGAAGACCCTGGTCAAATTCGGTGATAACCACAGATCTTGATATTCCTTGTTTATGCTTTGGTCGAGAATCATGTTCAAAACTTTTTTAATTACGGTAATTTCAAAACGATTTTGACACAATTTTGGTTTTGTACTTTTGGTAGGGTTATGTCGGAGACTGGGTCCGAGTATTGTTAAGATTTTTGATTGACAGATAGTTATGTAATAAGTTGCACGTTGTAGTTATAAAAATCAGTGATGCAAACTCTGTGAAGCGATCAACTCAGTGAAGTGAAGTAGTGAATATAAAATCAGTTTTGTTCACAAGTGACGTGAGTTTTTGTTGGGCAACAATTGGAGGCATTCCCGACAAAAGTGGCACCTCCGACGGGACAGTGTCCTCAAACAAGAGGAAAAGAGCCGAAAAACTACAGTGAATTATAAAACGAAAGATGGATGCTGCGAACCGTGATCTAGCGACGAGATTAACTCAACTTAAAATAACCAGGGACAAAACCGAAGCCATATTAGCGGCTCAAAATAGCAACCGTATCAAGAGACATAAGGAGGCGATACATGCCGTCGTCTCTTCTGTGGAAAAGTCAAAGCGAAAAGTCGAAGAGCTAAAAATTGCCGCTGGGGAAGAAATGGCCGACATTAGCACGTGGTGTGATGGAGTAGAGGCGGATATAGCGGCTGTTGACCAAGATATGGACAACATTTCTACATGCCTAAGCGAAATCGATCAGGAACAAGTTGATAAAACCAGAAAGGAGCAGTTAGCCTTCGAAAAGGAGCTATTGGAACAGAAAGTCAAATACAACGAGGAGCTAGGAAGACTTCAATCGTCAAACGCAAAGGAAAACACAAGTCACGTGGGAAATCAAGGCACTGCGGCGAAACTGCCGAAGCTTGCAATTACGAAGTTCAATGGAACTAACCTCGATTGGACAAGGTTTTGGGGCCAATTTACCGAAGGAATCGACAAGTCTGGCATGGCTGCTATTACAAAATTTTCTTATCTCAAGGAATTTGTTGTGCCTACGGTCAGGAGAAGCATCGACGGCTTGCCGTTCACCGCCGATGGCTATGAGAGGGCAAAGGGCATTTTGTGCGAGCGTTATGGTAATTCAAGCGAAGTGGAGAAAGCCTACGTGGGAGATATCTTGGATTTGCCGAAGATTAGCGGAAACCAGCCTCGAAAAATACATCAATTTTACGAATGGTTGTTGTATGATGTTCAGTCCCTCGAAACTATGGGAAAATTAAGTGAAGTCAACGGAAATGTAGCCCTCACGATCGATAAATTGTCTGGAATTCGTGGCGATTTGGTTAGGAACGATGAGAACTGGCAAAGTTGGGACTTTCTGCAATTGTGCGAAGCTTTGAAGTCGTGGACTCGCCGAAATCCTGTGGAGTCAAATTCAGCTGACCTGCCAAAACGTGATCGCTCGCCCTCACGTGTTTACAACACGCGACAACAAGAAGCCAAAACACGTGTTTGCGTGTACTGTGAAGATACCTCGCACAGGTGTTCTGACTGCCCGCGCGTAACTACTCTTGATGGGAGGAAGAAAATTCTGGCGGAGAAAAGACTTTGCTTTAACTGTACTGGCCCTAAACATAGGGCGGCCGAATGTACCAGTAAAATGTCATGTTATTTCTGTTCAAGAAGACATCACACTTCTATCTGCATTGATCAAAAACCCAAGGGGGAGAGTGTTATGTCTTCGGTTGATGATGATAAGGTTATTTATCCTGTTGTGGTGGTTAAAGTCGGTGGAATTGAATGTCGTGCGTTGTTAGATTCTGGTGCATCTAGCTGTTATGCCTCTGCCAAGCTGTTGGACCTGCTGGGAAAACGGCCAACAGAGATCAAGCCGAAAAAGGTTGTGATGCTTATGGCTTCTACCACAGCGAAAATGGAGATTTACAAGAGCACTGTTTCGTCTAAGTCTGGGGATTACAATTTAGAAGTCAATCTCACCAAAGTAAACCGAGGAGAGCTCCTTAGCCTGGAAAATCCCAGATATGAACAGTTGATGAAAACCTACTCTCATTTGAAGGGCGTGGAAATGGACGACATAGACACCAAACCATTACTTCCAGTTCATGTTATTCTAAGCGCTGGGGTGTTCGCTCGAATCAAAACTGACACTCGACCACGGATTGGCAATCAGGGAGAACCTGTGGCTGAACGCACCAAGTTGGGATGGGTCATTCTTTCCCCAGGGGAGGAAATCGATACTACACACATGCTTCTTACACAGACCAGTCAAGTGGATTATGAGGAACTATGCAAATTAGATGTGTTGGGACTTGAGGACACACCACAGCATGACCAAGGTGAAGTGTACATGGAATTTCGAGAACAGTTGTCACGCAATGAAGCGGGATGGTATGAGGCAGCGTTGCCATGGAAGGGCAATCATCCCCCACTCCCTTCTAACAAACAAGGAAGTCTCCGCAGACTAGAGAATTTAAAGCGCAAACTGGAACGAACAGGGATGGAACAGGCCTACAGTGAGATCATCGAAGAACAGAAAGCTGAAGGTGTAGTGGAAGCAGCTGATCAAGAGCCTCGAGGAGTTGAATTCTACATCCCACATAAACCTGTCATTAGAGAAGAAGCTGCGACAACGAAAGTCCGTGTGGTGTATGATGCATCAGTCAAGGCCCACCCCAATGCTGTATCGTTGAATGATTGTTTGTACCCAGGGCCCCCACTGCAAAACAAATTGTGGAATGTACTGGTTAGGTCACGTACACATCCTGTAGCTGTTGTGGGAGATCTCAAGAAAGCATTTTTGCAAGTACGAATAAAAGAGTCTGACCGTGATGCTCTGCGGTTTCATTGGAAGCAAGGAGAACACTCAGAGATTGAGACATTGCGTTTTACTAGAGCCTTATTTGGCCTAGCACCATCTCCTTTTCTTCTAGGAGGTGTGATCACGTACCACTTGGAAACCTGGGAAGCACGTGAACCACATGCAGTGGCTGAACTACGCAAAAGTCTCTATGTGGACGACTTGATTAGTGGGGGCGTGACAGTGGAAAAGGCAAGGGAGCTGAAGCAGCAGGCTATCGAGATTTTTGAAGATGCAACCTTCACATTACACAAATGGCAGTCAAATGAGCCTAAATTAGAAGAGAACCCTGTCCCACCAGTGGATAAAGAGGGAACCTTTGCAAAGCAGCAACTCGTGAAACCCCATGCAGGAGGATCATGTCTACTTGGACTGGGATGGGACAAGGAACGTGATGAGATAATTATATCCTTTCCTGAGCGGGAAGCAGACCCAACCAAGAGAGGTGTTCTTCACAAGCTTGCAAGTATTTATGACCCCCTTGGATTTGTTTCGCCAGTAACTCTGGTGGGGAAGTGTCTGTATCGTGATGTGTGTTGTGAAAAGTTGGCATGGGACGCTGAGTTGACGGACACTCTGAAACTCAAGTGGCAAAGGTGGGAACAGAGTCTACCCAAACAGATAGCCATTACTCGGGCCCTTGTGGAACACAGGGAACCCATCCAAGCAATTCAGCTACACGGCTTCGGTGATGCAAGCAGCCATGGCGTAGGTGCAGCAGTGTATGCAGTTGTGAGGCAAGAATCAGGCATCACTCAGCGACTCGTAACAGCAAAGGCCAGGCTAGCCAAGCAGGGCTTAACAATCCCCGATTAGAGTTAATCTCAGCTCATATGGTGACAAATTTGTTGATGAATGTGAAGGTTGCCATGGAGGGATTGCCTGTCACGGAACTGAATGGATGGCTAGATAGTACGGTGGCTCTCTTTTGGATAAATGGTGGAGGACAATACAAACAGTTTGTGGAGAATCGGGTACAGAAGATTCGTGCTCAGTCAGAGATTACATGGAGACATGTCCCTACCCAAGAAAACCCGGCTGATCTTGCGAGCAGAGGTGGTAGTGTTGAGTATCGTGAGATGTGGTGGGAGGGCCCAGAGTGGATGGCAGATCGTGAACGTTGGCCACCGGAACAAATTATCCAACCCTCTGCAGGAAGTACAGCTGAAGCCAAAGCTACCAAGGAATTATTTGCGCTTGCTGTGGATGTCACTGACAGGCTGGATGCTGTTCTTGAGAAGTTTGAACTGAACAAAGCTATAAACATTTGTGCATGGATTTCCAGGTTCCTGTACAATTCACGCAATCCTAACCAGAAATTAAGTGGCACACTGACAACTAAAGAGATAAAGAACCAGCATACGTTCTGGGTGAAGAGATCCCAACAGTTTTGTGACTATCAAGATGACCGTTTACAACTAAACCTGCAACCTAACCAGGATGGGATTTTGGAGTGCCGTGGTAGGATACAGGGTGTGTATCCCATATACCTCCCAGACAAACACCTGTACACCCAGAAGTTAGTGCACCATGAACACCTGCGCACTCTCCATGGGGGAGTTGGATTGACAATGACAAGTGTGAGAAGACACCACTGGGTACCACGCCTAAGAAAGCTAGCAAAGCGAAACATCCGAGGATGCCATGGTTGCCAAAAGTTTCAAGCGAGAGCAGCAGCAAACCCACCACCTGGTAACCTCCCAGTAGATCGGACGCAAGGATCTCACCCATTCCAAGTAGTTGGAGTGGATTATGCAGGGCCAATCAAATACAGGAAACATGGGAAAGTGGAAGCTAAAGCATACATTGTGTTGTATGCATGTTCTCTGTGTCGTGCATTGTACTTAGACTTAGTGCCCTCACTGGAAACCCAAGAGTTCATTCTGAGTCTGAAGAAGTTAATTGCAAGGAAGGGAAGACCAGAGAAGATTTATTCTGACAATGGAACGACATTTGTTGGTGCAGCACGGTGGCTGAGAAACGCTATGTATGATGAGAAGTTTAACAAGTTCCTTGCTGAGAATGAAATAATCTGGCAGTTCAACCTCAGCCGCGCCCCATGGTGGGGTGGGCAATTCGAAAGGATGGTCGGTTTAGTAAAAAATGCCTTCTACAAGACCATTGGGTGTGGTTTCCTTTCGTGGGCAGAGTTGGAGGAAGTGCTACTTGATGTGGAGATAACCTTAAATGATAGGCCTCTTAGCTATGTGGAGGATGATGTGGCACTTCCAATCCTCACCCCTAATTCCATGATGTTTCCACAGTGCAACATCTTACCAGACCTGGAACCACATCACGTTGACGATGTGGATCTGCGACGAAGAGCTAAACATCTTAGCAAATGCAAGAATGCACTGTGGAAAAGGTGGTCAAGTGAATACGTCCGTAGCCTGAGAGAGAGGCACAACCTCAAGCATCCAGGGAAGCCCTGTACATTGGCTGTTGGAGACGTAGTGATCCTAAAGTCTGAGGACAAAAAACCGGGGAAAGTGGCCTCTTGGCATTGTTCAGGAGCTGTATCCAGGAAGAGACAGAGTGGTAAGAGCTGTGAAGTTGCGATCAGGGAAGAGTTTCCTCGAAAGAGCAGTGCAGCACCTTTATCCACTGGAACTTTCTTCTGACTCAGTTGCCCGTGCACCTTCCAGGGTTCTTAATGCTGATGCAACTGTTTTCCGGCCAAGGAGACAGGCAGCTTTGCGGGCTGAGGAAAGAATCCATCAAATTGCAGAAGCAGAGGAGAATTCAGGATAACTCTGACATTGAGAACTTTAATTTAATATTGACATTGAACCATGAATTGAACTCTCGTTATACAAGGTCCTATTAGTGACTGTCTTAAGTATTTTGCAGTATCCGTTGTTGTTGTTGCCCAGTCTCCTGTATTAAGGACAAGTTACATATCTTCCCTTCGGACTGATATGGGGGGAGAGTGTCGGAGACTGGGTCCGAGTATTGTTAAGATTTTTGATTGACAGATAGTTATGTAATAAGTTGCACGTTGTAGTTATGAAAATCAGTGATGCGAACTCTGTGAAGCGATCAACTCAGTGAAGTGAAGTAGTGAATATAAAATCAGTTTTGTTCACAAGTGACGTGAGTTTTTGTTGGGCAACAATTGGAGGCATTCCCGACAGTTATGTACAAAACAAACCCTGGTCAAATTCATTCATTTCTGTGCTTCGGTTAAGGATCATGTTCGAGCATTTTTCAAGATATTTTTTACATTGCAGCAAATCACCTTTGGGACCGCTATTTGGGGTCCATTAAAGATGTATTCCAATCCGTACCACGCAATCTCGGCTGCAATGTTTATGTGAGCCCACACGAAGGAATGTTTACAAGCAAAACTAAAAATTCTGTGACAAACTTACCTTTTTCTTCATAATTAACGCCAGATATCCTTGCAGAACAAATAATAACGAGTAGAGGAACCTTGACGCTATTTCAAACCGACGTTTCAGCTCATCGGAAATTCTTGAACGAAACGAACTGTAATGGCGGACTAAAAAACTTCATGTATGCTATCACCGAAGTGTAACGTTTCAACGAATTCAAAACAAAAACGAAAACAAACCCCGAGTCTGCGCAGTACGGACTGGAAATCAGCTTTAATACAGGAAATCCATAGTAACTAGAGTTATTTTCAGTAATTCTTATTTGCCGGGACTTCCACTTCTGTTCATAATAATGGAGTCCCCGTAATAGCGAGGTGTCTGCAAGGCAAAGACACACATGTAAATTAGGAGTTGTGGCACAAATTGTGACAACTCGCTCGGCTCGCCCGGGCTCGCCTCGCTCCTTGTCACAATTTGTGTCCACAACTCCTAATTTACATGTGTGTGCGGAACGCAAGACGCCTTTCTTACCCCCCTCGCGAAACGAGTTGCAAAAAAGACGTAACAAAAAAATCGGGAAAGCAGGCGTGGAAATGGTAAAAAAAAGGAGGAAAATGTGAGTGGCTTTCACATTCCTAACTTCCTGAAGCAGATTCGCCGGACCCGACAGTGTACCAATCGTTGTATGGCGCCATTGTATTAAATTACAACCAACCTTTAATTGCTGTGCCAGAAATAATTCCTATTGAACAAATGCTCTTATTGAGTAAAAGAAGATGGGAAGAGGGAGAACTGGAGAAATTAACTTGAGTGTAAAGAAAAACTTGAAAAGATCTTGTGGAAAAGCGTTTACAACATACAAAAAAACTAAAGAAAATGAAAAACAAATAACAATCTTTTTAACAGACGAGCTGATTGAAAAATTAAAAAAATTAGACAGCAGTGTTGTCGCAAACGTTTTAACAAGCTAAACAAAACTTGCACGCTCCGGTGAGTGCATAAATTATTGAGTAACACAGGAAGTCATTGTTTACCCTGTGTCAATTACGTGGGAAACCCCCTTGACGTAATCTAATTGTTTTTTTTTTCATTTTGAATATTTTTAGCCGGAAAACAACTCAAACTCTTTGTATGTGTTTTTTGAGAGCTATGATTTATTCAACAACAATATTTAATTTGACTAACATGTAAATATACCGTGAAATATTGAGCTAAGAACTTTCTAGAACATAAAAGAACAATATAAGATCACGGTAAGTTTATTCACCAGGCGTCATTACTATTTTTAGTTAATAGGTTATTTCCCGATGTAATGACGTCTTTTGTGACCAATCACAGTTAAAATTATAGCTTTATATTATTCACATAAGCTTTTTTGTATTACACAAGCAAGCATGGCCGATGTATGAAGACGTTTATCAAACCTTCATTGAAAAAGAAGCAAAGACACAGCTTACGGACATGAATCATTTGGAAACGACAAACTAGGATCTGATTATAATATTTTACATCAGCTATTCGTGCCTTCGCTTCGCGAAACCTAAGCAATTACGGACAACAATCAGATGCTTGGTCGTGAAGTTTGGTCGCAAGGTTAAGTATATCGGATGCTTGTAGACGTTTTTTCAAACATTTTTCGATCAAAATTAAGAAGATTTAACTCAGTTTATCGACATGAATCATTTGTAGATGTCAAACGATAGCCTAATACAACTAAAGCGTTTGCCAAACTTGACCAAAATTTGCCAAGTTACAAGCCAAAACACGTCATCACTTTGGAATGCAATCGGTTACGCCGTAACCTGAATTGACAAAATTATTTTAGTCACAGGCCTCAAAACGTCATCACATTGGAATGCCAATGGGTTACGGCGTAACCCGAATTGACAAAAACTTGCAAGTTTACAAGCTTAAAATATTCTGACGTTGTCAAGGAACAATTTACCTTGGATACCGTGGCCATAGATGTCCGCCGTTGTCAAGGAACAATTTACCTTGGATACCGTGGCCATAGATGTCCGCCGTTGTCAAGGAACAATTTACCTTGGATACCGTGGCCATAGATGTCCGCCGTTGTCAAGGAACAATTTACCTTGAATACCGTGGCCATAGATGTACGCCGTTGTCAAGAAACAATTTACCTTGGATACCGTGGCCATGAATGTCCGCCGTTGTCAACGAACAATTTACCTTGGATACCGTGGCCATAGATGTCCGCCGTTGTCAACGAACATTTAACTTAGCAACTGAATAAAATTATTTTACTTAACACACTTGTAATGTTTATTGATTGCTTATTATATCATTAAAAAGCTGTTGATTTGCATAAGTCTGACGCTGTGGGACATTCACCCACACAAAAAAAAAAAATTTGCATGCATTGTTCAGACAAGCCCTTGACTGTGGGGATTAAATCAAGTGTTTTTTTTTCTGATTTCGACTCGGCAGAAAGTCACTTTAAGCGCGCTTTAACCTTTTATTTTGCCTCGTTCAGGCAAACAACAACCTCTCTTGTGATGTCTCGAACATTTTTTTGCAACTCGAACGACAATGCTTCCATCACAAAGTAAACTACAAGATGAGCGCAGACAATCATTCTTTCATTAAATGAAAAAATGTTCTATTGGACTGAAATTTTATTTCGAAATGTCGGTGGTGCTTTCGAGAAGTTTTTTTTTCATTTTTTGTCTTTCTGCTTTCATGATCTCTTGTCGTATTTTTTCGATGTCTGGCTGTGAATTTGTTTGTTTGTGTGCAAAGCTTGAACGTAAAGTCTCTTTAAGTTGACGATATTTCTGCATTTCTCGTAAGATCAGTTGAAACTCTTTGTCAGAAACAAGATTATCATTCAGAGCTTGTGAGACAGAGCTGTTTATCGAGTCATGTTTTGCAACAGCCAGAGCGAGGATTCTTGAGTGCTTATTAACTTTACGTTCAAGCTTTTTGTTGATAACTGACAGGCCAGTGGAAGCTGCCCCAGATATACCTGCTACTGCTGCAACAGGAACGCCGATAACAATTCCAACACCAGTAAGTGAAGTCGCAACAGCTCCAGAAGACAGAGCTGCCGTCACGGCGCCAAGACAGACCACGGAACAGTGAATAACTTTTCGGACTTTTTTATATTTTTTCAACACAAGCCTGTAATGCTCAGCTTCATCAGATATTTCTTTTTCAATTTTACTTATTTCAGTCAGCCGGAAATTCTCGGCATTTGTTGGGAGGCTTGGATAAAGTTGTGTTTCTTCGCGATCACCATAAGCAGGGGCACTCGGGAGAACATTCGCTGAAGACATGGTCGTATACTTTTAATTTTATTTTTGTATTTAATTTAATTCAATTCCAACTCATATGTAAGATTTGAGCCGTTAAAATCGAATGGATTTCCATTCTCATCTCTAATCGAAAGAGTCAGAGATGATACATTTTCTTCAGCAGAAACGTCGCGCAAGACGTTTAGATGTGTATTTTGGTAATAAACTTTTTCATACGGTTTTCCACGTATGTCAAAAAACGCTAAAAGGCTTGATGGCTTACCATTTAGCAAGCTTTGTTGCTTGTCGATAAGGTCACAGTTGATGAAGTAATTTTTAGGATTTGAAACATTATTTACCTCAATTGTTTCAAAAAATTCCTTTTCAATACTTGCGTAATTCTCAAACCCAGGCAAATTAAAGAACTTAATAAGACTTTCATTCAGTCCAAAAGCTTTTAAATTGGGCTCTTTTGCTTTTATTATCAATGAACGACCTGCAATGCCTTTTGTTACAGAAAACATGTTTTTCTCTGGAAATCCTTTTTCAAAAATACTCCCAATGTCATCGAGTGAGAAGTTTCCTTGCCGTATATAACGCGCCTTCTCTTCCTTGTTCACTTGTTTATAAAAAACTATTCCATCCTTTTCCAAACTATTCCAGCTGTTGTAAAGAGAACAACTTAAAAGCCGGATATAGCTTGGTTTTGGAATAGGCTGGTCAAAATAAACAGTGTTCGGATTTTCTTTTGTGGTAACAGTCAGCACAACCATTTTTATATTAAATAAAAATAAAAAATGTTTAATATAAAAGAGGACCATGGATGCAAAAACAAGAGGTTTTATGAAGTGGATGAAAACCCCAGAAGCAACTACAATTTCTAAAGCGGCAAAAGACAATGCATGGAAACCTTTTCTTGCAAAATATCCAAACGCTGACCGAACAAAATTTGTTGCACAGGTTGAGTTCGCGTACAACCACACAGCAACGGCAGACATTTATTACAAGGCAGGGCAAGGCCATTTGATAAATGTTTTTGGCTCTGACAGCAAATATTGGAGCCCAGAGATGAAAAAAGCACTGGGGGTGAATCAAATTTCAGGCGGTTTTCCACAACAGCTGTCACCAAGCGGCGCAAAAGGCTCATCTTTGCCAATTCCCGCGGTTGGATTTCACGAAGCCGCACCGAGTTTGAAAAAAATATTTAACAGCCAAATCAACATCTACGTCACACCAGATCAATATTTCACAACGAAATTAAGAGAGATTTTTCAAAAAACAAAACTGAAGCATACATCAGGAAAAGAGTCAAAAAGGTGGCTTGCTAGCCAAAATATGGGCTATTGGCCACAGCAACTTAACTTTGCGGTATGGTGCGCGACAACAGGCTGCGGTATAAGTCGAGATATTTTCGATGAAGAGCACTCAGCTCTCAGCTTGCCACCGATTGTGCGAAATTTTTACCTTTTTCACGTTTATTTCACGATAAGGCGAATATTGTTTCAGATGGGGGGAATTCAGAGCGTAAGCGCCTTGCCAGGCGACCCCACTTTTAGCCAGTTCGACAACAAGTACGACGTGGCTTCTTACAAAAGAATATGCGCTGAGTTCGGTGTCGACCCGTCAAGCGATTTCCGTTTCACAACAGGCGCAAACCACGGACTTGGTAACGTTTATATCTGGATTACTAACATTGGACCAAACAAAACTGGAGCAAAATACCCCGATTACGATAAATTTTCGGACGAAGGGGGAGCTGCAAGCAAAGGTAACTTGATTCAATACATCGAGCCAGACGACGCTGCATATGCACAGGCAGACTGGTTTTGTCCTAACGGCACTGAAGGGCTTACTCAGGCAGGTTTGTCGAGAGTAAACCAGTCGATAGAGGCTTTTGTCTACTGTATTCTCGGTTCGCAGGTGAACGTTCGAAGTAGCATACTTGGAACAGGCGGCCGTGCAAAGGAAGCGCAAAGTGAGTTCCTCGTGTTGGTTGAAGACGCTATAAGGCAACCTGATCTGGCAAAGTCGGTCCAAAGATACCAACTAGCCATCGACGAAGCTAAGGTTCGGCTTAACCTTGCAGTCTGCCCAGGTGCCTGGCTGATGCCCGCTCGTATGGTGATAAACACAGAAAGCGTTGTTGGTTACAATAACCAGCTTAAGCAGGCTGTTGTTGGGATGAAATTAGGAGTGAATGATGAGGTTAATAAAGCTACAAAAAAAGCAGCTCTTAAACTGATGGCGGGAGGAAAATCAAAAATCAACCCACCAAACAGCCACCCTTCAAATCCTATACACAAGAGCGCCACAGCAAAAAAAAATCAGGCACCCGCCGCAAGCGCTGCTGAAACACCAGCTAGGGACCTTTCGGTCCCCGTCAGGCAACGCGCAAAGCGCTAAAGCTACGAAGGCCGTAGCCAATGATTCACACGAAATAAACAAAGCAACTGTCGCTGTTGGCGCGGTTGGAGCAGCAGCTTTGCTCTACACCCTTATGCGTTAACGTCTCTTTTTGATGTATTTTTCAACAAGAAAAGCAACCACAGCAAGGATAAGCAGCCAGGTGTGCTCTGCAAGAAATCCAATTACTTGACCAGCGGTTTTGAAAAGAAATTTCGCAATCGAGCCAATGAGACCAGGCAGAGCTGATGCTACCTTTGAGCCAATATCACTTAGGCCTTTCCCCAACGCTTTGCCGGTTGCCTTCAACGCGTTTGTAATGGTTCCAATAACAGAACCAATCGTGACACCAGCAGCAAGAAGTATTGCTGTTACTGTCACGCCATATTTTTTGAAGATCTCTTTGATCCTCTCACGAAGTGGAAGCGCCCTTTCTCTTTCTGCAATCTGCGTTTGCAAACGCCCGAGCTCCTCGGTTCTTTCTGCGACTCTGTCTTCCGCTGCTTGTTTTTCAGATGGCGAGGCATTATCATCTTCAATAATTTTTTTGTCTTCCTCGTTTTGTTGTTTTATCTCGGCTTCTTTTTCTTTTAAATCATCCAACCCTTTTGTGTTGTTGAGATTTTCTTCCAAAGTGTTTCTTTTGCTCTCTTGGGCAGCGCGGACTGCCCTTAGTTGGTCGCCTTTTTTTTGTTCTTTTGCCTTATCTTTTGCCAGTTTTTCAAGAGCAGCAACTTTTTTTTCTGAGTTTTTTACATCAGCTTCAAGATTTTTATTTAATAGCTTAAGTCTTTCTACTTCTGATTTATTTTCAACAGCTGACCCAAGTTGATCAATAATGGCGTTATTTCGCTCGATTTTTATTCTTTTTTTTTCTACTTCTTCGATGGCTTTTTCTTTTTCTGATGCGATTTTTTGGGACTCTTGAACTTGGATTTCAGATTCTCTTAATCTTCTATTGGTTTCTCGTATTTCTTCATTTTCTTTCTCAATAAGTTCTTGTGCCATTGGTCCAAGTTCTTTCCTGATTTCTTTTGTAAGACTTGGATTTAGCTGTTGTTTACCACCTGTACCCCTTTTGGTGGTGAAAAGGTCATATAATTTTTTACCAGCTCCGGCCATTTTTACTTGTAATCTGCCCTTTAGACTGTAAGAAGCTTCAAGATTTGTTGATGAGCTTTCTGGAAACACCCCTTTTAGAGACTTCCATGCTTTTTCGCTCATTGATTGCGCACTGTCAAGCAAAGGTGTTTCTTCGTAGGATGTGTCTGGCAGCCCGCTCTGTTCGTGCTGCATCGTTTGCATTTCATGTTGTTCACCCCCATGGTAGGGTGTGGATGCCTCCCCGGGCTGAAATGGTCGGGTTGTGTCGACCTCTTGTTCCTCTTCATCATCGTTATCACTGTTGTGGTCAAGATCTCGGTCCAAATCATGGTCCTCGTATCCAAACTCACCACCACCTTCCGCCATCGCTTAATTTATATATATATATTTTTAAATTAAACTTTTCAATTTAACAATAAAACCAATCGAGAGATGGCTGCTGTTCAAGAAAACCTTCGACCGGGGCGCACAGAGAAAATACTCGGCGCACTGAAAGCCGAGCGCGCGGTAAAACGAATCACTTTTGACCGCACAGAAGCCAATCCAGAGGAAACGTTGTATGTTTCAGTGCCCAAGCTGAACGAAAACGAGGTCATTGTGCCTGGCTCGCTGGCGCTGCGCTTCAACATCGACTTGAGCGGAGGCCATGCCAACAACTTTCTGGTTGACAACGTCAGCCGAGCTCTGGTCGACGATTTTGTTGTAAAGTACGAAGGCACCGTCGTGCAGGACACGGTTGGCTATGGCATCTACAAAATATTTGAGGATTTTTTCCTTTCGCAGGAGGAGCGCGACGACAGGGTGCCAGAGGGCATTCAGAGCGAGGACCTTAACAAAATTCGCTCAAATGCTGGCGATAAGAAAGCTTCAGGAGTCGAAGCAGAAAAAAAGCTGAATGAGATATATGGAAATAAATACCGCATCCGCCTGGATCACCAGATTTTAACTGACCATGGGGCATTTTATCCTCAGGCACTATACAACGATCTTGTGTTCGAACTGAAGCTCGCGGCAGCCGAACATGTGGTCAGAGGCTCAGATACAACAAAACTAAAATACAAGTTGACAAACATCCAGCTGGAGTACGAGATGATAAGAAGCGAGGAAATTGCAGATGAAGCGTTCAGCGCTTATTCGGGCGGCAAAGAGTTCGCTTACGACCACATCCAGCGTGTTAAAGTGGTGACTTTTGCAAAAGGCTCCGACACACGTCTGAATCTAAGGGTCAACCCGCAGAGGAGGTCCATGAAAGGTATCTTGCTCCTATTTATTGAGCAATATAACAAAGGTGCAAGGAGCTCGGAAAAGTACATTAACCCGGACCTTACAAAAGTAAGCATCACTGTCAACGGCTCGCCAAACATGCTGTACAACAACGGCATCGAAGGAATGGACATTTGGGGAGAAGTTAAAAGATTCTACATGAAAGAAAAAAATAAAACGCAGCACATGACTCTGCAAAAGTTTTACACAGAAGACAAGTTTGGCCTTCTTATTGATCTGCGTTCCATGGCTGACCACTCGATGCACGGAAGCGGCACGCGCCTTGTGAACACAAAGGACGGTGTCCAGCTTGAGCTAGAGAGGAAAGCAAGCGGCTCAGGTAATTTGAACTGCCACATTTACGTAATCAGCGACGCCCAAATGAATATACTTGGCAGGCAGTTAGAATCTGTGCTTTTATAATGTGTGCGTAAATCGCACACACTTCCCCGCAAGGGGAAATTTTTTCTTTGAAAAAGTGTACCTTAGGTACATATACGAACGAAGATGGATCCTGCCAATATACCCTTCAACGCCCTCATTGTGGGACCAACGAACTCAGGAAAAACAAGATACGTGGTCAATCAGCTTTGTGGCCCTTTCCGAGGCAAGTTTGACTACATCGTGCTCATCTGCCCGACTTTCGAGCACAACAAGACTTATTATCGCTTTGCTGAGGAAGATATTCGATTTTTTGTTTTCATTTGCGAGCAGCACGAGGTGGAATCTTGGTTAAGGCTTTCAAGATTTCTTTTTGAGGGTACGAACACGCTTATCATCCTCGACGACTGTGCTGCTTCGAAAGATGTAAAAGGAAGAACAGGGGAGTTGGTGAATCTTGCTTTCTCTGCTCGCCACGCAGGCTTGAGCATATGGGTGTTAACTCAAAAATTGACAAGCATAACATCCTCATTCCGCGAAAATGTTGCGGCAATCGTTTTCTTTTACACCCCCTCTGCCAAGACCACGAAGGCAATCTTTGAGGATTACGCTGGCGAACTTGCCAATGAGGATTACAAAGAAATCATTTTAAAGCTAAAAAAAAATAAGTTTTCGCATCTTGTCATTTCTCATCGCCACCCTTACGGCACAAAATTTTCTTATTGAACATATTTTTTAGAGTAATAAATGGCTGACCCGTTCGCAACTTCTCCTCCCGAGAGCGTCAAGGGCGCTGCAAGTGAACAAGAATTAGCTTCCGTAATGGAACTGCTAGGAGCTGAACCAGAAAGTACAGAAAGCGCTATGGCACTCATTCAAGGCCCTGACATTCCTGCTTTGCGTGAACAGCTTGCAATCCTTGTTTCAACAGGCAAGTCCAAAGAAGCAATCGGTGTGCAGCTGACACACGAGCAGGTGAAGCGCTTGACAGATAAAGAAGTTGAAAAGTACTTAAAGAGATATGAGGCATACGTTGGATCCAAAACAACCGACAGCTTGATTGACAGCTTTATTTTTCTTGTTACTAAAGTCGTTGGTATGGCCGTAAATATCAAGGACGTCAATGATTATCAGAAGGAACTCAAAAACGACTACATCATCAGCAAAGAGCTGTCCACTTTGGCAGGCGGTCTGGCTTTGAAATGCGGCCGCTTTCTTGCCGTTGCAAATGCTGCGCTCATCACAACAAAGCACATTGATTTAAACGAAGCGACAGAGTTGCAAGCCAAAGGGACTCTTGAGTCCCAGCGCCATGGCGCTGAAACACTAACTACTGAAGATTTTTCTGAGAAATGCTAAGAAAATGCTAATTAATTACTGAACAATGCTTAGAAATTGCTGACCAAAAAAGTTTGCTGAGCATTTTTCATTTAAATATTATTTTTTTCTCATTATATAATGGCTGAGCTCGAACAAACTCCGATCGCTCAAGAAGAACAGAAACAAGTTACTTCAACAACTCCAGCAACAAAGCCTGCCAAAAATCCAAAGCGAGTTGCTGCTGGCAAGCTTGCAGCTGAAAAAACAAAACAGGCTCGTGAAGCACAGAAAAAAGCTGCTGTCGAGGCTGCTGCAATAATTGCAAAAGAAAAGGAAAAGAAATCTGCGGCTGCAAAGCGAAATGTAACACCACCGGCCGTAACGGAACCAGCTCCGCCCGAGGCTCAGCCGCAATCAAGCGGTCTCACCACAAATCAATGGATATCTTTGCTTGGTATCGGCGTTGCAATCGTTACAACTTATGTGAAACGCGAAGACATAAAAGCCTTTATAAACGAAAAAAGAAGTCCAACATTTAAAGCTCCGCCAACTCTTATAACTGATGACACACCAGGGGTCCCAGAGGAACCCCGCGCTTTGCGCGTTACAGCAGAAAGTATTGGAAGGGTTGCAACGCGTTCTTCAGACACGCCTTCGACAATCCAAAATGCCATTAGACCTCGCAAACAAAGAGGAATCCGTCCGATGGATTAAAAAATTTCTTTTGAACATTTCTTTTTCATTTATTATACCGACAATGTCCCTTGGTTTTATTCTTGACAACCTTGTTAAAGGTGCAGCTATGGCTGGTATTGCATTACTTTGGTTTGAATTTTCCAAAACTTGCGTTAAAACCGCTATTCGGGTGCAAAAGGATGAGGATACAATTTTTAAAAGAGGTATAAAAAAAACAAAAGAAGTTGAATCTGGTGAAGAAGTTGCAAACTTTGCTTCGCAAAACGGTGAAGAATAAACAAAAAAATTTTTCAATTGAATATTTTTTATTATTTTATACTGAACCGCCATGTCTGACAACAAACTCGTAAAAACACTCATGGATGCCGCGACTCTCACTGGCCTTGCCGCCGGAATCGGCTGGGCTGCCAAAAAAGTTGTAAAAGAAAACTTCACATCCGACCCAAGCAGCAGTTTTATGAACTATGTAAAGTTCACAGCCGTCATGGCTGGCAGCGTTGCACTTAAACAGTATCTCGAGGACCAGAAAATTCTCCCAACCAATTAAAAAAAAATTAGAATAGTATAATAACAAAAACACACAATGGCAAGCGTCGCGATTATGGCTGGCGGAGCTATCTTGAACGCTGCTGCTTTTATTGGCGGCAACTATCTTGCCAAATATTTGGGTGGCGGAGATGACGCCGCTTTGAAAGAAAAAGAAAGACACGACAAAGCTCTCGAGGCTTACAAGGCAGCTTACGCGAAGTACTCTCGCGACCGCACGAAGCTTCTCGACTGGATCGAAACCAACAATGAGATCAAACAGCAAGCGAAACAAAACTTTACGAACACAGACTACGCTTTCAAACTCTACAACCAGGCACATCCTGACAAACAAATGATTCCTCCGAAAGAACCCAAGTTCTCTGATTTTTATCAGCCAAGCGAGCAGCAGAAACAAGGTGAACTGATGTTTGTTGGCGCAGGCGCTCTTGCTCTTGGGTACGCTGCCTTTCGGTTTCTTTAAACGTTTCTTTTTTTTCTTGTATACGCATGGATGCAAAGATCTCAAAAGTCTACTATAGCCCCCAGGGATACTGGAAGGGAATTGCTGCGATAAAAAAATTAGCCGAGGCTGCCAAGGTTTCCGAAGATGCCGCAAAAAAGTGGCTAGTTAAGCAGGCCCTTTGGCAGATCTACCTTCCGGCACCACGATACGTTCCTCGCCCAAAATTCGATGTTTCTTCTCCAAACGCGGTCCACCAGGCGGACCTTCTTTTTCTGCCACACGACAAACTGCCGCGAGGGCGAAAAGTTTACAAATACGCTCTGACTGTTGTTGACGTTGCCAGCCGTTTCAAAGAGGCCGAGCCTTTGACCTCCAAAGATTCAACTGAGGTTGCAAAAGGTTTTCAGACAATTTACAGGCGAAGTGCACTAAAATGGCCACAGATGCTGCAAGTTGACCCTGGTCGCGAATTCATGGGAGCTGTTACCAAAGAAATGGAAAATCACAAAACTTATATTAGACGCGGGCGTGTTAATATCCACAGAGATCAAGCTATTGTTGAACGTTTTAATCAAACACTGGCAGGGCGCCTGTTTGGTTATCAGTACGGTGTCGAGATGAACCTGCCATCTGGCCAGCGGTCGACAGCGTGGGTAAAAAGGCTTCCCGAAGTTGTTACCGCTCTGAACAACGAAGTTACCAGTCTTACTGGCAAGAAACCTGCTGCTGCAATCAAAGAAAAGGCTGTTTCGTCCAAGCCGTCCTCAAAATATACAAGACCTGTTGGCTTGAAAGAAAAAAAACTCCCCTCTCTCGTTAATGTGCGCTATCTCTACCAACCTGGCGAGCTAGAAGGCGGCGTAAAAAGGGCAACAGATCCGATTTGGTCATTAAAAGTCTACAGCATCGAAAGGTCTGTTACTAAACCTTATCAGCCAGTGCTTTATTACTTGCACGATGGTCCAAAGCGCGGCTTTGTGCGTGAAGAATTGCTTGTTATTCCTCCAAATACACAGTTACCACCAAGCACTTAGTGCTTGAGCCCCTTGGGCTCAGAAAAGCTCTAAAAGTTATGTTTATGTAGGCTTTGTTTCGCAAAACTTATACCCGTAAGCATTTGTATGTATCCCATCATCCGCTATCCATCGCTTTGAGTCAAAAGGCGACAGCGATTTTTTGTTTACCACTATTGAATACATCTCGTGGGCATAGCTTCTTAGCATGTGCATTTCGTGAAAGCTTTCCTTGTTTTGAAAAAGTGTATCTTTGAAGTTTTCATGATCTATCTTATTCTTTGTCACACACTCTTTTACCCCCTTTGCTTTTTTTATATTTTTTTTGTCTTCTGTCATTATTGAATACATTTTTGGCCTCAAACAAACACACTCTGAAATTAGTTTTCCTGCGCATTCGTCTTTCATTTTTCCCAACACCTTTTTGTTTTCGTTTGAATGAAGTAAATGCTCTTTTGGGTAGTCGCTTGTGTCGTACTTGTCAATGTTTTTTGCCATGTCCGCGTAAACGTCTTCTGTTTCTATCTCAAGCAAAAGGCTGTCTGTGTCTGTATACAAAAGCTCGCAACGCTCCCCGTACTCTTTTTTCAGGTGGTTGTAATAAAAATCGTACATACATAACTTGCTTACGTCAAGGATGGTCATGCCTGTGTAGACCGGTTTATTAAGAAAAAGCTTACTTTTTCGCATGTCTATTCCAACCAGATCGTTTGAAAACATTACATGTCTTGAATACAATGGGCTTGCAACTAATTTTCTTATTTTCTTTGTTTCGTCGCTGCGCACTATTCTTATGTCTACACGGTTTCTCAGGTTTTCCATTGTTTTTCCAAAAACTGAGTTATTCATCAGCTTGTAAAAATTCTTTTCAAAGACGCTTTTCGCTTCTTTTCGGAATTCTGTGTTCATCCGGATGTACGGCTCCATCCACGCCTCTTGTTCAAACTCTAAGGCCCTGTGCACTTTTTTGAGTTTCATTCCCTGTTTTAGATAAAACTGCAAGTTTCGGTAATGCACGACGTAATTGGTTTTGTCTTCAAGAGTTAAAACAAGCTTTTCGCTCTCTGGCAGTTTTAAATCAAGATTTTTTATTGTTTTGTTTTGGTAAGGCGAAAACATTTCTTTGTTTATTTTCTTTTTCTCTGGTGCTAATGGATAGCTGTTGTGGGCGTCATGCAGCTCTTTCGGGTATTCCAAGTCCACCTCTAAAATCCATCCAGCTTTTGCATACTCTTTTTTTGTCGTTATTTCTTTTTCTGTTGGCATAACCTTTTTCCATCTAAATCCACTTTTTGGAAGCGGCTTGCTCATTGCCCACCCGTAAAGGTTATTCGCATCGAGGTACGTTATGTATTTTTTTGGCTGGCTCGGGTCAAATCCCTCAACATAAGGGTTGTTCGCCTTTGCATACCTCTTGCTTACCATCGAAATCCCGCCTCTTAATCCCCTTTCAACAAAAAGATGCATTTCATAGTCCGTAAGTAACTCAAGCTCCACGCCTGTCTTTTTCAAAAGTGCGTCCCAAGAAAGGCCTGGCGTCGTGTAATAATTCGCGGGGTCCAACCCGTACTTCTCAAGACAGAGTTTTCGGAAGCTTTCAAAGACGTCGGCTAACAGGGTCACGTCAGTCTTAACGTACAAATCGTGGTAGTCGCCCAGGGTCTGGCAGCCAAAGGTTTCCCACACGTTTTGCGCGTGTTCGTACTCTTTATCCGTTATGTTCTCATCATTAAGTTTGCTGTAAAACTTTTCTTTTTCAGGCAAACTTGTTTCGCTAAATCTTTCCCATGAGTCCATGTATTCGTAAGGATAGATTCCCTTTTTGCAAAGAAGTTCAAAACTTTCATCAGACTGTGTTGAAATAGATTTTGTTATATTTAATGACTCCTTCGGTGTCGCTGTTACAAGTGAATCAAGACTTCCTTGAAGAAAGTTTAAGCTGTCAATAAAACGCAGTCCGCCAAATGAAAATGTGATGTATTTTTCCATGTTGTTTGCGACACATTTTACCTCTTTCTGTGCCTCTTTTGAAATCTTTGACATTGCCTGCATTAAATGGTGCGCATCATAGCCCCTTAGGTTGTGAAATACAACTGGTATTTGGACATTTTTTGGATTTATTCTCATCATCAAGTTACAAATGTTGTGCGCGGCTCCTCGAAACTTGCCTGTTATGTGGCAATGGTCTTTTACCACATCCTTGTAGTTCGGCTGGATAAGCGGCTTGTGGCACGCTAAGCAGTTTTTTTGGTTTTTCGCTGCTAATTTGTGTGTTTCTTTTTCAAGCTTTTTTAGCTCATAGTGGTGTTCGGTACCAAGGCTTTGCTCCGCTTTTTTCGTGCTGTAATAACATTTTTTGTGAAGCTGCCCAAAGTAATTAAGTTCACCATAATACCCAATCCAAACCGGCAACGAGTCTAAAAAGTTTTGTTTTATCAGCGTTTTTTCGCAAATGTGGCAATCGGTTGCATTTTTGAATTTTTCCCAGTCTTCCGAAGTCATCACAAGGGGCTCTGGCTTTGACAATTCTGTTCTTATTTTTTTCTCTTCGCTTAAAATGCAGTTCAAAAAAACTTCAACGGCGTTTTCTCCTCTGTAAACAAAAGGCTTTTCGTGTTTGCCGTCGCTCCTCACGGCCGTGTAAGAAAATCCGCACGCCTCGTGCTGTTCCGTTTTGTCCGTGTAGCTTTTTGGCTTCAGCTCCTCAATGTCTTCCCCTTGCTCTTTTCTCTTCTTGCGGTCCTCGGGCGTTTCGCGTTTGCATCCTTGCATCTTTCTCAGCAATGCCTCAAAGTCGGCGTAAATTACAAAAGGCTCTTTCATTTGTTTTTGATAGTTTTTAAAAGAAAGAGTGTTTTTCCCCTCTTCCGGCATTTCGATTCTTGTTGGCCTGCCGTTAACTCCATTGCAATATTTTTCGTGCTTTTCGAGCAAGTCTGCTCTTGTAAAACCGGTCAAGCACATCATGCAAAAGTGTTTTTTGTTGTGTGATTTAGTCTGATCGTAAAGCAGAGCGCTTACTTTTTTTACAAAACAGTAGTGCTGAATTAATCCTGACTCAATTAACATAAGGTTTATACGGGAAATGCTATTTTCTTTTTTGCTTGTTCTGAGAGGTATCACACAGTCGTCTTCCCATCCAAACACATTTATTGCAAGGTTGTTGTTTTGCGCCTCAAGCCTGTCAATCTGCTTTAGAGGCGTTGGAAAATCGATTCCATTGTAGTTTATTCCGTCGTCAACTGGGTATCTGCTTGTTCTTTGTGGATTTTTCCCATCTCTTGGCGGAAATAATGCAGCTCTCAAAGCCCATTTCAAACATTCGTTATCCCTGTTTTGCACGTTAATAACTGCTTTTTTGTTTGCCAATTTTGGTGGTAAAGGCAGATAACTCCCCCCTCTCAATGGCTGATAACGCGCGACATTGATATACGCCATTTCTATTCTTTCAATTTTCCACCCCGAGCCCTTCTCTGACCAAGCCTCAATTTCTCCCTTTGCTTTTTCGATAAATCTGTCAAACTCTTTTTCGATTTCTTCTTTGGTGTTTTTTGAAAACACGTGCGGTTCTCTTTCACTGAAATAGTGGTTCATGTGTTGCGTAACTCCGTCTCTTTGTATCGAAAATTTAACTTCAAGTCCAAAGCTTGCTTTTAAGCTTCGTAAGTCATCAATTTCGCTTTCCAAAAGATCATAAAACTTTTTTTTGTGTTTTTTTGCAAAAATTAAAAGATCTTTGTTGTTAGTGTCAGTTTCGGGTATGTTCATTTTCCATACTCTAAGCCATTCGTTAAAATCGGTGTGGGCGAGTGAAAAAGACAAATTTCTTTGGGGGTTTCTTTGAAATTCACGGAGGTTTTCCTCCATCATAGCTTGCAAAACTTCTGACGAATATCTTGCGGCAGCCATCTGTTGCATATACTTAAGAAAAATATTTGTTCAATTGAAAAATAAATCTAGCACACAGGTGGCGCTCTCTGTTGCTGCGGGCCGTTAGAGGTGCCGCCAACGCCTTTTTTGCAACTCGTTTCGCGAGAGGGGTAAGATAGGCGTCTTGCGTTCCGCACACACATGTAAATTAGGAGTTGTGGACACAAATTGTGACAAGGAGCGAGGCGAGCCCGGGCGAG